>NC_064626.1:381993192-382315919 GCF_023864275.1 Schistocerca cancellata | reverse complement strand
CAACACAACAGTATTTTCTCCTATCAGAAGTTGCTACACGAATTTTGCCAGCACTGTGTCAATTAACAATTGACCCTGAAAAATCTGTAAGGGACAGTGCTTTCCGCACCATCAAAGGATTTCTAGGGAAACTGGAGAAAGTTTCAGAAGATCCCAGTTTAAGAGAGTCAATGGGTATGCTTCATTTATAAATCTACAATAAGCATTGTGTTGTAGATTTTATTATTCTCAGAATTTCTATGCAGATTCTATCCATTTATAATGCTAAACTTTAAGCTGTATGTAGCTGTACCACCATCTAAATTGAATACTTTATAAATATTAAGGGGAAATATCTGTGATTTACAGTATGTCACGGCTAACAAAATGAGAAAACATGTACCACAATTTAATATAAAATTGAACCTTAAGATATACAAACACCATCTGCAGAAGACAAATAAGCACAGACATACTGAAAGCGTAGGAGAAAGAACTCTAGTATCTCCTGCAAACATGAGAAAACTGCCATGTTTGCCTCATTTGACAAATTGTGATCCAGATAAAATTGGGTTTGCTATTGATAGAACATGAAATTCACAGCAATGTAGACAGCCAGTGATCTTCTATATACTTTCTGTTGAGGCACTGTAGTATTTTAAAATTCTACTGGAAAAAAATTACTTGTAAGATCATATTGTATTCTTCCATTATTGGTCTCTTTTGAAACATTGTCAGATTCTTTGTCTCAAGCACATGCTAAGTAACATGATGCAGTTATTAAATCATATGACATATGTTTGAGAAGAACAGCATTCAAATCCTCATCCAATTAACCTGATGGCATGTTTTGTGGTTTCAGGCAAAACTGGAGACAGTTCTGTCAACTAAACCATTCATGTTTTCCTTGCCTGTTCTTTTCCAACTCTGCTGTTGCTTCTCATTGATACACAAAAATCAGGTGGAAAGATAAATTGTAACTTTCCTTTATTTTGTGCAAATGCATTATTTTTTAAATGACGTATTTGTCAACAGCAGTTCCATTTATTACAATTTCCACAGATACAATTACAATCTTAAGTTATTTTCAAGTGGTTGAAGGAGTTGAAACCCAGCAGCTGTCTACATTAATAAAATGAGTAAAAAGGATGTGAGCCTCTCTATGGACATCCAGCACATTTAATCACTTTACAATGACCTAATGTTGAAATTGTAGACATGGAATTTGTAATAAATACTTCTGTTGATAATGAATATGACTGTATTTAAAAAAATTCTAAGAGACAGTGAACCCAAAATAAATACAGTTGTGTAAACACATTGTTGGCGATTTGCAAAGGTCATACTGTCCATTCAGTTTGTAAATCGTGCAATATTGCAGTTTCTACAACAGAGTGTTAGTATGCTGTTGGAACTTGAACACTGAAAGTTGCTTTTGCTGGTGATGCTCTTACCAACTTACATACCATTATGTGCAAGCCCCTGCATTATATGTGGCAGAAGCAAAGGCACGGTGCATGTATCTCACAAAATGTTTTCAAACATTATTTATTCTGACAAATTTTGAAAGTAGACGATACTGGATCTGCAATTATCATTTTTCTCTTTTCCTGTTCTATTCATGAATCATGCGGTGTGAGCACTATTAAACATGAGAAACTTTCTACAGCCAGCTCAAAAGAAAAAGCACTGCAGTGTATGTGACAGTGAGCACCACAAGCATTCAGTCAACTTGAAATCACTCTATCAGGAAAAGAACTAATTGCCTAGAAGCAAAAAAAAAAAAAAAAAAAAAAAAACACTCCTGGGATTGATAGCATTTCAAGGAAGATATTAAAAATACATTCTTCTGATATAGCTCCTTTAATCGGCCATGGATTTGATGACTTTCAGAAGGTATCTTTTCAGACAGACTAAAGTACTAAAGTGTACCCTTTTTATACTCGCTTTTAAGAAACGTATTAGGACAGATATATTAACAAACTATTAACTTATTTTTCTCAAAATTTTAATAGAAGGTAATGTACTTAAGAGTGGTTGAGCATTTCTGCAGTTGTAAGATTCAAAGGTCTCCCCACTGATTATGCTGTCTACCGTTTCAATGGTTGTATATAAAAATATGTGAATGTCAAGATTTAATCTACCATGATCTTTCGTGACGTATCCAAGCCATTTTACTGTGCAAATCACAGACTTCCTTTGTAAAAACTCAGTTGTTAGGCTTTTGAGCGAAAATGTGATTCAGTTCATATTTAGCTTCTAGGAAACTAAATATGGTAGCTTATGCAGATCTCATGATGAATCATCTTCAGAGAATTCACCAATTACTACTGGCAGTCCATCACGTTTAATTCTGGAACCATTCCTGTTTTTGCTATATAAAAATAAACTTTCATCTTAACACTGATAAAGAAGAAATAGTCCATTTTGCTGATGGTACGGGCGTCGTAATCGTACCCGTCAGAGCTGCAACAACAGGAGGAGTAATAAATAAAACATTAAAAAATATTATTGATTGGTTCTTGGAAAATGGTCTACCACCTAATGTAGAAAAAACACAGTTAATTAAATTATGTGCAGAGCAAGACATATCATCACTAACAATACCGTATCACAGAAAGAAAATGGGTTGTACAAATTTACATTTGAATTTGAAATCACATATTATCAATGTCCTCGAACACATTTATTCACCTACATTTGCTCTATGTGTGATTGCTGATTTTGGCGATGAAAGCATTAAAAAATTATATTACTTTGCATACTTTCATTAATTAATATGGAATTATCGGGGGAAGTTCCACATATAGATACAAAATTTTCATTGCACAGGCATATGCTGCAAAGAAATACCTGGTGTCTATCCTGAAACTTCATGTAAACAACTGTTTGTAACATTAGATATACTAGTAGCTAACAGCAGCCTCACATTACGTTTACTCTCTCATGAAAGTTGTCGTGAAGAATTGGGCACAATTTGAAAATAATAATAGCATTCATAAATATAACATTAGGAACAAAAATAATCTCCACTATCCAACTTAACCTTACTCTTGTACAGAGAGGAACAAAGCATGCAACTATGAGAATATTTGACCATCTGCCCTGTGGATTAAAGCTGCTGGCAGATAATGAAAGTTTTAAAAACAAATTTAAATTGCTTCTTCTCGACAACTCCTATTCCATAGATAAATCTGAGTCGATATGACACTTTTGGTTGGGTTTCATGTATCAGATTTTTACTGTAGGCCAAAATTAAAAGAAAGGTGCAGTTATCTAAATGTCCAGCTTGTAGCCATGCTTTCGCAGAGAGGATATATGTTATATGTGTAAACCTATTGCCATATTCCACATCTTGGTGAACTAACATGAATATGATTCACAGAACATACTAAAAACTAAAATTAAAATAAATTTTCAGTAGTATTCTTATAATCCCAAATTTTTTATCATTGTGGTCATTTCACAAGATGTGTGTGTGTGTGTGGCAGGAAGCAATACTCTGCTTGACTCTTCTTCAAATGTATATTCTCAAGATGTTAACAGTAAACTTATCCTTTATGCTCGAGCACTTAACCACATGAACCTATGACGGAATTCATATCTCTCCTTTAGATATTATCTATTTGTAACCATATAAGAATCTCAGATGGATGAGCAATCGACAAGAGTATTATGGTATTTTATAAGCTACATCCTCTGTGAGTGAGTGATAGTTCCTGAGGATTCTTCCAAAAGATCTCCAAGTAGTATCTGCCTTTCTTGCAAGTAATAGTACATGGTAATTCAACTTTAAATGGTTCTGGACATAAATTCTTTGTTAGATAATGATTATGAATGTTTTAGTGATTGATCTCAAATTGTTTGCTCAGACAGTAATGTTTGTCCTTATCTATATATGCACAGTAATCGTTACCTCTGTTTATGTTGAAAGTCAGTGCCAGTATATGCAGCAGGTGTTGATCCTCTGCAGGTCTTCTAGCTTTTCTCTATAATTTTGTGGCTTTATAACTTAATCTATATACAACAGAATCTTCTGTGAACAAAGTTAAAGAGCTTCCTATGTTATCCATAAGATGATTTGTATAGATTAAAACAGTATGTGATCTGTGGCACTCATTTGGGCAAGTACAGTGTTACTTTGATATCTTTTCTATGAATTTCATCTAAAATCTGACACCCAATTTGATTTCTGATTGAACCACTTTTGAAGAATATTTTTTTGTGACTGAACCATAGTGATCAAAATAAACAAATGTATATGACGCAAGCTGGGGATGCATGATTGGGAACAAATTTAAAACTTCTTTCATGAAAATAGTTTGAAATAAATATTTATTCAGAAAGCATGATAGTACTAACGGAATTAATGAATGCAAGTGAAAAGGAAGAAACACAAAAAACCTTAATTTTTATGCAGTTTTATAAGACTTCTTAAATAGAAATAAATATTTTTATTTTTTCAGAGGCTGATGTCCATACTGCGACACCAAGCTTGTCAAATGCTGCAGCAACCTGGGCAGGGTGGGCTGTAACAGCTGTAACTGCCAAATTTTATCGCAGCCAATCTGATACCGTGAAGTCAATTACACCAATGGCGAGCAAAACTCTGAGCAAGCCGGGTTCTCTTGGTATGCTGTCATTTATAAAGTAACTACAGGACATTTCAATAAATTATTTATTTTACCCATGATTACCATAATACTCAAGGGCTTTCTCAACTGTGGAAGTAGTTTGTTGAATAATTCTCTTTATGGGTAAAAAGATTCAAAGCAGTTATAGCCTCTGTTACTTCACTAAGATTTGTAAGAAGGAACTGTGATGAAAGAACATTTGTTTGCTGATACATTCATGTGTGTGTTGCAAATACAGTGTGCATTATTCAAACAAGGAATAGCACAGTATGACATGAATTTATTGATAAATAAATGTTCATTTCTTCACACTTGCTTATTAATGGAAATGAACACACCTCATATGCCTCGATTGTAGTGTAGACACACCAGTTTCAACAGTCATCTTAGAACAATAAAAGTGTCTACACTGCAATCACAGTGTATGAAGTGTGTTCATTTCTGACCATAATGCCTCCACATGACCCCACAGCACAGCATATGTGCCTTACTTGCTTATTAAAACTTGGTGATACCTCCCTACAAATGTAGTGCAGTGAGTATTAGTGTTGTTATTAGTTTCCAAAGATACATAATTTGTTGTAGCCATAATTTTTTATGCCAAATGCTGCAGTACAGAGAGAATTCTTGTCTTCTGCTCTAACTGGTTGCATTAATGACACTGCTCAATGGTTGGCACTGTCATACGGTATTCATTAGGCTTCTAAAGCTTCATTCAACTATAGCAGCATTCATTACATATAAGTATGTACTACATTAGTGTAAATTATGAGAAAAATCGATGAGGCATTTGAGATGAAGCAAGTTGAGTGTCCAGTCTCATATGCTATGTTTTTCTACCTCCCAAGATTTTCTAAATGTCTCCTAGACTATGGTAATGACATTATAATAGTGTACCTAGTACCCAGAGAGTGCACAGTATTTTCAGATTCATAAACAAACTTAGTCCCATTGAATTTCATTGCTCATTAAGTACTACTTGCTATTATAGTTTCAGTGATCTAATTAGTTAACTCATAAACTTTAATTATGAAATATTGTTAATTGTAAAGGTTAATATAATATGACCTTAATATTTTGTGAGCATTAAGAAATATTTTTCAGCATATTAACACCTATCACTTGAAAATACATGTCTTCAACTTTTCCTTAAGGTACCTGAAATTGTCTGAAACTAACGACCGTCAAATTAATTAATATTAAAGCTTCAGACCATTGCTAACTTCAATTACAAATTATATCAACATTACATTAGGTTCTGAACTTTGGCATTATAATTTTGTTCCATTTGACTGCAGAATTTGTTAATTAACTCACTAATTAGAAAGCTCAATATTTTGAGGGTCACAAAATATTTTATTTAAGATGGTTCCATCAGTAATGAGTAGTGTAAAACATATAGATCATAGGCGAGACTATATATAGAACTAGCACATCTGAGATCGGCCAGTCTTAGAGTAAAGGGAGCAACATCTATGTCTCTCATCGCGAGCAATGTGCCATAGTACAATAACTAACATTCTGAAATATTTGCGTATATTGTGTACAGTTCATTTCCTCCCACTCGTAGGTTTAATTCATGACTTCTGTAACAGTAAATACTAATTAAATCTGAGTGAGAACTTATTAGAGAAACACAATGATTATTGACTCCTATGAACAGTGACTGGTTAGCAGGACAGTGTTGACAGATTTACTGATTATTTTTGTGCACTATCTTAATTGTTTTGGAGTTTGTTAAATGTTTGAGACCAGTGCTATGGTGAACTGATACATCAAATTTTTGTCACATGAGTCATTTTGAACCACTGAGCTGTGTTGCTTGAATACTGCACTAAACTCAGCATCATGTAGGAAGGCAGCCCAATTTTCAGCTGTTCTGTCCATCCCCCTCCTTCAACTACTGGAATCCAATAAGATTCATTCTCTTTGTGGGCAACCAGTCGCGAGTTGCAGTTAGATGGTGAAAATATCTCTGCTGCATGCTGCACTGTTGCTGTACTTCACGACAACCACACTATTCATTCAACAGTCTCTGTTTTTTTTTCCCCCTTTTTTTTCTTTTTCTTTTTCTTTTCCAACATGAATTTGAAAGTGGGTCTCATACTGTTGACATTAGAAGACACAAGAATGGACTGCAGATACGTGTGCTTTCAGGAAGAGAACTGTGAATAGAACTGAAATGAAAACATCAGAGCTGTAGGATCCTTAGGAAAAGTTGGTTTCATGTCATTAGGAAAATCTGGTTTTGTGTTGCCTGGAAAGCATCAGTATCGCAAGAAACCTGTAACACAAATGAGTGGTATTGACAATGGTGTTTTAAAGCTCTCCGTATGGTAACACCCAACATCAGAAAAATTTGGTACAGTTATGGATGAGAAAATTGGCTTGGCTTCAGAGGTAGTGCTTCGTCAGTGTAAAGAATTTTAAAAGATATTGGTTTCAAATATGTTAAGAAGAGAGCTTTTAGTTGAAAGAAGCGATATAGATGCTACAAGAACCACATCCCTTAGAAAGATGTGCAGTACAAGAGGAGGAGGCAGCTCAGCAGTGTATTACCTTGATGAAACATTCTGCATGCTGGCTCTTCTTCTAGTTTTGCCACTGAGAGTAAACTTTTATTTAGGTGTAGGGAAAAGCAGTGACTACCAATCAAAAATGAAAGCTGTCAGTTTCGTGAAGTGGTTCACCGAACAGTTTTTGTCATACCGTGCTTCAAAGTCAGTTATTGTAATGTACCATGCTATTTATCAGACAACTGTTACCAATAAAACACAAAGTACAAACACCAAGAAAGCGGATATTTTGCCCTGGTGTAAAAATAAAAATATTTCGCACAATATAAACCAGACTTGCGCTGAACTCCTGCAGCTTGTTAATTTAAATAAGTTACGCAACAGAATATACAGACCTGATTTTCTTGCATGTGAATGTGGTCACACAGTTTTGCATTTACCCACATCTCTTACTTACTTATTCCATGGCACTTCGGTCCTCTGAGGACCTTGGCCTCCTCAATCACAGATTTCCAATTGTCTCGGTCTTCAGCACACCTGCGCCACCTCCTCACTTCCACTGCTCTCAGGTTGGCTTCCACATCTTCCAGCCATCTCACATGTGGTCGTCCTCTCCTTCTTCTACCACCAGGATGTCCCCTCATCTTCTTCGAGAGCCTTTCTTCTGTCATCTGCTGGACATGTCCTAACCATCTTAGCCTTCCCATTTTGACTGATGTTAGCAAATCAGGTTCTTTGTACAGAGCCCTTATTTTTTCATTAGTCCTAATTCTCCATATCTCACCTTCTTCACAGGACGAAAGATCTTCCTCAGCACTTTCCTTTCCCATATATTTAGCTTCTTCTTCAAAACCTCCATCAGTACCCATGCTTCACTGCCATACATAAGAACTGGTTTGATCACTGTTTTGTAGTGTGTCAGCTTTAGTTTCTTACTTTTGAGCATGGTGTATAGTGCTCTATATGATCTGTCGGCAGCCTTAATTTGGTTTTTTATATCTGCCTCCACTTTGTTTTCTGATGTTATTACTGAGCCAAGATAGATAAAGCTATCTATTCTTTCAAAGTTGTAGCCTTCTAACTATAGATTGTCTGTTTTTCTTCTAACTCTCTCTGTTACCATACACTTAGATTTTGTCTCACTAATTTCTAAACCAAGGTTCTTGGCAGCGGCTTCAAACTCTTTGAAGGCTGATGTGAGCCCCTCCGTACTTCTAGCACTTATTACTAAATCATCTGCATAGACTAAGATTTGCAGAAGTCTATTGTAAATATTGCCTCCTGGGTTTGTGATTACTGATCTTACTGCATTCTCTAATACCAGGTTGAATAGTACTGGGGAGAATTTACCCATATATCACTGTCAGTATAATCCCATGGAAGTAATTAGGGCAAAGGTTGAAGGCTGTGTATAGGGCATAGTATAGGGGAACATCCTGGCCTTTATTGATTGGGAATTTGCATCCTCTGAAGAAGCAGATTATAATGTTCAATATTGCCCAAGTAGAAATTAAGCTTCTCCTAACTTGTTATATGCTCTAATAACTCATGAGAATGTGACTGGATAAATTTGTAAAAAAATCCGATATTCCCACAGGTAAACTCCTCTCATTCTCAAGGCACGAACTGTAAAATCGCTTAAAATGACAGTAACAGTTAAGTGTCGAGATATCATTGGTTTTCAATGTCATCGGTCAGCATTCCATTGAGTTATTCATTGAAGATGGTTAATTGTTTCCATGTTTTGTTGTGTGTTACATTTTTACTTATAATACAGTCCACATCACAATAAATGACAATTACTGCAAGCAGTTTCAATGACCCTGGCATTAGTTGTAATTTTGAGAAAAATTGTACTTGATGTCTTCACAAAGCTGTGTTAGCTGTTCTCTCCTTCAGACATCATGCAGACTAAAGCTCTGGAGCAGCAGACGCAACATTGTCAAGACATGAAGTAAGATTTCTGTCAAGATGAAAGATTGAAATTGGTTTTAAAATTTGCTATTCCCAGTGTAAATTTGAATGCATAATACAGTGTACCAAAGGCAGATTAACCTGATTGTTGTCTGCAGCAACACAGTTCGGCAACATGTACTTGGTTTACGGGCTCTATACTGTTATGTACGCACAGATCTCGTCCCCTCCATGTTTCCCTACTGCTCTCCCTCCACATGCGGAAGCGCCATTCTACTTGATGTCCGCCGCTCGTGGTCTCGCGGTAGCGTTCTCGCTTCCCGAGCACGGGGTCCCGGGTTCGATTCCCGGCGGGGTCAGGGATTTTCACCTACCTCGAGATGACTGGGTGTTTGTGTTGTCCTCATCATTTCATCATCATTCAGGAAAGTGGCAAAATTGGACTGAGCAAAGGTTGGGAAATTGTACGGGCGCTGATAACCACGCAGTTGAGCGCCCCACAAACCAAACATCATCATCATCATCATCATCATCATCATCATTCTACTTGATGTGTGTTATAGGATAATAGGAAACAATCTCCTTTCCTTTCATTCAAACTTTGTGAGAGACCCAAAACTGGCCATATCAGTGAATGCCGTACACCAAGTGTGTAATTAAAGTGTTTTAAATCTACCTCTGGTGTCGACCACAATATTGCTATATGCTGTTAGCATAACTAACATCTTTCAGCCAGTTTTGGAGCCAACACAGCTACTGTGAGTACTAAAGATGTATGTTGGTGCTTAATGTCTTGCATTCGTGTCCCATTCTGGTTTCAGTAATAGACAGTATATTACTTTTTTGTGTATTTTGTTTCATGCTGTATAAATAATTTAGCTACACAAGAATGTGACTTAACAATTAGGTTTTTCTTATCTTTTAATATATATAATTTTTAATGATTCTGTTTGTGCATTTTCCTTTAATCTTGTTTCAAATATAATGTCTGTCTTTGTCCAATGCCATTTGTTTGCATCTTATGATGTGGACAGTTGCTTAAGGTACAGGACTTGCATCCAGCAGCAGCAGCAGCAGCAGGTATCAAATCCCAATTTTTTTAAGGAAGACGCTAGGATGTTTTCTTTGTAAACGACTTGGTTATTTTCTTTTCACAACCTTGTCCTATCCCAGTTTTTGCTCTGTCTCAGATACCTTGTTATCAACAGGGGGAGAAACCGTAATTTACCGTTCTTCCTTTGTTTGTATTTCATGGCTACATATTTATTTTCTCTGCGCATTTTATTGCATCTTTTCTGATTCTTACTCGCTTTGGCTTCTTTATAGGGGCCTACCTAACAAGATTTCAAATATTCTAGAACTAATACCAAAAACAGCATTGGTGATGTTTTTATATTATGATACAAGGTTAAATATTTGTATCTTGGAATACTAAGCATCCCGTATCTTAACCCAAAGAAAATCCTGAATTATTGTTTTTCTTTCTTTTTAGAACAGCCATCAAGCAGCAGCATATCCACTACCACATCAAGTGTAACATCAATGACTTCCTTGGAACAAGAAGAAAGTAAAGGTGGTGATTCAGTATCTGACTATGATGAAACATGGGACACAGAAAACTGGGGAGACATGGAGGTACTACTAGAACATAGTGTAATCAAAAAAATTCGTAATATCATATTTGTTCAGAAACAACAGTTATTTCTTTCCTAAAGAAAGACTCTGAGATATTTATAATATATCATTGAAGTCCTGGGTATGTCTGCTGGTTAAAAAAGTAAGAGTTGTCAAGAATATTTTTTATGTGAACCCCAAGCACTTCGCTAGACATTTTCTATTGGACATGTTATGACCTTGCATTCATCTAACATGAAACACACCTCATGCAACCAGTGACCCTCTGAGGAATAAAACCCACAGAGTAACATTTTTTTTTTTCATGTTGACAGAGCTTTTCAAGAGATGATAAAGCTGACCATAGGACCTAGCAAGAATTTGATCTGGACTTACGTATTTCTTAGTTTTCGTTCTTACCCATGCAGACACCAAGCACCCACTTTGTGATTTCTTGTTGATTTTTGCGGTATCAAAACATAAGTCAAGGAACATAATTATAGACAATTTTGATAATATTGTTTCCCAACAAGTGCCACATTTTCAACCGTCGAACAGGCACATCGTTTTTCACAACATTAGTGGGCCCCAATGCACTTTGTACACATTTAAAAAATAACTATCTTACATGTTACATGTTATGTAAGAGCAAAGTTAAAGTTTAATTACACAGTGACAAAATAAACTTACATTATATAAACTAAATCACTGTTTAAGTAAACAATAATAAAATAAACCTTTCATTATATCACTGTCGTAGCATACAAGTGTTACACCACAGTAACGACCACTCTAAGTGTCAAACTGCACAATTTCATCAGATCCCTAATTGGTTACTAATTATCTCATATAGATAACTTCCTCATTGTGGGATTTTGCTATTAGCTCAGTGTCTGGGTAATTTTCTTGCATGGGTCATAAATTTTCTGTCACCTAGCTTCCTGTCACATAGCTTCCTTAGATAACTTCCTCATTGTGGGATTTTGCTATTAGCTCAGTGTCTGGGTAATTTTCTTGCATGGGTCATAAATTTTCTGTCACCTAGCTTCCTGTCACATAGCTTCCTATTCGTTTATATTACTGCTGCTCACTTCGATGTATGACAACATGACTTACAGCTGTGTGAGTTGGAGCAATAATAAAAGAATAGTATGGCTGTACAATTGTAAAACAACAATGGAACAGTACAAAATAATGATAATAATTATTGGACACTTTATACACAGGCATGCACACTCGAGGGTTAATTTAATGTAGATTTCCTGGCCACATTTAATATTAATATGCCACAAATTTTTCCCAATTACATGACTTACAAAAAAGTATGACGAATTTGGCCATGAAAAAAATATCAAGGGGAGATCTTTGTTACGAGAACACACATAAGCCACAGAAAATGCAACACACAGGTTGTCTCTGGTACTTTAGTCTTAAAATATTAAGGAAGCATTTTCATTAATAGGACTAATAATATTGGAGACACGTTTGTCTTCTACATTGTGATTTCTGCAAGAGCACCTCACTTACATAAACTGATGTAGCTTCTGTCAAGAAATTCACTTTTTTATATGTTTTAATCATAGTCACTCACTAGTGTAAGTGTAAGAAGGAGGTGCACTGTTCAGTTCAGGATAACTTCTTACCCTCAGAGACAGCCAGACAGATGGCCGCACGGGCTGCAAATTACGAGTAATGTCCAGCACCACCAGGCACTCCTCTTCCCCAGTTGCACGGCCCCCCAACCCAGTATTGAGGTGAAAAAATCCTGTAAGAGTTGTGTATAGTTTCATAAACCCGAATGGAAGCATAAATTTTAAACTTCCATAGAAACTGAGGTGGAGATGTGCTCCAACCTTCATGCAAAAACACTGACGTGATACACACCCATCTCAAAAGGACAATCAGTTACATATCCAAAGGATGCCATTGCTCTCAGGTGTTTATTAAAAAATCATTCCATTGGCAGATCAGCAATATTCAGGTCTCTGTGCTGTGGGTAATAGTTTACAGGCTTGCAGCGATCGGTGGTGTCTACCCAATACTAGGTGTGTGTCTCACCAGACATCAATGTCTCCATGTTCTGAGTTATCTGTTGACCACAAAATCTGTCTGACAAGACCAAGGTTACATAGCCTGATATCATTGTGCCAATTTTAAGGTCTTCTCACCTATAGCAGATCAGTGCAAGGATCACAGCAACACATAAGAGAAAACAGCATTCTCACTACTGCTTTTTCTAGCAGTAGTACACGCATTCACACACAAACCACACTGACACCCAAACACACACTCCTGTGGCCATGGTGGCAGGACTAAGTGTTTAGGTATCTGGTTGTACGTATGTGTGTACTAGTGCTAGCAAAAGGGCTAGTGCTCGAAAGCTAGTGTGAATGCTTTTTTCTATTATGTGTTACTGTGCTCCACGTAACAATCTGCTATAGGCGAGTGGTTGTGTTTCCCTTATTTTCCATATTGCTCCAGCCAGGATTTTCCATTATTGTTTGACCTTTTAGGTGTTGTATTCTTACTCCCTTGCTTTGATTTTGGAGATATTGATCAAACTGTGTTACAAGAAGCAGTCTTTTGATTCTTCTGTCTGCCTGCTGAAGAGGTGTGTTATTCTTGTACTTTGTTTTACTGTCGTGGCTGTTAAATTCTAGGTATAGGCTGGTTAATCACTGCTACAGATACACAGTGCATGTACAGATGCAGGTCATTGCAATTTCATTAACTGTCACCTTTGGTTGTCAGTGCAGGTTGTTTTTTGCTTAGGTGGTAGTTTTACAGGAATGTCCCTAAATGACCATTTTCATCTTGGAGTACTGTATATATTCTGTATGCCATTGTAGAGTGACTGAATTGTTGGGACCTTAGTACAACACATGGGATTAAATATGTAAGGCTCAGCTTTTGGATGATTAAACTCACTGCTATTTACTCTTGTAGTTTTGGTACAGTGCATACTTTCTTATGGAGTTCACCAGCTACTCTTATCATTGAGTAGCTCAAACTACAGGGTGTTTATAAATGAATATCAGGGTTTTAATGCTTTATAATATTTATTATATTAAACTTACAGTTATAAAGGATATGTAAAATGAAAGAGCAATTTGGACAGTTTTACCAAGAACCTTATTAATGTTCAATGTGAGCACCATTTGTCACACGGCACACATCAATTCTATAGCCGAGTTCTTCCCAAACACTGATAAATGTGTCTTCAGTGATTGTAGCAACAGCTCCTTCAATCCAGTTTTTTAATTCAGGGAGGTCTGCTAGTAGCGGAGGCACGTACACACGATCCTTGATGAAGCCCCAAAGGAAAAAATTTGCATGGCATTGGGTCGGGCGAACGTGGAGGCCATGCAAAGCAAGCCCTGTCATTGCCCGCCTTGCGGCCTATCCAGCACTTGGGTACAGAGAAGTTCAACCAATCAAATGACAAATGGTGCTCACATTGAACATTTATAAGGTTCTTGGTAAAACTGTCTGAGTTCCTCTTTCATTTGACGTATCATTTATAACTGTAAGTTTAATGTAATAAATATTATAAAGCGTTAAAACCCCGATATTCATTTATAAACACCCTGTATTTCTACCAGGAGTGTACCATTTCACAGCCTCTTGATTTTACCGACCCTGCAAGTCTTCCCAAGGTTTTATGAATCTAAAAATGTAACCATACAGTGTAGTCTTTCGTGGCTGGTACTTATTGTAGCGAAGCAAGGAACACCAAATTTGTTATTAAAGTCAGTAATTTACTCAACGGACCATATTTTTCAGTACAGGTATTTCCTTCATTCTAAGCAAGTGTCGATTTGTGACGTTATCATCCAGATATGAGTTGACTGTAATCTGAATCTGTTTTAGCAAACTAATAATTTCTCTCAGGCAAGAAAATTTTATTGATTATGAAATAAAAGTTCTTGAAGTTTATTCAGGATCGGAAATGTTTAGTTAGTAAATGCCATAATTTATTTGTTTGATATAAAGGTGTTTTGAATGTTGTATGCAAAAAAAAGAAGTAGTGTGAATTTATGTGCAGCTTTTACTCTGAGACGAGTTATCACTTAGAGTGCTAAAAGTGTTTGTGAACAGTTTGCGGACCTATGTGGTGAATTTTATTTTGTGATCTTGACCTGAATGGAGAGTAAATCCAGTTTCATTTAAACTTTACGTGGGATAGACACATCACATTATTACAAAAGAGTCGTTTAGCCCATTAGGGAAAACTGAAACCTGCGTGCTCGATTTACGTTACACGCTAGTGCATGATCGAGCTGTCCAGTAAATCTCGTACAATAGTTGCAGATGCATTTGGACTTAATGCATGAAGTTGGAAATTAATTTTGAGACACATGCTGGTTTTGACCAAAAATGAACCGAAAGTTTATTCAAAATATCGAGAACCAGTTTTGATTGAGATATATATCACCTTGTTGATTAAGTTGCCTAGCAACACTGTAAAGCAGCTTAAATAACTCATTTGAATGATTTTGACGTAGTAGGCCCATTACACACACAAAATGTTACACGAAGTTACTGACCGCATCAGACTATGAGTGTGTTTTTCTTTCCATAAATGCCAATAAACTGGCAGTTTCAGAAGTTAAATTATTAATGGTAGTGTAACTTCATTGATTATCCTACACCGCTATGGAATTTGTTGTATCGTGTCTCTTCACAAGAGATCTCAGGAAGCCGGGATAAACAAGAAGAAGAAAAAGATTAAAGAAGAGGCATTGGTATATTATGTTGTGACAATTTTAGTCTGTGGA
Source organism: Schistocerca cancellata (assembly GCF_023864275.1). Lineage (NCBI taxonomy): Eukaryota > Metazoa > Arthropoda > Insecta > Orthoptera > Acrididae > Schistocerca > Schistocerca cancellata. The sequence continues at coordinate 382,300,484 of NC_064626.1, read as the reverse complement.
CCATGGCATAAGACATGTTTTTTTTTTTGCCTTAGAGCATGCCCTAATGCCCTGTCAACCAACATCACCAAGAATATAGAAGTGGACTGTTTGTCAAAGTTGCTTTCCTCTCATTTAATCACATTACATACATTCTTTACCAGTAAGTTCCATTTGTTACTGATATTTTATTTCATTTTGAAAGACTGCAAAGTCCCATGGCTGTTGGTTGGGAGTACTGGTCAGTGGATTACCTAAACCCCCTGGGAATGTTTTTGGTTGTAGTTATATGATCTGTAAACATCCCATAAGCAGCAAGAGAAAAGATGACACAGCCTCAGCCAATTTAATACAACTAAAATGTGATGGTTATGCCTAAGTTTGCCTGAAAACAACTGTTTCACTTCAGCAGTCAGGTGTTTCGTCAGTGTGACACCATTATAGATTGCATATTTTTCTTTCCATAAATCTGAATACCATCCTCGTGATCCCAACAGTTAAGGTATGATCCCTGTTGTCTGTGATACACAGCGTTCCATGGCAGTTATTGTAACGTACCAAGCATATACTTGGGGCACTGAGTAACTCCAACAGTGTCCTTGTGTTCCCCAATTCTTTTCTTAAATGCTTGGGCAGCAAGCTGTACAAAATTTCTGAACAGAAAGTACAAATACTTCTTCTGTGGACTAAAATGTCTTTGAGATTTCCCAGAATAATTACCTGTTAGATCTTGGTCAGTCTCTCTCTCTCTCTCTCTCTCTCTCTCTCTCATGCGTACACACACACACACACACACACACACACACACACACTCATCACCACCACCAATTATAAAGTTTTGAATGATTTTGGTGCTGGGTTCTTTAGCTAGGAACTAGTGATTGCAAGTTTTCTATTACTGTAAACCCTCCCCTATTCACTTACCCTACCTCCAACTCCAGTCCTAGAGAGAACATATGATACAGCTAGGAGATACATATATGTTATTGGTCAGGTTAATGCCAAATCTTAGATGGACTTAAATGGCAAGCTGTCATGTGGTGGTGGTGGTGGTGGTGGTGGTGGTGGTGGTGGTGTGCCGGGTGACCATCATCAATTGAAATACAAATTTAGGTTTACAACTACGATGTGAAGGAGAAGTAAATGTTTTTTGAAAGTCCTTAAAATTTTTGTATGTAGAATCCAAGATATTGTTGAAAGCGTGTGTGTGTGTGTGTGTGTGTGTGTGTGTGTGTGTGTGTGTGTGTGTGTGTGTGTTTCTGTGTTTCTTTTGGGTGTTTTGGTTTGTATAGGCAAACAATTGTTTATCCACCCGTATCTTCATTTCCTGCTAAGTGTGTGACCTTCACAGCAAACCAGTATATAATCCAGATATCTATTTCTTATCAAAAGTAACATCTTATACTGCATGAGACAACATGCACAGCACTACAAGTGCTTATACATGTGTAGATTGTATTGTAGTGACACATACACACTAGAAAATCTCTGTCTCGACCATTTGCACCATTTGCAGGAAGTGTGGTGTCGTTGATAGATCATATCAGAGGAAAGATAACAGTTCTGTCACTTAGCTACGTAGCTGCTAACATATTATTAAGTTACTGGGGCTTTAAACTTCAAAGTTTAAATCCATTGAGCTTATTTAACCAAGATTTTATTTTACAGGCTCCTAGTGGCCAGATAGGAATGACAGAACCTCGCAGTCCATTACCTGGGCAGATAAGTGGTAGAACAGACCGGAAAGGAACTGATGGCTGGGACATGGATGAATGGGGCAGTCTTGAAGAAGAGCCTGTAAGTTTTTTAACGTTTAAAATAAAATCTTTGTTCAGTAAATACGAAATTAGTTATGACTTTCCTGTACATCTTCGGAATCCATTTATTTTTCTTCCTTCCTCATTGTCTGATCTCTATCTGCTAGCTCTTTGTTTAATGTTGCAATGAGTATTGCTGTTTAAGTTAGGAAAGTGGATTCAGAAAGGTCAGCGGTTGATTTCACCATACATACTGTTTTTTGTATGATGTGGATAAATGTGGAAGGCTGTACAAGGGAAATAAACTTCAATACTGTAGAAAAATGAGAGGAACACTGAAAGACCTAAGTCGAAACACAGCCTCTGGAGTGGATGACATTTCTTCAGCATTATTGAGATCCTTACAAGAGCCTGCTATGACTGAACTGTTCCACTTGGTGTGCAAGATATAGGAGACATTAAAAAATAATGTTAGACTTCAAAGAAGACCGTAAGAATTCCAGTTTCAAAGAAGGCAGATGATGACAGGTTTGAATATTCCCAGACAATCAGTTTAATAGTTCATGGTTGCAAAATACTGACACGTTATTTTCTGGAGAGTTTAAAAACCGATTGAAGCTGACTCAGGAAAAATCCATTTGGGATCTGGAGAAATATAGGAAAGTGCAAGACAATGCTGACTGTTTGGCTTTATTGGAAAATAAATTTGAGAAAAGCAGACCTATATTTGAAATTCTGAAAATATTGAAAATACAGAGATGGAGATGTTCTCTATGACTTGCACTACAATCAGACTGCTTTGATGAGTCAGAGGACATGAAAGAGAAGTGGTATTTGAGAAGGGAATGAGACAAGTTTATAGTCTATGACCAATGTTATTGAATCTGTACTTGAGTAAGCAGCAAAGAATGCTAAGGAGAAATTTAGAAAAGCTATAACAGTTCAGGAAGGAGAAATGAAAACTTTGAGTTTTTCCAACAACATTGTAATTCTGTCAGACAGCAAAATACTTTGTAAGACCAGTTGAATAAAATGGATATTGTTGCAAAAAGAGGTTACAAGATGAAAATCAACAACAGTAAGACAAAGTTAATGGAGATGCTGAGGGAATTAGATCAACAATTTACATGAAACTCTATAGTGTATCCATGTGTCTTCTTTCACATTTCTCAAAGTGTTTGCAATGAGTAAGTTGTGCTCCATACAAAAATTCTACTGAGTGGCTTCCCTGTCATTCCCTTCACTGAGTCTGTGATCTCCTATTTTTCCTTCTCTTCCTTTTCCTACTGTCAAATTCCAGGCCTCCATCACAATTATTTTTGTCTTCGTTGAACAGTTTCTTTTTTTTTCTTTTTTTTATCTCATTGTACATTCTTTCAGTCAATTCATCATCTTGCAGTCCTCTTAGAAATATAGACGTGTACTACTATTTTGTGTTCATGTTGGTGTATCTGAAGATAAGGCAGTGGAATTGGAGAATGGAACATCGGGGTTAACTAAATTACTTCAAAATATGAAGACTGAGTCAAATTAACATCAGAACAGGTGTTTATTCCAAAGGAGCAGAATAGGAAGGAAACTCAGATACAAGATGTATTGTAAACAAGAAAATTAAAAAGAAAAATTTTGATAAATTAAAAATATTGCATGCACTTAAGGAACTTCAAATAGAACATCAGGGCTAGTTTTAAAAAATAAACAAAATATAGTCCATGGAAATAAATCATGTGTAGGCACTAGAGTGCCCAACTTTTGATGTGCAAGGAGAAGACACTAAACAAAGAGTGACAGAAATTGATAAATGATAGCAGTTTCTGCTACAACGGGATAATGTGGAAGCTTCGTGCAAAATTAGGACAAAAACAAAGAACATTTCTTTGTTGAAAATGAAGAGTGCCATAGATTATTAAAATCTGCTGTGAACAACAACATTTTTATCCAGAGCACATTCTTTCTGCAGAAAACAACTAAAAATTGCACTTCGCAAGGATCAAATGGAAATAAAAATTAAATATACTATATTTTATCTATCATTGACGAATTTATACTGGATGCAACAGTCCTAAAACACTTTTGAATTGTAAGCAATCACAGATTTGTACAATTTAGAATACAAAGAGAGACAAATATAGACAGCAACAAACTTACTAATCAGGAAACCAGAAACTTTAAATTATGAGAATTTCAGTAAATGGAGACTGACCAGATTTTCAAAAAAGGTATGCAGGAAAAGATGGTCAAGAGTTTTAGCCAGAAGTTAATATGCTCAGTTAAACAAGAACACTGAAATTTCTTCGAGATGTTGAGATAAGTTCAGATGAAAATTTGATGATAAAAACATTTCGAAATAATAAGAGTAAGAAGAAAACAAAACAGAAATTTATATTTTCATGTGTTAAGGCAATGGACAACAATGTAAATATTCTAGAAGTAACATTAGATGTGGTATATCTTTTTCTTCTCTTCAGGTGTTAGGCAGAAATTGGCTGTTATGGTACCCATCTCTGTCGGGGTCTTCTTCAGTTTCTTCTCCCATGGCACTTATAATTTCTTGCCTTTAAGGGACGTCTCTCTCTCTCTCTCCATTCTTTATAGATGTTTGTTCTATTTTCTTCTGTAATCTAGAATTTTATCATTGGGGCTAAAGATTTGCAGTTCTTCTCTAATATCTCAATTTCTTAGCCTGTCTTCTATTGTGCAATCTTTAACACCTCAAAGGAATTTCATTTCTTCTGCCTGAATCCGGCTTTCTTGTCTCTTGGTAATCACCCAGAGCATTGTGGGAAGTGCAACGGTTTTGTAAAACTTAATTTGAGTGTCTTTCCTGGTTTTGTTTGTTATGTTTCTGTTAATTTTTCCACATATCCGGCTCAATTTACTAAGCTTAATTTCAATATCTCTGTTGTAGCCATATGTCATTCAACATCTGAGATAAGTGAAGTGGTTTACTTGTTCTAAAATCTTCTCATCTATCAATATTTTTGTTCTGATTGGTTCTTTTCCCATAAAAGCCATTCATTGTCTTAGTTTTTTCCTTTTTAAATGTCCATGTTAAATTTTGCACTTATTTGTTTTAGCAAGTAGATTCCTTTCTGAAGGTCATCTTCCTTATCTGCTAAGATCAGCATATAGTAAATTATTTAAAAGAATGTTCCTCTGTAGGTAGATGCCTTTCTGAAGTTCTGATTTCCATATATATATTGTTTCATTAATGTAGATGTTGAACAAAGTTGGAATGAATGTTAATGGAGCATATCTAAATCATCTGTGTTACGCTGATGGCATTGTACTGTTGGAAATGGAGACTACAGTAAACTTGAAGAGTTACTTTGAAATCCTCCTTTCCCATATACCTATTAGAATTAGTTGGCAATATGTCCTCATTCCAGTTAAATAAAAAAGACTCCAGAGGAATTCTCTAAAAAATTGTATCAAAAATAATCTGTTGTTGGCCAGAATTCCTTCATGGTCATGTCACTTGGTCTTTTATTTTGGGCAGTTTAATTGTGTATACGCGCGTGCCCCCCCGCCCCCCCCCCCTCTCTCTCTCTCTCTCTCTCTCTCTCTCTCTCTCTCTCTCTCTCTCTTTCTCTCTCTCTCTCTCACACACACACACTCAAAAGCATGATCATTGAGCCATCCTGCTAACAGTTTGTTTTTTTTGCTTCTGTTTCGTCAGGCATTAGAAGGTAGTGAAGCATGTACCTCTGGAGGCGACTGGGGCTCACCTGATTTTGTTGCTGTGGAAGGAGCTGCCACAAAATCAGCTAGTAGTTACAGTTTTGGAGAAACTGCAAAGGATGAAGTGGCTGGCCTGACTGTAAAATTACCTGTGAGTCAGATTTCATCATTGTTTATGACCTAAATATGCAATTCTTGCTGCATCTATTGTCCTAAATTTACAGTGAAGTAATGTATCATACAAGGTATGTAAATAAAGTAATGAGACTGATAGCATACTGTTTGATCTGATAAAGCTGGTGATGCTGGACTTAATGGTGGGACAAGTGAAAATATGTTATGCTATCAGTGCGTGCTGGACCGCGTTAGTGTCACATCGGTTGTCCGTAGCTCTTTTCTTTACAGTAGGTGATTTTGCTTGTACAGTCTGACTATGAGCAACATAAATTTCAAGCACCGGTTTGCAATCGCATTTTGCTTCAGACTTAGACACAGAGCAAGGGAAACATTTGAAAAACTTCAGCAGGCCTATGGAGACAGCATTTTGTCATTCGTCCAGCTTTTTTTGGTGGTTTAAGGCATTTGCAGAAGTAAGACAGTCAGTTGAAGGTGATTTTACAGTGGAAATCCTTCAGTTTCAAGAACTGATGCAAATATTTACAGAGACCAGGATTTTGTGCATGCCTATCCTCAGTTGACTGCGAGAGTGATTGGGACAGATTTGAATTCGAGTCACGCCACTGTTCATCAGAGACCAAACATTAAAGACAATTGGGAACTGCATTGCGATAATGTGTTTTGTAACACAATTTCAGTAAATTGGTTTTTGGTCTGTAAGAACACTCCTGTGGCTCCTCAGCCTCGTTTTTAGCCCAGCATGAATCCTTGTGATTTTCTTCTGTTTCCGGGATTGGAAATGCACCTCAAGGGATGTTGCTATGGAACACTGGACAACATTCAAATGACTGTAACTGAGCAGCTGAAGATTATTCCAGTATTAGAGTTCCAGAATTGCTATGAGAAGTGGAAGAACCATTTTCAGCACTGTGTCGCTTCCCGTGGCAAGCACTTTGCAGGCGACGGTGTGCAGTTGTAACACTATTGGAATAAAACAGTTGCAGAAATTTTGAAGTGTTCTTATACAAACACTTTATTTACCAAGATCACAACTGTTTGTTCAGTGATGACAAATTTTGGCAAATTTGAATTGCCACTTTCAAATCTGAAAATGCATCAGATGTAAATTACAGGTTAATATTTGGCTTGAATATGTAATATAAAAGAACAGAGAAGAGAACTGCACATTCAGAGTGCTAGATAGCAGAATTATAGCATTTGGATGATAATACTTTGATAAACCATAAACATTGTCTGAATATCAACATGAGATTACAATATTGTGCGTAAGAAGTCGTTCGACACCACTTTATCATCCGGTAGTATTTAAACAATACTAGAATCATGTCAGAAATGTATGGTAATAATTCTCATGTATTCAAGTTTATGGTAAATATATGATGAAAACCTATTAACTTCAAGAATTGATTTTATAACATAAGGTATTACGAACTACTTTTGTAACATATGCTGCTAAATAATCCATTATGTAGATGTAGTGCTTATGAATGTTTGTAATAGCTGTCAGTTCCTATACAAGTAGAACCAATCCCAGGAATATATTACAATATGCAGTGAACTTGTCACAAGTTGTGACCATAGCATAACAACATGACGTGAAGTCATCATTGTTAATTACTCATAATAGCACCTATCTGGGATTAATTCTCTAAGTATAGTATGTTGTGACAATTTCGAGATCATAAAGTGGCTAGATGAATGTGGGACATGGCACCTAGCCTGAGGTTTTGTATAGTATTGAAAGGTTAGCTTCTACTGGTGGTCATAATATTCCTAATTCATTTGTTGTTAGGTTATAATATTGGGGGTGCGGCGGTGGGGGGGGGGGGGGGGTGCATGTTAAACTCCGTCTGAACAGGCCATGAAGGTCCAATGGTACCGACCAGCTGCAGTGTCATGTGATCAGCACACTGCTCTTTCCGTCATCAGTTTTCATGACCGGAACCACTACTTCCCAGTCAATTAGCTCCTCAATTGTCCTCACCTGAGCTGAGTGCAGCCCTCTTGCCAGCAGCACTTGGCAGACTGGACAGCCAGCTGGCTGTGCAATATGTGGCCCTCAAAATGGCATCTGTAATAGAGGTGCATTCCAAGGAGTGAGTTGTATTGAGTATCCTCTGACAAAAAACCAGAGCATCACAGATATTCATAGGTGCTTGCAGAATGTCTACAGAGGCCTTGGAGTGAAGAAAAGTATGGTCGCCCAGTGGGCAAAATGTCTGTCAGTACCACAGCAGTGTCACGCAAACCTGTCCGATCTCGTGTGTGACAACTGGCCACACACAGCTGTAACTCATGCAATGTTGGACACTCTCATTCTAGGTGATCGACGAATCACAGTCACACAATTCGCTAGATAACTGAACGTCTCTATTGGCAGTGCTGACACATTCGTTCACCAGTTGGGGTACTTGAGGTATGACCCCCATTGGGTTCCTCACTACCTGGCAGAAGCCCATAAAGAGCAATGAAGTCCATCTGTGTGAAATTGATTGTGCATTACAAGGCTGATCGTCACAATTTTTTGTTGAACATTGCCACAGGTGATGAAACATTGGTTCATCACTTCGAAATATTGAAACAAACTTCCAGTGCCCATCTGCTTGGCCCAATGAAGAAGAATGCGTGTCTTTGGAAGTAGTATGTGGATGATAGAGAGGTTATTGATGCAGCAAGACATTGGCTCTGATGTCGACCGGTAAGGTGGTACCATGTGGGCATACAGGCCCTCCCAGTAAGAAAGTGTAAAGCCGTCGGCACATGGATCGTGCTGTCAAACATCAACGTTGAGCGTGCAGAGTTCAACATGCTGCTGAACACTCAGAAATGGTGCAACTTGTGCCTACAGAAATGGTGCAACTTGTGCCTACAGAAATGGTGCAACTTGTGCATACAGAAATGGTGCAACTTGTGCATACAGAAATGGTGCAACTTGTGCATACAGAAATGGTGCAACTTGTGCATACAGAAATGGTGCAACTTGTGCATACAGAAATGGTGCAACTTGTGCATACAGAAATGGTGCAACTTGTGCATACAGAAATGGTGCAACTTGTGCATACAGAAATGGTGCAACTTGTGCATACAGAAATGGTGCAACTTGTGCATACAGAAATGGTGCAACTTGTGCATACAGAAATGGTGCAGCTTGCGCATACAGAAATGGTGCAACTTGTGCATACAGAAATGATGCAGCTTGTACATACTGTACTTAGGCCCCAACGTGGTGTACGTGATCACAATGCACTCCAGCGACAGTTGCAGGATGTTTCTAGTTCGTAAACCACACTGTTTTCTAAAGAGGCGTGCATAAAATTCACATGTTAGCTCTATTAAAACACACATTTCCTCCATTGCCCGTATATTAGTCACATTGTTCTGTATGTAATATACACAAATAAAAACTTCTATATCCATGTACATGTTTTAAGATGAAAAGGAAAGTACCATGTCCAATCAGTAAGGACACAGGCTTAGAAAAGTTCCATTACAAACAGTGCAACACAAATTTGCAATAGTTCTCCGCTATTTCATCATTCCTACGTTTTAGTAAAATGCCAGAGTCATTCTTACTTGATCACTGTTCCTACCGAGTAGCAGAATCTTTGCAACATGTGAATTACAGATGTATAAAGATATTTTGCTCCTTTTTGTTTTACAAATAGTGCAAGTTATCCTGTAGATTAGGCCAATCGAAAGAACTCGCTCCTCAAAAAAAAGGTGAACTTATATTTACATGACATCAAATATTATAATATATACTTACATGAAACTAATAATAAAGCATCAGAACCTATTAAAAACGCGAAAGTTAGGGGAAAAAAATTTTGATGCAAGACTCGAACCACTGCTGTTACATACATCCAGTTCTGAAATGACAATGCTACTCACTACGCTAAACCGATGAAAGTTGTTTGATAACCATTATTAGCATGTTGCACCTTGCTAAAAGCTTTCATCGTAGCTATGTTACTAATTGAAATTTAATTATAACAAAGTGTACCAACAACAATGTGTTTTTGGTGGATCCTCAGTGTGTCGTTGCATTCAAATGGCATACTCTCATAATATTAAAGTTACAACCATTCTTTTGCCACAAATATGATGTTTCTCATTATTTTTTTGCAGCAAATCACACAATTAACAACAGGTTTTCATGTGATTCTCAATTTGCTGGTGCTCAGAAATGGCATATATACGTACAGGATTGAAATGAATGCCACTATGACGCCTCACAACTACGTGCTGAAGGGAGATAGCATGCACATGACGTATGTGGCGTTGGGCTGCCTCATTGGTCAATGCTCAGATGCACGCTCAGAATATCTGACATGCTAGATATTGCTCTGCATATTCGGAAAGACACCCGAACGTGCTATTCCATGCTATGATGTCAGAAACTCAGCTTGTAATGTTGCCATATATGATCGATTTGCGGTATGAAGGTATACACACACCAAAAATAGTTTTGCATCACCCTTGTTCTCAGAACTCAGAACATTGACTGTGGATATTGTATCTTAGACACAGTCCCTTTGACTGTTCAGAGATGTCATTAAACCTGCCCAAAGATGTAAACAACCATGCATGAGCAGCGTCTATTAGATGGAGGGGGTCCGACAGCTGATCAGTTAAAGTCATTCCACCAGGGGAGAGCTACATGGCTCATGTTGTCTATAGTTCAACCAAGCCTAGACGGTCAATACCGCGGTTCGATCACATCCACGTTGTTACTGTGTGCCAGGAAGGGCTCTCAATAAGTGAAGTGTCCAGGTCTCTTGGAGTGAACCAAAGCGATGTTGTTCAGACATTGAGGAGGTACAGTGTGTCTTGAACTGTCGATGACATGCCTCACTCAGGCCGCCCAAGGGCTGCTACAGCAGTGGATGACTGCTATCTATGGATTATGGCTCAAAGGAACCCTGACAGCAATGCCGCCATGTTGAATAATGCTTTTCGTGCAGCCACAGGACATCGTGTTACGACTCAAACTGTGTGCAATAGGCTGCATGATGCGCAACTTCACTCTGAACGTCCATGGCGAGGTCCATCTTTGCAACCACAACACCAATCAGCACAGTACAGATAGGCCCAACATCATGCCGAATGGACCGCTCAGGATTGAAATCACGTTCTCTTCACAAATGAGTGTCGCATATGCCTTCAACCAGACAATCGTCGGAGACGTGTTTGGAGACAACCCAGTTAGGCTGAGCGCCTTATACACACTGTGCAGTGAGTGCAGCAAGGTGAAGGTTCCCTGCTGTTTTGGGGTGGCATTATGTTGGCCAACGTAAGCTGCTGTTGGTCATGGAAGGCGCCATAATCGCTGTACGATAAGTGAATGCCACCCAACCGATAGTGCAGCCACATCGGCAGCATATTTGCTAGGCATTCATCTTCATGGATGACAATTTGGTCCCCATCAAGCACCTCATGTGAATGACTTCCTTTAAGATAATGACATCACTTGACTGGAGCGGCTGGCATGAGATAGATTGAAAAGGGCTGTTTATGAACGACGTGACCCACCAAACACTCTGAAGGATCTACGCCAAATCAGTGTCGAGGAGTGGGACAATCTGGATCAACAGTGCCTTGATGAACTTGTGAATAATATGCCATGACAAATATAGGCATGCATCAATGCAAGAGGACGTGCTACTGGCTATTAGCGGCACCGGTGTGTTCAGCAATCTGGACCACCACCTCTGAAGGTCTTGCTGTATGGTGGTACAATGTGTGGTTTTCATGAACAATAAAAATGGTGGAAATGATGCTTATGTTGATCTCTCTTCCAGTTTTCTCTACAGGTTCCAAAACTCTCAGAACCAAAGTGATGCAAAACTTTTTTTGATGTGTGTACATAATACCACAAAGCTTAACTTCCTGCTGCTCTTTTTCCAATTTCAGTATACACCCTCACATATACAACACCGCGGTAATGACACTGATTGTTTGAATGATTGCTCAGGTTGACAAGTATGAGCAAGAGGAAGGGTTTGTTGTGCCTGGAGGGTTAAGTTGTACAACACAATGAATAGGTGATAGAGATATGTTAGAGAAGCAGGCAGGTGGCTCTCAATAAAAGTATCAAAACTGGTACTGAAAGGTGTCATTTATAAAATTGAGATGACAGATCAGCTGTGAGTATAGGAGTTGGGATAAGTAAAAGATTTGAAAGTTTGGACAGAAGGGAAGTGAGTTGGGATACAGCAAGAAAAGAAATATACGGATAAAGGTACAGAATTATGGAAGGCAATTAGTAGGAACCTCAGGCAATGAGATTGCAGAAACAGAAGATAGGCTGGAGGTACAGTTCTTGCCTGTTTAATTCACAGCTGTTGCCAGTGGGAGAATCCAATGGGCACAGGTACTGCAATAGTTCTTGAAAATGCTGTTGAGATGTACAACATATTGAGCGTTCATTCAAATAAACAATAGTCATCATTCCCACTTAGAACACTGCTCAGTAACAACACAGCTGATATATAGGAAATGGCTTCTTTCATTGTAAACCTAACTTTTACAGGAGATGAAGTGTCTCAGATTGGACTTCAGTAGGAAATAGTGGGTGGTTAGGAATTTCCTGTCATCTGAGTCATCCACAGTGAATGACTGGTGTGGTGCAGGACTGAGAGCTGGGTTGGCATAGAGATAAATTAAGACATTTAATAGGTGAATAAGTTGTGTGATGAGGATAGGATATCCATCATCTCATGGTGTGACGAATGGCAGTCAAAGCCCTGGTAAGGAATGTGTTAAAGTTCTTCAGTTCCTGGGTAATATTGGTTGGTGAAGGGGGAACAAGTCAGCAACTGGTTGACAGTCAAGGCAGGGGCAGTATTGTCACTATATTTGGCCAACTGCTGTTTCCCATTGCAGATACAAAGCCAAAGCCCTTCAGTGCCAAGGCTATATCATACAGATTTTTTAAATATGGAATTAATGTCAAAGTGGAGATAGTGTTGACAGCAATTGTTGTGTTCTATATGAACCAATTTTTTTTATGAAACTACTCATTTTTGAGTGCTAAAGATAAACATCTAGGAAGGAAAATTGTAGAGTTGAGTTGGACCAGGTGAAGTGGATTTGAAAGAGGTAAGGTTCTGGAAAAAATAGCAGAGAATGTCCTTTTAAAGGGCTCAGTGCCTGAAACTTTCATCAGTGTAACTTATCTGGACAATGGGTTTTAGGTCTTAAGTGGATGTGGAGAATTCCTGTGGGTGGCCCACTAATGAGTTAGCATTAAATGGTGGCTTGGAGGTACCACATGTCAGTTCCATGGGTTTGTTTGTAAATTGTCATCATGGAAGAAATTATTGTGGTTTAGTATGCAATTTGTCGAACTGATTACATAGGAGGTTGTGGGTTTGGAGTCGGGGGAGGGGGGGGGCTGTACTGGGAAAGGTTAGTGTTTTGTGGCAGCAAGTCTAAGGCCAGTGGGGAGAGCAGGGGGTTATAACCCTATAAAACCTCTTTTTAATGAATTTCTGGGGACCAAAATTCTTTTCCTTAAAGAGCAGTGGTTTTCCTCAAATGGAGGGTTTTGCCTAAGTACACAGGAGGACTGGCCCCTACTCATAATTCAAGCTTGTTTAAGTGATGTAAGTGCTACTTAACTATACATATCAATAAACTATACTCAAAAATTTTAAAAAAGTGCACTTCTCCGTGCGTGCGTGTGCGCAAGCGTGTGGGGCACGCACACACACACACACACACACACACACACACACACACACACACACACAGTTTCCACAGAACATATTCTTTATTTTATTATTGTTGTTATCATTTTTATTATTTTTAATCAAGAAGAATTGTTCTGTCTTGTACTTCCAGTGTATTGTAGTGACAGACATTATCACTCCAGTTGCTTCACATTTGTTGGAAATGATTTGTCTACTTGAAAAGAGGAAAAGTTGTTGCTGAAGGTATCAGTTCACTGCACTGCAGCCATGAAGCATGGTGTACTTGGACACCTTTCCTCCTCCTCCTCCTCCTCCTCCTCCTTCTTCTTCGTTGTTGTCATCACCACTTCCTACCTCGCAGTGTTCCTTCACAAGTATTTTACACATTTCACTTACATTCATCTTGTGTGTGGGAGACAAGATGTGGTCACCACAAGAAACAAAATCCAGGAATGTCACATTTTCAGGAACATTTGTGGTTTTGCTCCATTCTTCTGGGACAATAGCCTCTTCAATAGCAACTGATGTACCACAGCCTTTTTGAAACAGTTTAACAGAGTCTTTTGTGTTACACAATTCTAGGCAGCAACAAACATATGCAAACCTGTAGAACATTGTGAAACTCATCAATTCCATCCTCTCAAGTTATGTAATTGACTTCTGCACAACTGTTACTCTCCGTTTGGCTTTAACAGAGTGTGTTGTGCCCACATCCAGAGGCCGCAGATGACTTTTGCAGTGCCACTGAAGGAACGATACATTTACTTTCCTTGGAAATGGTGTATCATTGGGGTGTACAAGGCATTGGTCACTTTTCCTACCTGCTGCACTCATCTTGGTATTCAAATGCCTTAGATATCTTGTAAAGATTTCTAATACCATACAGGCATTGCTGTTGTACTTGTAAATATAAGGTAGTGGGTTTATGCCCTGTAACACCTGGCAGTTTTAAATTTTCGTAATATCGCTAGAAGCAACTTTTCACTTCCAATATGTACAGTTATGCTATTTACACACAGTAGTGCAATCATTACTTCCTTACTTTTTTCCCCTGTATGGCAGTTTTCTTCCTTAACAGAATATGGTTTTGCAGGAAGTAAACTGTAAAAGAGGCCAGTTCCATCTGTGTTGGAAATGTCTCTGGGCTCATAACACTGGATCAATTGTAGCAATGTTATGTTTTTCAATGGTTTACACTTTCTACCTCCACTGTTTCACATTCTCCACATACACTCTGCAATGAGAGGAGATGGCCTTTTTCAAAGAAATGATTCAACCAGGCATTATTATCCAGAAAACTATGATCTGCATGTAGATAAGTGTTGGCTGAAGGAACAATTATTGCATACTGCCATTGCATGACACAAACATTCAAAGTATGGCATGTGTGAAACTGAAAGAAGTTTGAAACCCATGTGGATATGTTAGGAACTGTGTAAAAACAGAAATTTAATTTGCAGAATGTTTATGCTTATCTCTTAAAAGTGGACTTTTTCCTAAAGTGGTGTTCGTTAAAAGCAGCGAAAAAAACATTGTTCTTATGGGAGTTTTGTTGGGACTGCCAGAAATATTCATTAAAAGAGGGTATGTTAATTTGGGGTTTTACTGTAGATATGCAGCACCCAGTATTACGAGTATTGCAACTTATGCTAATGAGGCAGGGACTGTGTAGAGGCAGTGGAGGAAATGATTAGTGATTTCAGCATGGCAAGAGGCACATACTGGTCAGTGAAGGCAAGGGACTTTTCTGTGGAAGTGTTGTGACCAGGGATATTGGGGCAACTAGTAGGCAGACACATTGAGATAATGGAGCTTGAGGAGCAGGTAAAGGATCAGTTACTGATAAAAGGCTGGAGGTAGAACAGTGACAGGTTTTGGAATGGATCTAAAGTGTTTTATTCTTTGAAAGGGAATCTCTGATGCTATGTCTCCAGTGACCTCAATGGCGATGACACATTAAACCCTAATTTTCCTTCCTTCCTTCCTCTGATATATGTATTAAACCCCCCCCCCCCCCCCCCCCCCCCGCCCTCATGTCAAACTGAGGATCCATTCATTGTAACCATGGAGGGGGGGGGGGGGGGGCATTTGTACATATCATTTTGAGAGTTTGTTTGTACTTACATTTTATTTTGTGTGTTTTTACTTATATTAGAAAAAGTGGTAGCTTAAAACCATGTTGTAATGTTTGTTTGTGTGACATATCACAGCTGTTGGTGCCTTTCCTCATTTTACTTATAATTTTCAGATTGGAATTTCTATTGTTATATACAGGGTGAGGCAGTGAAACGGCACGATATCGATGGTGGTTGTCGGGCGCGGAGGGGGGTTGCGAGAGTGGGGGAAGTGACCTTGGGCGTCTAGAGTGGTGGAAGTTTCAGTAGCCATGGAGCGTTGGTTGAGTGCGCAACGTGCATATGCCGTAAAGGCATATTACAAAAACGCGGATAGTGTGGTTGGTGCTCAACGCGCCTTTCGTCGTGAATTCAACCTGCCGCCACGGGCTCCCGTGCCATCAAGGAAAGCCATTCTCCTTTGGGTTAAAACCTTTGAAGCTACTGCTAGCACAACAAAGAAAAGAGGCAGCAGCACAAAAACAATCCGGACACCCGAGAACATTAATCGTGTGCGCGAAGCGTTGGGACGAAGTCCGCGAAAATCCGCGAGTCGGCACAGCGCAGAACTTGGTCTCAGCAATCGATCAGTAAGATGGATTTTGAAGAGTGACCTTCACTATCATCCATACAAAATTCAGGTAGTGCAAGCCCTTAAACGTAATGACTACAATAACTGTATACGCTTTTGCCAGTCAATGCTTAACGTTATTGAACGAAATGAAGAAAGAGTGCATAACTTATGGATGAGTGATGAAGCCCACTTTCATCTTAGTGGGTACGTAAATAAGCAAAACTTCAGATATTGGTCCTCAGATAACCCGCACGAACTTCATGAAAAACCTCTCCATTCTGAAAAAGTAACAGTCTGGTGCGCAATGTCATCTCGTGGAATCGTGGGGCCCTATTTTTTTGAAGATGAAGATGGCAACACAGTGACGGTAAACTCTGGACGTTATGCTGACATGTTGACCATTTTTGGTCTGCCTGGAATTGATCGACATGATCCAGATGCTGAAACACTCTTCCAGCAAGATGGTGCAACAAGCCATACTGCTAATGTCTCAATGGAATTGCTCAGACTTGCATTTCCACGACGTCTAATCAGCAGGAATGGCGATTTCCCCTGGCCTGCCCGTTCACCAGATCTGACGGCACCAGACTTTTTTCTTTGGTTCTACCTCAAGTGCAAAGTCTTCCAGGAAAATCCACCAAGAACAAAAGAAGACCTGAAGGAGCGAATTCGACAGGAAATTAACAACATTCCAGTACAGATGCTACGAAACGTCATGGGACAATTTCATCTCAGGCTTAGACAATGTGTGCAAAACCAAGGACGACACCTCACTGACACCATATTTAAAAAATGATTGTTTTTAAGTTAAATCTTTAATTTCCACTCTTGTACTTGAGATCCATGTTCAACTATTATGACTTTACATGTAAATAAATCTTTGGTGGTTTTACAAAATCGTGCCGTTTCACTGCCTCACCCTGTATTTTAGATAATGGCATTGATGGAAAATTGAGGATGGCATGCAATATGCAGATATGACTAGATGCCTGCACCAAACAGAAGGGTTGCTGGTCAGCAGAGATGCACCTAAAAAATTATCACTTGTTAAATGCGTAAAATTTTCAGAACAGGCTTGTTAGCAGTTACTTTAGAATTATTGATCTTTGAGTATGTTTTAAGAACTGTGACGTCATCTTCAGAGGTGATTGTTTGCTATTTTAATTCAAAAATAAACAATTGTCAAATGGTTAATTCATCGAAAATGGAAAACTGAATGACAAAAAGAGAAATGTACCAAGCTGTAGCTTCAGCGTCTTTCCCCACCCACATCAGTGTTATTTTATTAAGTTTAGTGTTTTTATTTAAACTGAATTTTTCAGGCCATTTTATTTACTTTGATATTAATTTCTTTATGTATGGGAATGCCGATATGCCACATCGAGTGAAAACCGTGCTTACATTTTCAAGTATACTTTCTTTTTAATTACATAGTATGATTGCAGTTTTTACTCAGCAAATTGACTGATAAATACTGTTTTTTAGATTCCTGAGTAAGCTATTCATAGTGCTGCTTAACACTTAATTCTATCTAGTATGAGTGTTTAACAATTTCAGCAGTAACTAGAAATGAATGATGGTGGTTTGAAATGTTCTCAGAATCACCACGAGAGGTCAGCACTAGTGCAATGAGTTGTTCACATGATATTCATTGGCCTGTAAACACATGCCACATCAGTGTTCTTGGAAGAGAGCTGTGACGGTGACGTGGCTCTGTTGTTGTTCCTGCATAGTGATTTGCAAAGATGGAAAAAATAGAGATTCGAGCAGTGATTGAGTACTTCCTAAAAAAAACAAAGGACATTCATGCTGATTTCCAGAATATACAAGGGGACTCTGCTCCTTCATATTCAGCTGTTGCCAAGTGGACAAATGAATTTAAATTTGGTTGGGAGAGTTTAGGTGATGATCCGCACAGTGGTCGGCCAAGATGTGTCACTACTCCGAAATCATTGCAAAAGTGCACAAAATGGTCATGGAGGATCACCGATTGAAAGTGCATGAAATTGCTCATGCTTGCCAGATGTTGTCTGAAAGGGTATATCACATTTTAACAGAAGAATTAGAAATGAAAAAGTTATCTGCAAGATGGGTGCCATGACTCTTCAAGCTGGATGAAAAACACATGAGAATCAACATATTGCAACAATGTTTGGCCCGTTTTATGAGAAACAAACAAGATTTTTTGTGCCAGTTTGTGACCACAGATGAAACTTGGGTGCACTACTATACCCCAGATACAAAACAACAATCGAAGTAGTGGAAACATGCTGATTCTCTACCACCAAAGAAAGCAAAGATGATTTCTTTCACGGGAAAGGTTATGGCACCAGTGTTTTGGGATGCAAGAGGGATTCTGTTTGTAGATTATCTCCCCACTGGGCATTGGAGAATACTGTGCTAACTGGACAAATCGCAACAAAAGATACTCGAAAAAAGGCCAGGTTTAACAAGGAAGAAAGTCATCTTCTATCAAGACAATGCGCACCCACGCATGTGCCGTCACCATGACAAAATTATATGACCTAAGATATGAATTGTTGCTACTCCCACTTTATTCACCTGATATGGCTCCATCAGACTTTCATCTCTTCCCAAAACTGAACATTTTTCTTGGTGGACGAAGATTCACTTCAGACGAAGAACTGAGTGGGAGTTGACAGAATTTTGCAGGCCTGGAGGAAACTCATTTTCAAGATGGGGTCAAGGACCAAGTGCATTAATGTACAAGGAGATTGCATTGACAATAAAAAAAAAGTTTCAGTGATGCAATTACCTTTTTTCTACTCCATTCAGAGAACTTTTCAAACCACCATATTATGAAAAAAATATAATAATGAGCTACTTTGTGTTACTTTTTCTGGTTCCATCCCTGAACATTCAATTACTGGTTTTATAACAACTATAAAATATACGTCTCTTAACATTTATTATTAATTATAGGATGAACCTCGAACTCCAGCAGCGAAAAGTCCTAGTGGATGGGAGGAAAATGAATGGGAGCCAATTGAAGAGACTGGAGGAGGTAATTCATTTTTCTTTTTTTCCCCCTTTTTTTTCCTCCCAATAGTATTTGTATGTTTATTCTTAATTTTACACACTCAAAGATTTCATGTTGATGAATATTTATTTCTTAAAAGAAATTCTATGACAATAGTGTTGTATCATATTTGGTTTGCTATAGGAGCAGATTGTAAAATATCTGTATTAATGTTATTATTATTATTATTATTATTATTATTATTATATATTTGCGAATGAGCCCATTAGGGCTACGCATAGTACCTATTGGTGTGCATTTGCCTTTCTTTGTGCCGATACTTCTTTCATTCTTTTGGTGTGGGCTTCTTTTCGTTCTTGAGACCACGTTGTTCCAGTCTTCTTCTTTGGTTTCTCCTCTTGGACAACTTGCCACTTGTGAATTTTGGATCTGAAGATTTCCCTGTTTTGGATATCCTCTTGTGTAATTCCTGCTAGTTTAAGATCTGTTTTGATTTCGTCAATCCATTTCATTGGGTTTGTTTTAGATTTACTCCTGTTTTTATAGAATTCAACTATATGATTTGTAAGTCTGTCCGGTTTCATTCTTTAGATGTGTCCCTAGAATCTTAATCTGCATTTTCTAATGTCACTGTGAATATTAGAGTGTTGTTTGATTTTTTTGTTTGCCTCTGAGCCAATACTGTTCATCTACAAGTTTTGGGCCTAAAATTTTTCTTATGATCTACCGTTCCTTTTTCTGATTGTTTTCTATGTCTGTTGTCCTGTTTAAAATTAGTGTGTCTGATACATATAACTATTCTAATTTCATGACAGTATTATAATGCCATAGTTTTGTGTGCTTGGAGACACTTTTCACACTTTTCATTTTTATTTTATTTTTTAGATATTTTGAGTGAGTCGATAAGTAGTGTCCATCTTTTGGCATCTGACTTTGTTGGCTTTCATTTCTATTCCATTTTCCTGAATCATTTCACAGAAATATTTAAATTGTGTGGCCTGAGCTCCCAGTTGGTGCACATCAACAGCGCAGAAAGATACGTATATAGCTTCTTTTCTGTGTTTACTTAATAGATTCTTACTTAAATTGCGTGTGAGTTTCATATAGGAGGTGTAATTTCAAGTTTTAGTTACTGTAATCGTAAATTCAGGCAGATTGTAGCGCAGTCGTTAGGCATTTGTACAGGTTAGTTCATACATTCTTTGCGTGTTTCCCGTGCATTATCTAGGCACAGACTTGTGTTTCAGTAACTGTTGTTCAACATCGATTAGAATGGACAGGGACTGTGATTGCTGTGTTCAGATGAGGGCTGAGTTGGCATCCCTTCGCTCACAGCTGCAGGCAGCGCTGACTTCAGTCGCGCAGCTTGAGGCTGTTGCCAGTGGGCACCACTGTGGGGAGCCGGACTTGGGTATCACGGTGATGTCAGCCTTGTCCCGTCTGTCCCCAGATCGGTCTGCCGCTGTGGTTGCCCCAGTTGCTGCCCGCAGTGGGGCTGAGACCTCGCCTGTGGTTGATTGAGAGGTCGTTCCAAGGCGTAGCAGGCAGCGAAAGACGTCACCGAAGGCTGATCAGAAAGCTTCCCAGGTGCGTCTGACAAATAGGTTTCAGGTACTGTCTGTGGCTGAGCCAGATGCAGCTGCCTGCCCTGTTTAAGAGGATGATTCTCAGCCTTCAAGGTCCGGGCAATCTCAGAGGGTGGGCTTATTGGTAGTTGGGAGCTCCAATGTTAGGCGCGTAATGGGGCCCCTTAGGGATATGGCGGCTAAGGAGGGGAAGAAATCCAGTGTGCACTCCATGTGCATTCCGGGTGGAGTCATTCCTGATGTGGAAAGGGTCCTTCCAGATGCCATGAAGAGCACAGGGTGCAGCCAGCTGCAGGTGGTGGCACATGTCGGCACTAATGACATGTGTCGCTTTGGATCTGAGGAAATTCTCTCTGGATTCCAGTGGCTATCTGATTTGGTGAAGGCTGCCGGTCTTGCTTAAGAGATAAAGGCAGAGCTCACCATCTGCAGCATCATTGACAGAACCAACTGCAGACCTTTCGTGCAGAGCCGGGTGGAGGGTCTGAATCAGAGGCTCAGACGATTTTGCAACCATGTTGGCTGCAGATTCCTTGACTTGTGCCATAGGGTGGTGGGGTTTCGGGTTCCGCCGAATAGGTAAGGAGTTCACTAGACTCAGCTGGTGGCTACACGGGTAGCGGAGGCTGTGTGGTGTGGACTGGGCGGTTTTTTAGGTTAGAAGGCCTCGGGAAAGTACGGGGTAGGCTGCAATCTCAAAGGGTGCATGGCAAATACAGGAAGTGCTTGGATCAAGGAACAGTCGGAATTGTAGTTGTAAATTGTTGTAGTTGTGCTAGGAAAGTCCCTGAGCTTCAAGCACTAATAGAAAGAACAGAAGCTGAAATCGTTATAGGTAAAGAAAGCTGGCTAAAGCCTGAAATAAGTTCTGCAGAAATTTTTACGAAGTCTCAGACGGTGTTCAGGAAAGATAGATTAGGCAGAATTGGTGGTGGAGTGTTTGTGTCTATCAGTAGTGGTTTATCTTGTAGTGAAGTCGAAGTAGATACTCCACGCAAATTGGTACTTAACAGCCGAACAAAGTTAATAATTGGCTCCTTCTACCGACCTCCAGACTCTGATGATATAGTTGCTGAACAGTTCAGAGAAAATTTGAGTCTCGTAACAAATAAATACCCCACTCATACGGTTATAGTTTGTGGGGACTTCAACCTTCCCTCGATATGTTGGCAAAAATACTTGTTCACAATTGGTGGTAGGCAGAAAACATCTTCCGAGATTGTCCTAAATGCTTTCTCCGAAAATTATTTCGAGCAGTTAGTCCACGAACCCATGCAAATTGTAAATGGTTGCGAAAACACACTTGACCTCTTAGCCACAAACAATCCAGAGCTAATAGAGAGCATCATGACTGATACAGGGATTAGTGATCACAAGGTCATTGTAGCTAGGCTCAATACCATTTCTTCCAAATCCACCAGAAACAAACGCAAAATAATTTTATTTAAAAAAGTGGATAAAGTGTCACTAGAAGCCTTCCTAAGAGACAATCTCAATTCCTTCCGAACTGACTATGCAAAAGTAGACGAGATGCGGCTCAAATTCGAAGATATAGTAGCAACAGCAATTGAGAGATTCATACCTCATAAACTGGTAAGAGATGGAACTCATCCCCCTTGGTACACAAAACAGGTCCAAACACTGTTGCAGAGGCAACGGAAAAAGCATGCAAAGTTCAGAAGAACTCGAAATCCCGAAGATCGGCTAAAATTTACAGACGCACGAAATTTGGCACAGACTTCAATGCGAGATGCCTTTAATAGGTTCCACAATGAAACATTGTCTCGAAATTTGGTAGAAAATCCAAAGAAATTCTCGTCGTATGTAAAGTACACAAGCAGCAAGACGCAGTCGGTACCTTCGCTGCGCAGTGCCGATGGCACTGTTACCGACGACTGTGCCGCTAAAGCAGAGTTACTGAATGCAGTTTTCCGAAATTCCTTCACCAGGGAAGATGAATGGAATATTCCAGAATTTGAAACACAAACAGCTGCTAGCATGAGTTTCTTAGAAGTAGATACCTTAGGGGTTCCAAAGCAACTCAAATAGCTTGATACGGGCAAGTCTTCAGGTCCAGATTGTATACCAATTAGGTTCCTTTCAGATCACGCTGATACAGTAGCTCCCTACTTAGCAATCATATACAACCGCTCGCTCACCGATAGATCTGTACCTACAGATTGGAAAATTGCCCAGGTCGCACCAGTGTTTAACAAGGGTAGTAGGAGTAATCCATCGAACTACAGACCTCTATCATTGACGTCGGTTTGCAGTAGGGTTTTGGAGCGTATACTGTATTCAAACATTATGAATCACCTTGAAGGGAACGATCGATTGATACGTAATCAGCATGGTTTCAGAAAACATCGTTCTTGTGCAACGCAGCTAGCTCTTTATTCGCACGAAGTAATGCTTCTATGGACAGGGGATCTCAAGTTGATTCCGTATTTATAGATTTCCAGAAAGCTTTTGACACCGTTCCTCACAAGCGACTTCTAATCAAGCTGCAGGCCTATGGGGTATCGTCTCAGTTGTGCGACTGGATTCGTGATTTCCTGTCAGGAAGGTCGCAGTTCGTTGTAATAGACGGCAAATCATCGAGTAAAACTGAAGTGATATCAGGTGTTCACCAGGGAAGCGTCCTGGGACCTGCTGTTCCTGATCTATATAAATGACCTGGGTGACAATCTGAGCAGTTTTTCGTAGATTATGCTGTAATTTACCGTGTAGTAATGTCATCCGAAGACAAGTATCAGTTGCAAAGCGATTTAGAAAAGAATGCTGTATGGTGTGGCAGGTGGCAGTTGACGCTAAATAACGAAAAGTGTGAGGTGATCCACATGAGTTCCAAAAGAAATCTGTTGGAATTTGATTACTCAATAAATAGTACAGTTCTCAAGGCTGTCAATTCAACTAAGTACCTGGGTGTTAAAATTACGAACAACTTTAGTTGGAAAGACCACATAGATAATATTGTGGGGAAGGCGAGCCAAAGGTTGTGTTTCATTGGCAGGACACTTAGAAGATGCAACAAGTCCACTAAAGAGACAGCTTCGCATGTTGTTTCTTTCAAAGTCTTTCTCGATTTCAAATAGCTGGTACTTTTCAAATTTCCTTTTGGGGTTTCTGATTAATTGGACTGTCTCTTTCCTCACTGCCAAGAATGTTTTGTAATTCTTCTCAGTCTTTCTGCTGTTCCAATTACTGTATGCTTTCTGTTGAGATTGGATTGCTTGTTCACATTCTTCATTCCACCAAGGGTGTTTTTTCATTTTTGCAAAGGTATCAATGTTCGTGCGGGTTCAATTAGTTTGCTTCCGAGTTGCTTCCAATTGTTGGAGGGCTTTCTCTCTAATTCTTCAGTGAAATATGGTTGGATCCAGCTAGTGTCAAATTTTGAGATTAGTGGCTTCCTTTTTGTGAACCTCTGAGGTTTTAACTGTAGTTTGATTCTCGTTACGTAATGATCTGTGTCTACATTTTCACCCTTACTTATTTGGATATTCATGATTTCTCTTTGGTGTGGACAGGAAATTGCTACATGGTCAATTTAGAATTCACCAATGAGTGAGTTGGGTGATCTCCATGTCATTTCTTTTGATGGTTTCTTCTTGAAATACATTAACATGATTTTAAGGTTGAATATCCTGCAGAATTCGATCAACCCCCATTCATTTTGATAAGTCCACTTATGTGCTGGAAGTTTCCTGTTGTTTTCCTGTATTTTCTTTCTTTGCCTAGCTGCACATTGAAATCGCCTAGTAAGATTTTGACATGGTTTTGTGGAATTGTGGGTACTATTTCTTCTAGTGTTTCCCACGATTTGTCTACCTTTGCACGATCTGTTATATTGTCATCATTGATAGGCATGTGTGCATTGATCAGTATGTATGTTTTGTTTGCACACTTTAGGGTGATTGCTATTAGTCTATTATTTACAGGCTTCACATGAGTTACCGATACGAGTATGCTCTTTTTGACTGCCAAAGCAACTGCTAAATGTGGTGTATTTTTGAGAATCCGTTTTCGGTTTTGCTGTTAAAAAGTCTATAGTTCCCGAAATCCATTATGTTTTTGTCAGTCACTCTTGTTTCTTGGAGTGCCATTATTTTGAATTTTTGTTCGTTAAGGATTTTCTCTAGTTAATACAACTTCCCTACCCGCAAGAGAGAATTTATATTTAATGTTCCAAAACATGTTTTGGTATATGGGTGAAGTTGGCCAGAGGTCTCTGACTCCCTCTTTATGCACGTGAAAGCCAGACTCCCTAGAATCCGATACTCTGGTTGTGCTGTTGATGGCAGCAGTGGAATGGTTACCACCTGGAGTACAAACTTCTTTCCTGTCACACCTCGTACTACTTGATCATCTCAAGTTTTGGGCCGTAGTCCAGTTTCTTAGGTCTGGAGTGGATAGTTCCAGAACATACATTTCCAGCCGCACTTCTGGTGATCAGACACTGACCACTTTGCCACTTTCTACAAGTCATACGCAGAGTGGATTTAAGTCAGTTCATCCGCCCTCTATGCCATTGGGGGTTTCCCCTCTTCTGCCTTCGAGACAGTTGTCCATTTTCCTCCTTCCCTCAGTTGATCTGCAGGTGCTTATTTAGCTATGCCTTATTCACACCTGTCCTGCATATCTACAGGAATTCCCTTATAAGACATTATTGTTATTGTTTCTTTACTTTCTCAGACGTTAAGTCTGGTTAAAAATGGAAAGTGATGCGGACCTTGATCAAGCGTCACTTCCTTTTAACTGTACGGTATATGTTACATTGCATTTAGGAACTTTCGGGTAATTGAACATGTATCAATAATTACAGATTTCTGTAGTTGTATATATAAGTTTGGATGTAGCTGTATTGCGTTGATGTACTGGTGGATATTGTGTGGTATGACTCCTGTAGTTGATAGTATAATTGGTATAATGTCAACTTTATCCTGATGCAAACTTGTCCTTGACTTTCTCAGCCAGTTGGATGAATTTTTCAATTTTTTCTCCTGTTATCTTCTGTATATTTGTTGTATTGGGTATGGATATTTCGATTAGTTGTGTTAATTTCTTCTTTTTATTGGTTAGTATGATGTCAGGTTTTTTATGTGGTGTTGTTTTATCTGTTATAATGGTTCTGTTCCAGTATAATTTGTATTCATCATTCTCCAGTACATTTTGTGGTGCATACTTGTATGTCGGAACGTGTTGGTTTATTAGTTTATGTTGTATAGCAAATTGTTGTTGTATTATTTTTGCTACATTGTCATGTCTTCTGGTGTATTCTGTATTTGCTAGTATTGTACATCTGCTTGTGATGTGATCTACTGTTTCTATTTGTTGTTTGCAAAGTCTGCATGTATCTGTTGTGGTATTGGGATCTTTAATAATATGCTTGCTGTAATATCTGGTGTTTATTGTTTATCCTGGATTGCAACCATGAGTCCTTCTGTCTCACTGTATATATTGCCTTTGCTTAGCCATGTGTTGGATGCATCTTGATCGATGTGTGGCTGTGTTAGATGACACGGGTGCTTGCCATGTAGTGTTTTCTTTTTCCAATTTACTTTTTTCTTATCTGTTGATATTATGTGATCTAAAGGGTTGTAGAAGTGGTTATGAAATTGCAGTGGTGTAGCCGATGTATTTATATGAGTGATTGCTTTGTGTATTTTGCTAGTTTCTGCTCATTCTATAAAGAATTTTCTTAAATTGTCTACCTGTCCATAATGTAGGTTTTTTATGTCGATAAATCCCCTTCCTCCTTCCTTTCTGCTTAACGTGAATCTATCTGTTGCTGAATGTATGTGACGTATTCTATATTTGTGGCATTGTGATTGAGTAAGTGTATTGAGTGCTTCTAGGTCTGTGTTACTACATTTCACTAATCCAAATGAGTAGGTCAATATTGGTATAGCGTAAGTATTTATAGCTTTTGTCTTGTTTCTTGCTGTCAGTTCTGTTTTCAGTATTTTTGTTAGTATTTATCTATATTTTTCTTTTAGTTCTTCTTTAATACTGGTATTATCTATTCGTATTTTTTGTCTGTATCCTAGATATTTATAGGCATCTGTTTTTTCCATTGCTTCTATGCAGTCGCTGTGGTTATCCAATATGTAATCTTCTTGTTTAGTGTGTTTTCCCTTGACTATGCTATTTTTCTTACATTTGTCTGTTCCAAAAGCCATATTTATATCATTGCGGAATACTTCTGTTATCTTTAGTAATTGGTTGAGTTGTTGATTTGTTGCTACCAGTAGTTTCAGATCATCTATGTATAGCAAATGTGTGATTTTGTGTTGGTATGTTCCAGTAATATTATATACATAATTTGTATTATTTAGCATGTTGGGTAGTGGGTTCAGAGCAAGGCAGAACCAGAAAGGACTTAATGAGTCTCCTTGGTATATTCCACGCTTAATCTGTATTGGCTGTGATGTGATATTATTTGAACGTGTTTGGATATTAAGTGTGGTTTTCCAATTTTCATTACTATGTTTAGGAACTGTATCAATTTAGGATCTACTTTGTATATTTCCAATATTTGTAGTAACCATGGGTGGGGTACACTATCAAAAGCTTTTTGGTAATCAATGTATGCGTAGTGTAGTGACCTTTGTTTAGTTTTAGCTTGATATGTCACCTCTGCATCTATTATCAGTTGCTCTTTACATCCTCGTGCTCCTTTGCAACAGCCTTTTTGTTCTTCACTTATAATTTTGTTCTGTGTTGTATGTGTCATTAATTTCTGTGTAATGACTGAAGTTAATATTTTGTATATTGTTGGTAGGCATGTTATGGGGCGATATTTAGCTGGGTTTGCTGTGTCTGTTTGGTCTTTAGGTTTCAGATAAGTTATTCCATGTGTGAGTGTATCAGGGAATGCGTATGGGTCTGCAATGTAACTGTTAAATAATTTAGTTAGATGTGAATGTGTTGAGGTGAACTTCTTTTGCCAGAAATTTGCTAGTTTATCTTTCCCAGGGGCTTTCCAATTGTGCGTAGAATTAATTGCTCGGGTGACTTCGTGTTGCAAAATTATCACTTCAGGCATTTGTGGTATCATCTTGTATGTGTCTTGTTCTGCTTGTGCATGCCTGTTATGTTGTACCGGGTTTGACCATATGTTGCTCCAGAAGTGTTCCATGTCTGTTATGTTTGGTGGATTGTCTATTTTAATGTGTGTTACGTATTGTCTGGTAAAATTTTTTTTTGGCTTGTGTTGAATGTTTGGTTTTGTTTCCTTCTATTTTCACTTTTTTTGTATCTCCTAAGTCATTTGGCCAATGCTTGTAATTTCTGCTTCTTTTCATCTAATTGCTCTATCGCTTCTTGTTGTGAGATTTTGCCCAACTTTTTTCGTTTTTTGTCTGATATTTCGTTTCTTATAAATTGTGTTAGCTATCCAATGTCTTTTCTTAGTTTTTCTATTCTGATCTGTAGCCTGTGTTGCCATGCTGGTTTTGTGGGTTTCTTCTGTGTGTTGGTTGGTTCTGATCTCTGCCTAGTGTGTATATTTAGTGTAGTGAGTGCTCGTATATAAACCAGTAGTTGTAACTCTTCCATAGTTGTGTTTTCATTTATTTTGTTGTGTATGATTGCGTTGATGGTTGTTATTGTTGTTTCGACTTGTGGGTTATTTGGTGGTCTATGTAAGAATGGTCTAATGTCTGTATTTGTGTCTTTGTATTCTATATATGTCAGCTGAAATTTTTCTTCTATATCTAACATGTCTGTTACTTCGTGTTCTATTTGTGCCTGTTCTGATTTTGTTTTCCTCTGATTGTTTAATTGATGCGTGTTGTTCTTTGTTTGTTATCTCTGGGATGTTTGAGTCCATTACTGTATTTTCTTCTTCTGATTGCACATTATTTTGTTCCAGTATTTGTTGTACTTGTTGTTTGATGTTTTCTAATTCTGACTGGGGTATCCTGTTATTTTTTATTATTACACGGATCTGATCAGCTAGTCGTTGTTCTGTTAAAAATTTTAATTCTGGATATCTGGTAATAAATGTTGTGTATACTTGTGATCTGTACCCAGTTGTGTTGGTTCCTAAGTTTGTTGCTTGGTAATAACAGAACATGAGGTGTCCTTTAACTTCATCTGACCATCTCATCCTCTGTCTTTGTTTTCCTTCTAGAGTGGTTGCAGGAAGCATATCCTGCAAAACACCTCTATTTGGATTTAAATCATTTTCCATGTGGCTAGCAGTGTCGTTACCATTGTGGACGGGCATAGGGTTCAAGCGTCGTCCCCTACCATGACAGCACTTGTCCGAGGCTTCATTAGTTCTGTCCTGAACCAACTAATCATACTAAAAGGGGGGTTAGCCCTATTAGTGGTTTGTTATTATTATTACTACTTTCTTTTCTCAGACATTATGTCTGGTCAAAAATGGAAAGTGACGCAGACCTCGATCAAGCGTGACTTCCTTTTAACTGTACTGTATATGTTATATTGCATTTAGGAACTTTCGGGTGATTGAACATGTGTCAGTAATTACGGATTTCTGTAGTTGTATATATAAGTTTGGATGTAGCTGTATTGCATTGATGTACTGGTGGATATTGTGTGGTATGACTCCTGTAGTTGATAGTATAATTGGCATAATGTCAACTTTATCCTGATGCCACATGTCCTTGACTTCCTCAGCCAGTTGGATGTATTTTTCAATTTTTTCTCCTGTTTTCTTTTGTATATTTGTTGTATTGGGTATGGATATTTCGATTAGTTGTGTTAATTTCTTCTTTTTATTGGTGAATATGATGTCAGGTTTGTTATGTGGTGTTGTTTTATCTGTTATAATGGTTTTGTTCCAGTATAATTTGTATTCATCATTCTCCAGTACATTTTATGGTGCATACTTGTATGTGGGAATGTGTTGTTTTATAAGTTTATGTTGTAAGGCAAGCTGTTGATGTATTATTTTTGCTACATTGTCATGTCTTCTGGGGTATTCTGTATTTGCTAGTATTGTACATCTGCTTGTGATGTGATCTACTGTTTCTATTTGTTGTTTGCAAAGTCTGCATTTATCTGTTGTGGTATTGGGATATTTAATAATATGCTTGCTGTAATATCTGGTGTTTATTGTTTGATCCTGGATTGCAATCATGAATCCTTCCGTCTCACTGTATATATTGCCTTTTCTTAGCCATGTGTTGGATGCATCTTGATCGATGTGTGGCTGTGTTAGATGATACAGGTGCTTGCCATGTAGTGTTTTCTTTTTCCAATTTACTTTCTTCGTATCTGTTGATGTTATGTGATCTAGAGGGTTGTAGAAGTGGTTATGAAATTGCAGTGGTGTAGCCGATGTATTTATATGAGTGATTGCTTTGTGTATTTTGCTAGTTTCTGCTCGTTCTAGAAAGAATTTTCTGAAATTGTCTACCTGTCCATAATGTAGGTTTTTTATGTCGATAAATCCCCTTCCTCCTTCGTTTCTGCTTAATGTGAATCTTTCTGTTGCTGAATAATAATAATAATAATAATAATTATTATTATTATTATTATTATTATTATTATTATTATCATCTTTCCGTTCTCAGATGTGATTTCTGGTTATTATTATTATTATTATTATTATTATTATTGTCATCGTTATTGTCGTTATCATTGTCAGTATATTCAGTTGGTAGGTGGAAATAACTACTATCCATTTGTTTGAACCATTTAGTGCATGTAATCCCATTTTGATATCTGCATACTTTTAAGATATTGGATGTTTTTATGTGCACCCTTAATTTGATACATTAAATATCCGGTTCACAGAATAACATTTTGAGGTAAACTCAAAGAGCATGAAATAACAGAAATAATTTTCTTTTTCACTGACTAAAGGAAAAAATCAAAAGATGTAAAAAGTAGGAAATACGACAAATAAGGATAAAGTGCTGAATATTTCAGATGAAGTGGAAAGTAACCAGATATAGGGTGTAGGGAGCAGAAATATGTGTGAATGTTAGAGTGAGGACAATGATGAGTTTGAGAACACTCAGTAAGAACGAAGAAAGAGATTCGAGCGCGCATGGAGGCTTTCCGGTAGTCGTTCTTCCCATGAACCATACGCGACTGGAACAGGAAAGGGAGGTACTGACAGTGGCACATAAAGTGTCCTCTGCCACACACCGTTGGGTGACTTGCGGAGTATAACTGTAGATGTAGAAAGGTACACTATGCAAGAATAGGGTGACTGGGAGACAATTATAACAGCTGGACACAGGCAAGACAGTGAGCTATTCTCTCAGTAGTCTGGCACAATGTAGCAGTATTAGATCACAGTTTACAGGTGGTCTCTCATGCACTAGGTTCAAAAGTACAATGATATGAAATTATTTAACAGTGTTTTGGACCCTCTACAACAAAGCATGTCATTCAGAAATATTGTAGTTTCCATTAGTACTAAAAGTTTTTGTTGCTACACATGTCACATTCTTTCAGAAGTAGAGTTAATTAACATCCAGAAGTTCAAATATTTAATGTCAAATGCACTTCCATTTTGCTCTAAGATCTGTATGTCACTGGTGAGCTTATTATGAATCTAATTTGTGTTGATTCAGGTATAAATCTTTTTGTGATGAAACTACAAGAGATAGATAGAGAGAGAGAGAGAGAGAGAGAGAGAGAGAGAGAGAGAGAGAGACATGTATGTTGACAGCAATAACCAAGGATGGCGAGAAAAAGAGCGGAATGAAGATACAGTATTACCTGGGAAACCCTCATGTGTACAGAACAGCAAGGATGGGCAAGTTTGGAAGGAGGTGGGGATAAGAGGTTGGGAAAGAACATACACATGTACTGCAACATGCTTTGAAACTGCAGAGCCATAAAGGTTTGGTGGAAAGACAGAGTATGCAGATGACCTGAATGATGAAATGGACTGCACTAGTTTTAGTTGTTGTAGTACACAGGAATACACAGTGTGCCTGCTGTATGTTTGTGATATTAACTTTGTTTCTTTACAGTGTCATAATTATTCTTATGTGGATCGTTAAACTGTTTCTGTCTTTCTTCTCCTCCTCCTCCTCCTCCTCCCCCCCCCCCTCTCTCTCTCTCTCTCTCTCTCTCTCTCTCTCTCTCTCTCTCTCTCTCTCTCTCTCGTCCTTTTTTTTTTTTTTTTTGGTGGGGGGGGGGGGGGCTTCTTAGGGTGGCTTTAGGGTGAAGCATTGGATCATTAAAGTAAGAACAGTTATTTCATCTCCTCTGTCATCATTTGGCATATGTAACAATGGTGTTGTATAAACTTGTGTATTGTTTTTCATAGTTCAAATCTGTAGAAGATAAAGACATGTATAATTCTGCAGCTTCTACTATCTTTCCACTGTAAAACACCTCCAGACAACTTTCAGAGTAATAAGTGTGTCTCAGAATGGATCCTGTATGATTTTCAGGGGAATCTTGTATCATTCTCCATGCACAATACTCACAAGTTCAGGTAATGTTGATGGAGGTATGCAGTGATCACATGCCCTTCTCTCCAAAGTCAACCATGAATGCTCAATAAAATTTAATCTGGTGACTGTGGTGGCCAAGGGGAATGTGACACTTCATCTTCGGGCTCTCAACACCTGTCCTGTATGATCCCAGTTGTGTGGACGGGAGCCCATTGGGAAACAAACATTGCATCAGGGAGTGGACCTGCTCAGCCAAACTGGTCACAAAATCCTTAGCAGTAATGCAACCTTAAAGAGTAATCAAGGGGCCCATGGAATACCACAATATGAGTGCCCAAATTGTCACTGAACTCATGCCATTTTTCGCTCTTGGGACATAAACTCTGCCAGAAGTTGAGAATAAGTCAACCAAGACTCATATGACAAAATAGATATAAATCTTCCATATGATTCCTTTTAAAAGACCAAACACTTTGGCTATCGTAGCACCCACCACATGAGCGCCAAAATTTGCTGACATTGAATTCGCTTAATTCTGACATAATGCACTCACAGCTACACTGAACACGGTTCTGACCATGACTGACACTTGCAAAGTATTGACGATGTTGCACAGATCAAATAAAACAACATAAACTGCAGGTTTGGCTATCATGTGCATTTGTATTCAAGCAAGCATTTCTCATGGTGTTTCCCCGTTTCTCAAATACCTCTATCAGCTGGTGAATGGCTTCCTGTCATTTTTTTTCCATCCTATAATTTCCATTTCCATATTAAAATCATTACTTAGTGTACAATAAAACATAATTATTTTTAATAAGACTGCATCTTCAGTTTTAGAAAGTTTGTTATTATTGGAGAATAGCTGCCTCCATCCTTCCTTTTTTAAAATAACTCATGTTTACTATAATGGGCAGTGTTGTGGTAACATGTCAAAAAATGATGTTTCAGCATCTAGCAAACTTGAAGAGGCTCGCAAGAAACGTGAAGAGAGAAAACTTCAGAGACAAAAGGAATTGGAGGCTCGGAGGGCAACGAGGGTTAGCGGTGGCCCCATGAAGCTTGGAGCAAAAAAAATTTAACTTCTTTCTCACATTTTTTGTTATTGCATTATGAGGCCATTAGTGCCCTACAAATAGTGTGAAGAGACATTTATGACTTTTATACAAACTTTGTATATGTTCTTACCAAAGGTATCTTGTACTTATAGGGTTTAAAAGTGCACGTTTCTCTGTTCATTCCTGCCATCTGCCATTTATAATGTGCATGTAATGTGCATATTTCATGAATAGAGAAATGATTTGATATCATTTTTTTAATCTTATCATATTGTATTCAGAGATGTATTTTATAAAAAGTAAAATTATTATCTTAAAGTAAGTTATTTCTATTCAGCACAGTTTATGCCGTGCTAATTTTTTGTGAAAATGTAATCTCTTACTATCTCTCTTCCCATTTCATTTTTCTGTGAAAACGGCACTCTTTGAAAAGTTTTACATGTAGGCATAAAGTACATTCCTGTATTTATATCTATCTTTTCTATTCTTGAAGTGCACTGTTTTAACTGCTTATGTGATTTCAAGTAAAAGTTTTGCTGAAAATTAAACTTTTGCAAAAATTTATGAGTAAAAGCTGATGGAATTACTATAGTATTCTGTATGCACAATGGAAGTACATGCCATTGTTTCCAAGGATTACTAAGTATTGCCCCATCAACTTTTACACTCCATTAAGGCGATAGTTGCCATGTTGACTACATGTACATTGAAGAGAGACCTTCAGTCTGTACCATTGCAGTCTTGCACTCCAAGCATGCCATCGCTTTAACTTATCTGATATTGCTGGTCAAAGCAATTTAGAGATCACTCATTATACAAGGATTCCTAGCTCACTCTCTCACAGAAGACCATATAGTTAAAGTATTATGCAGAACTTATTTATTTGTACCAATACATGATGTACTATAGCAAAGAAACATTCACCACAACCTACACATCTGCATCTCCATCTATACTTTCCAAGCCTCATTATAGTGTGTGTAAAGGAGTGCACGTCATGTACCACTGTTCCTGCCCCCTTCTCTCCCTCTCCAGTCAATTTCATATTCCACTCACTAATTGTGTCGGGGAAAACGATTATCAGTAAGCTTCAGTATGAGCTTCAAACTCTTTAATTTGAGCACTCATTTTTTCTGTGTGATTTATGTATGGGGAAGTAATATGTTGGTTGAATCTTCTAGGAAAATACATCTCAGTATTTTAACAGCGAATGACACTGTGATGCACAATGCCTTTCTTGCATCATCTGCAACAGGAACTGAATAATCATCTTAGCACACCCCTGGTAAAACACATTGCTCTTCTTTGACTCTTTTCTACATCCGCTATCAATACTACCTGCTACGTGTCCCAGACAGAGGGGCAGTGCCCTTAGTCTCAGTTAAACGAGGGTTTTATTCGCTGCCTCCCGTGTAGATAGACTGCATTTCATAAGGACTCTTACAGTGAATCTGTCTGGCCTTCAGTGTGTTTTATGTTGTACTTCCACTTCAAATCACTTTTTATGGATATCCCCCAGAGATTTAATGGATTTGACAGTTCCTAGTGATTGTTGAACAATTTTATAATCAAACAACAACAGGTTGCCCTGCCTGCTTATGCACAGTATGTTACATTTGTTTTTGTTGAGGATCAACTGCCAGACACTGTACGAAGTATTGATTCTCTGCAAGTTTCCCTGCATTTTTCTACAATTTTCTAGTGTTCTAACTTACCTGTGTACAACAGCATTATCCATGAAGAGCCTCATGGAGTGTTCAGCATTATTCACTAGATCACTTCTGTAGCACCCTTTTTGGGGCAATCTAGAGCCACTTTATGTCTAAAGATTTTTTTATTTTTTATTTTTTTTTTCTGTTAAGAACTACATTCTGTGTTCTTGTTACCAGGCAACATTACATCCAATAAAAAAGCTGGTATGATACTGATGCTAGTTTGCTGCACTACCCATGCTTAGGAGCTTACTTCTACCTCAAAAATATAAAATCTTCATTTACAAAACAATTTTAAAACTGTTGTCATGTATGATGCTGAGACGTGGACCATGACTGCAAATGAGGGAAGGTTCCTTAGCATTTGGGAGGGAGAGGTTCTGCATAAAATATATGACCCAGTAGATAAAATATATGACCCAGTAGACAGTCAAGAAGGTTGGTGCATCTGTACAAATGTGAATTAGAACAACTTTTTGAAGAACCTGACATTGTCACTACCATTAAAATAAGAATCATGCAGCGGGCAGAACACGTGGTCACAATGGAGAAAGATAGAAAATGAAGATTTTTTATGGCAAGGCTGGAGGCAGACAACAGAAGAGACATCCCAGAAAGAGATGGGTGGATGGAATTGCAGAAGACATGGAAAACCTGAGTATCAGAGGATGGAGACGGAAAGCCAAGGACCAGATAGAATGGCAGGATATTGTGATGCAGGCCAAGACCCTTGAAGGGCTGTACAGCCAAGGTGTGAGCAAGTATGTAAGACATTTCATATGTTCCAACTTGTCCATTAATCGACTGACGAGCTGCATCAAATACTGTCTGAAAAACAAGGCATACAGAATTAGAGTGTTGGTATCTACTGCCATTTGGGTCTTGAGGACAAACAGATTGAGCTGGCTTCCCCAAGATTATCTGTGAAACTCACTTTGGTTCCTACAGAGAATACCTTTGTTCTCGAGAAAGGTAATAATACATGTACACTAACATAAAATGTGTTCCAAAAGTTTACATCAGATTGATGTCCACAGTGTAGAGTTAGAGTTGTGTGAATCTGTTCAGTGACTCTTCCTGAAACAGGAAATAACCTGCACATTTTTGTACACTTGAAATGCGTTATTCGTCCAGCAATCTAAGATTTATAGTGTTAAGAGATGAGAAAATTCTCTCACATTTCACACACAGTCACCACAGATTTAATGAGATAGTTGATGATTCTTTGGGAGGTTGAGTCTCTCTTTAAGAAGGCAATATCTGGCTCAGGAAAGTCATCAGAGAGAGTAGCCTTTTCTATGGACTTCCTTGGGATATTCAACAGTATTCAAACATTGGGAACCCACTGGCAATAATAAGCCTATGATACTCTCATTTTGCAGTGTGTCACTGCTCAGCTTTGATGAGGGCATTGTAATCAGTCAAAGAAATGAGTTAGGAATGACACAACAGCAAGATAGTTTACAGGACCTTTTCCTTCAATATTTGAACTGTCAAGGAACTGTTTCAGATGATGTAGATGTCAATACACTTGCAAATGCTGATTTCTGCCTGAACCATATGTCTGTTGCCATAATACTAAAATATTTTGTGCAGAAACCTGGTATTCTTATATACTCACTCTAAATGTAAATACATCATTTATCAGCCTCAATAATATATCTTGACTTCCTGAGAGCAAAAAATGGCTCCATTCAGTGTGACTCCAGCAAAGATATTACTGTGCCCAATTTCCTTGCGCACTCTGGTGTAATTTCGTTACTGAGACAGATGCATATATGTGTTGAGTCCACCTCTATGAAGATGGCTACCTAGCGTCTGGATTGACATTCAGTATTCTGTTGCTGTTTGCAAATCTCACTGTAGCAGGAATGTATTGTTCCACATACCCCAGCATACTGAGAAAGGGGGTAATAATAATATTACTACTCTTAATCATTCATTAACATATGTGATCCAGTCATTTTCTGCTGCCTCCCATTGTTTAAAAATGAGTCTACAGCTATGTAATTACATTTTTAAACAAGCCAATACCACTTAACAGCTTATATGCTTCCATGACATGTCCTTGCGTAGGTCCTGGTATATCATGTTTCGAAGGCAATGGATATCTTTACTCACATCTTAGCAAATGCAAGTATTGCCTTCGGGGACACAGTGACTGCTGTAATTACAGAACAGCTAAACAGCCACTGTAATGGATCTCGTTATTTTTTCTTTCTTCGTTCTTTTCTTTTCATACATGTAATTTCTACATAAAACCAACGTACATTAACTAGTTGCTTTGTGCCAGAGATAATGTTCTGATAAAAAAAAGTGAGAAGAGTTACAATCTTCAATTGATTGATTTCTGTATCTTCACCTTTTTGTTTCTATAAATGGTAGCAGTTAGACTTGTAAACTAGCTCCAGCGTGTGAGTATTGTTTAAAAAAAGCATATTCCAGTCGTATGTTAAAAAGTGTTATAACAGTTATTAGGAAGACCAAGTGTGTGTGTGTGTGTGTGTGTGTGTGTGTGTGTGTGTGTGTGTGTATATGTCTGCTTGTGTCTGAGTATATGCGGATGGATATGTGTGTGTGTGTGTGTGTGTGTGTGTGTGTGTGTGTGTGCGCGAGTGTATACCTGTCCTTTTTTCCCCCTAAGGCAAGTCTTTCCACTCCTGGGATTGGAATGACTCCTTACCCTCTCCCTTAAAACCCAAATTCTTTCGTCTTACCCTCTCCTTCCCTCTTTCCTGATGAGGCAACCGTTGGTTGTGAAAGCTTGAATTTTGTGGTATGTTTGTGTTTGTTTGTGTGTCTATCAACCTGCCAGCGCTTTTGTTTGGTAAGTCTCATCATCTTTCTTTTTTATATATATATATATATATATATATATATATATATATATATGGTTATAATAGAAGGAAACATTCCACGTAGGAAAAATATACCTAAAAACAAAGATGATGTGACTTCCCAAATGAAAATGCTGGCAGGTCGACAGACACACAAACGAACACAAACATACACACAAAATTCAAGCTTTCACAACAAACTGTTGCCTCATCAGGAAAGAGGGAAGGAGAGGGAAGGACGAAAGAATTTGGGTTTTAAGGGAGAGGGTAAGGAGTCATTCCAATCCCGGGAGTGGAAAGACTTACCTTAGGGGGAAAAAAGGACAGGTATACACACACACACACACACACACACACACACACACACACATATCCATCCGCATATACACCGACACAAGCAGACATATTTAAAGACAAAGAGTTTGGGCAGAGATGTCAGTCGAGGCAGAAGTGCAGAGGCAAAGATGTTGTTGAATGACAGTTGAGGTATGAGTGGCGGCAACTTGAAATTAGCGGAGATTGAGGCCTGGTGGATAACGGGAAGAGAGGATATATTGAAGAGCAAGTTCCCATCTCCGGAGTTCGGATAGGTTGGTGTTAGTAGGAAGTATCCAGATAACCCAGACGGTGTAACACTGCGCCAAGATGTGCTGGTCGTGCACCAAGGCATGTTTAGCCACAGGGTGATCCTCATTACCAACAAACACTGTCTGCCTGTGTCCATTCATGCGAATGGACAGTTTGTTGCTGGTCATTCCCACATAGAATGCATCACAGTGTAGGCAGGTCAGTTGGTAGATCACGTGGGTGCTTTCACACGTGGCTCTGCCTTTGATTGTGTACACCTTCCGGGTTACAGGACTGGAGTAGGTGGTGGTGGGAGGGTGCATGGGACAGGTTTTACACCGGGGGCGGTTACAAGGGTAGGAGCCAGAGGGTAGGGAAGGTGGTTTGGGAATTTCATAGGGATGTACTAAGAGGTTACGAAGGTTAGGTGGACGGCGGAAAGACACTCTTGGTGGAGTGGGGAGGATTTCATGAAGGATGGATCTCATTTCAGGGCAGGATTTGAGGAAGTCGTATCCCTGCTGGAGAGCCACATTCAGAATCCGATCCAGTCCCGGAAAGTATCCTGTCACAAGTGGGGCACTTTTGTGGTTCTGTGGGAGGTTCTGGGTTTGAGAGGATGAGGAAGTGGCTCTGGTTATTTGCTTCTGTACCAGGTCAGGAGGGTAGTTGCGGGATGCGAAAGCTGTTGTCAGGTTGTTGGTGTAATGCTTCAGGGATTCCGGACTGGAGCAGATTCGTTTGCCACAAAGACCTAGGCTGTAGGGTGGCAAACGAATCTGCTCCAGTCCGGAATCCCTGAAGCATTACACCAACAACCTGACAACAGCTTTCGCATCCCGCAACTACCCTCCCGACCTAGTACAGAAGCAAATAACCAGAGCCACTTCCTCATCCTCTCAAACCCAGAACCTCCCACAGAAGAACCACAAAAGTGCCCCACTTGTGACAGGATACTTTCCGGTACTGGATCGGATTCTGAATGTGGCTCT
Organism: Schistocerca cancellata; assembly: GCF_023864275.1. Classification (NCBI taxonomy): domain Eukaryota; kingdom Metazoa; phylum Arthropoda; class Insecta; order Orthoptera; family Acrididae; genus Schistocerca; species Schistocerca cancellata. Next base: position 382,261,401 of record NC_064626.1, on the reverse strand, counting down.
CCAGCAGGGATACGACTTCCTCAAATCCTGCCCTGAAATGAGATCCATCCTTCATGAAATCCTCCCCACTCCACCAAGAGCGTCTTTCCGCCGTCCACCTAACCTTCGTAACCTCTTAGTACATCCCTATGAAATCCCCAAACCACCTTCCCTACCCTCTGGCTCCTACCCTTGTAACCGCCCCCGGTGTAAAACCTGTCCCATGCACCCTCCCACCACCACCTACTCCAGTCCTGTAACCCGGAAGGTGTACACAATCAAAGGCAGAGCCACGTGTGAAAGCACCCACGTGATCTACCAACTGACCTGCCTACACTGTGATGCATTCTATGTGGGAATGACCAGCAACAAACTGTCCATTCGCATGAATGGACACAGGCAGACAGTGTTTGTTGGTAATGAGGATCACCCTGTGGCTAAACATGCCTTGGTGCACGACCAGCACATCTTGGCGCAGTGTTACACCGTCTGGGTTATCTGGATACTTCCTACTAACACCAACCTATCCGAACTCCGGAGATGGGAACTTGCTCTTCAATATATCCTCTCTTCCCATTATCCACCGGGCCTCAATCTCCGCTAATTTCAAGTTGCCGCCACTCATACCTCACCTGTCATTCAACAACATCTTTGCCTCTGCACTTCTGCCTCGACTGACATCTCTGCCCAAACTCTTTGTCTTTAAATATGTCTGCTTGTGTCTGTATATGTGTGGATGGATATGTGTGTGTGTGTGTGTGTGTGTGTGTGTGTGTGTGTGTGTGTGTGCGCGCGAGTGTATACCCGTACTTTTTTCCCCAAAGGTAAGTCTTTCCGCTCCCGGGACTGGAATGACTCCTTACCCTCTCCCTTAAAACCCACATCCTTTCGTCTTTCCCTCTCCTTCCCTCTTTCCTGATGAGGCAACAGTTTGTTGCGAAAGCTTGAATTTTGTGTGTATGTTTGTGTTCGTTTGTGTGTCTGTCGACCTGCCAGCACTTTCATTTGGTAAGTCACATCATCTTTGTTTTTAGGTATATTTTTCCTACATGGAATGTTTCCTTCTATTATAACCATATATATAAAAAGAAAGATGATGAGACTTACCAAACAAAAGCGCTGGCAGGTCGATAGACACACAAACAAACACAAACATACACACAAAATTCTAGCTTTCGCAACCAACGGTTGCCTCGTCAGGAAAGAGGGAAGGAGAAGGAAAGACAAAAGGATATGGGTTTTAAGGGAGAGGGTAAGGAGTCATCCCGGGTCGGAAACACTTACCTTAGGGGGAAAAAAGGACCTGCTTGTGTCTGTGTATATGCGGGTGGATATGTGTGTGTGTGCGAGTGTATACTTGTCCTTTTTTCCCCCTAAGGTAAGTCTTTCCGCTCCCGGGATTGGAATGACTCCTTACCCTCTCCCTTAAAACCCATATCCTTTTGTCTTTCCCTCTCCTTCCCTCTTTCCTGACGAGGCAACCGTTGGTTGCGAAAGCTAGAATTTTGTGTGTATGTTTGTGTTTGTTTGTGTGTCTATCGACCTGCCAGCGCTTTTGTTTGGTAAGTCTCATCATCTTTCTTTTTATATATATATATATATATATATATATATATATATATGAATGATCAGTCACCCGTCTGTTCATCATTTTGTCTGCGCCAAGAATTCTGCATCAAGAGGATCGAAGCAGACAAAGAATTTGTGTGAGCAGCATCAGTATTTTCATAATCAGCTCTATGCACAATGGAACTATTCAAAAGAAGTACGTAACTTTAAATAATGAATATTGACCAATTAATTTTTTTAATTATTCAAGGAGCAATTATTAATCAGTTTCAATTATTTTATGTGTCGTCCGCCGCCCCCCCCCCCCCCCCCCCCCGCCCATATGCCACTATTCAATGGCGATAATTTTTTTAATAAATTATCCATTTTATCGTTACAAGAAATTAATGAGACTTTTGCCGTGTTTGTTACATGTCCACGAGATTGGAACCAATAAAAACTTGAAGGAGCTAATTAAAATTAAATTCTGCCTACAAGCAAGATGGGCGATGAATGCTGATTTCAGAGGTAAAGTAGGAACCTGCCTTGCTGTATGCTTATACGGCCATGCTTGGCACCGTCTCTCTTGCTGTAGACAGTCTCTTTTCCATCCAATTAATATCCTTTACAGAAAGTGCATTTCTACAGAAAAAGTTGTTATTAAAGAGAAATATGTCATTCAAATTCTTTAAGACTGTAGCAGAGAATAATCGGATTCATTACTGAATATGGACATACGAGTAAATCTACTTCAATTGAAATGTACTGATAAAAACAAAATTTCATTTTTGAATTTATTTATTTATTTTTTTTTTTTTTTTTTTTTTTTTTTTTTTTTTCCCCCCCTCCATAATCTTGTTAAACACTGTTTACAATGGAGTCAAATGAAATGGGCGTTGCTGAAAATTCAGTACGAAATGCAATATGCCAAACTGTTGGACATCTGAGCTTGGCAACAGTTGAAAGTAACGTGCCAACCTGTGAACTGGATGATAGCTACCAAAACAACGAGATTGGCATCCCACTATCAAAAAATGATGACACTGGTAATATAACTAATCATGATGTCACTTTTATGAGATCATGGAAACAAACTCAGAGAAGTGAAACCTCTCCCAACAGCCTGGTCAACTTCCTCCCGACCATCTCGCCATGAGGAAGTAATGTTAGCTCGGTTATGAATAGGGCACTACCACTTTAGTCACCGCCACTTATTGAGTGGTGACCCTGCACCCAGCTGTTCTTTCTGTAGCCAGCCATTAAGTCAGACATTTCCTGATCCTCTGACCCTATTTTAGCCACTAACGTCTCAGGGTAAGGCTGCTGCCCGCTTTGCCGGACATTTTAGCAGATGATGTGCGAGCTGTGGCTCACGTTTAAAGTTTTTTAAAAAGCAGTAATATGGCGAAAGAGATTTGATTTCTACCTGGTGACTCCGGTTTCTTGTCGACGTCTTTTAGTTACTCTTCTGTAACGTCTTGATGTTTTAGATTTGTTTTTTCCTTCCCTTTTGTATTGGACCTCGTAACGGTTTTTTCCCCTCTCTGTCCCAGCATTCTCTGGTTCTTTACTGGGCACTTACGACCTTAGATGTTTTGGGCCCTATCCCCCCCCTCCCCAAAAAAAAACACACACACAACTTTTATGATGCTCAATTAGACAATTTCTCAGTTCTCACCAGGAAACATTTTTTCAAATAGTGAAACTGAAGCACACGACAGCAAAAATTCCTTTGATTATTTGGTCACGACACCACAAATGCAAGAACAGGAAACAGTTCATAAAAGCAATGTAGATACTAGTGATACAACTCATGCGACTAATAACACAACAGTTTACAAAACAACAGGAATTTCAGCAAAGTGTAACATAACTACTAAAGGGTGTAGGACAACAGTTTACACACCAAAATCAGACATTTAACGATATCAAGAATAGTATTAGTCAATGTTTGGTGAGGTGAGCATAGCTATTTGCACTGAATTATTGGACGAACTGTCCCGAAAGTTGAAATAACTCGGTAAACAATTAAAATAGCAAATAATTACCAACATGTCCTGCAATATAAATACGTTAACAGAAAAGATAAAAAAGTAGATGATAAACAGGAACAACTTGCAAGTGGCTTACAAAACTTTAGTGAAGCATATTCTCAAGTTCAGACAATGGAATTCCAGGATGGAATGTAACACACACACACACACACATCTGCAGTCTCAGAAAGCTGAAACTGCACTCCTATTCTCAAGTTCAGGAGACGCAATCCCAAGTGGACGTGTCGGTAAAAAATGTGATGAATGCATTCGGCAAGCTGCAAGACAAATGCGAAAACTTCCCTACAGAAGTACAAAAGTTAAGTGTAGGGGTGGACCAGTTAAGTTTAGTCAAATTTTTTCAAAAAACAGAGATCAGTTATGTGCAGATGTAAAGGAAATAACTGAAAAAGTTGAAGCCAAGATCCTGGATAAGGGCAGAAACCTTGCTGAAAAGGTAGTATCAAAGAGTAAAATTTATGTAGATACAGTAGAAGCACCTCTGAAAGAGAAAGAAAGTTAACTTGTAGCTAAAATAGATTCAGGTTTAAAGGAAGCTGGGGAAAGGTTTCGATGCAGAATTGCTAAAACTACTTACATTCCAAAACATTTGACAGGAAACAAACCCATGCTTTTAGAGAGGTTAGATACTTTCACTGGTTACCCACAATACAATGCTAGCCCATCAAAGGAAAATAGCAAAGGTTGCAGAATGCAACACCACTTGCCAGCAGCTGTACATGTTGAGCAAGTGCAGTTGGCATGTGCTACACTACAAGTGAACACAAACATGCCTTTCTCTGACAGTGTGGCATGTTTGTCAACATTACTTGCAAATGAGGAATTACTTAGGCATCAACAATTTCTGGTATTTACCTCTGAAGGGAAAAGAACACACCCTGTGGTGTTCATCAGAGCATTTCGAAATGTTTTCCCTCACCTGGACCAAAGCCCAGAAAATTAGATTTGTTGTTGGATACACACAGTGTGATGTTCTGCTATGGGCTATGGACATGGCAGAACATTGTCACTACTATGAACAATTTGAGAGAGCCTTTCTAGAGAAAGCCGTAATTTCAAAGGCAGATATAAAAGAAATGGGCAAAAATTAAGCAAAAACAACTACAACATGGAAGTAGCATATGGCCAGCCCATACAGTGAGTACAGACACAAGCTACCGACAATAATCAGCCGATTGCTTGGCAAACACAGAACAATACCAGACATCCGAATAACCCACAGACAGTGGGATTCGTCCAGAAAAATAACACACACATGCCAAATAATGCGCAGAGGCAAAGAGAATTTCAGTTGAGAGCCTCACAGGATACTAATTGGCATAATCAAACACAAACAGTCTACAGGGTGTTACAAAAAGGTATGGCCAAACTTTCAGGAAACATTCCTCACACACAAAGAAAGAAAATGTTATGTGGACATGTGTCCGGAAACGCTTACTTTCCATGTTAGAGCTCATTGTATTACTTCTCTTCAAATCACATTAATCATGGAATGGAAGCACACAGCAACAGAATGTACCAGCGTGACTTCACTTTGTTACAGGAAATGTTCAAAATGTCCTCCGTTAGCGAGGATACATGCATCCACCCTCCGTCCCATGGAATCCCTGATGCGCTGATGCAGCCCTGGAGAATGGCATATTGTATCACAGCCGTCCACAATACGAGCACGAAGAGTCTCTACATTTGGTACCAGGGTTGTGTAGGCAAGAGCTTTCAAATGCCCCCATAAATGAAAGTCAAGACGGTTGAGGTCAGGAGAGTGTGTAGGCCATGGAATTGGTCCGCCTCTACCAATCCATCGGTCACCGAATCTGTTGTTGAGAAGCGTACGAACACTTCGACTGAAATGTGCAGGAGCTCCATCGTGCATGAACCACATGTTGTGTCGTACTTGTAAAGGCACATGTTCTAGCAGCACAGGTAGAGTATCCCGTATGAAATCATGGCGGTGAATCGAGGAAGTACAGTACATACTGACGAAACTAAAATGAGCTCTAAAATGGAAATTAAGCGTTTCCGGACACATGTCCACATAACATCTTTTCTTTATTTGTGTATGAGGAATGTTTCCTGAAAGTTTGGCCGTACCTTTTTGTAACACCTTGTATATAGTGGAAGTTACGCCTAACCCAGAGACTGATGCCACTTCAATGCCGGAAAACTTGAATGGGTCATGGTAGGCCCCCGTTCATTGATCTGGGAGGAGAGTGGGCGCACGAGTTTTATTGAAATTTTCTTTATCAGATACGATCAAGATAGGTATACTCTCCAAGTTGGATATATGTATAATAATAATAGATTTAAGATACTGGAAAATCACATTCCATAATTTATTTTGTTAGTTGATAAGGAAAATATTTGTTTCTATTTTTTCTTATATGTCAAATGTGTAAACAATAAGAGGAGTGGAGGTAACAAGGAAGAATTTTACTTTCGTGCGACTAGAGGTGACGATACTCTAAATACAGTGCTTCGCCTTGCACGTGGCCCAGTTGGAAACAAATAAATGAACTTATGAAATGCACTGTAGCATACAATGCAATACACAATCCGCCGCGACATAAGGCTAAGCACTAATTGAGACGCTTATAGCACATGTGTCGTGTCACGAAACTACAGCGCGACATGCACACGTTCCGCACATGTCATGCTGGTCCTGCAGATATTGCGATGCTTACACGTACTTCACAAGCGTCAGTTGGCGATGCTCTGCACTGACAGAGCCAAAGTGCACACACCCTGTAATCTTTTCCAAATGATTTTACATTTTTCAAATGATTTCACCATCCAGTGAAAATATTTGATTTTTGTCTTACTTGTAGCGTCATATGTCAGCTTCATGGCGAAGCGCCCGTCATCTCGCTAATGGTCATACTTATTGTGATGTACACATTTTATTTATTTATTTATATACTTATTCCATAGATCTGTACATGTGAGCAAGTCACTCAGATGTGGAACGTGTCAATGTACATAATAAAATACATACAGGGTGTTTCAAAAATGACCAGTATATTTGAAACGGCAATAAAAACTAAACGAGCAGCGATAGAAATACACCGTTCGTTGCAATATGCTTGGGACAACAGTACATTTTCAGGCAGACAAACTTTCGAAATTGCAGTAGTTACAATTTTCAACAACAGATGGCGCTGCGGTCTGGGAAACTCTATAGTACGATATTTTCCACATATCCACCATGCGTAGCAATAATATGGCGTAGTCTCTGAATGAAATTACCCGAAACCTTCGACAACGTGTCTGGCGGAATGGCTTCACATGCAGATGAGATGTACTGCTTCAGCTGTTCAATTGTTTCTGGATTCTGGCGGTACACCTGGTCTTTCAAGTGTCCCCACAGAAAGAAGTCACAGGGGTTCATGTCTGGCAAATAGGGAGGCCAATCCACACTGCCTCCTGTATGTTTCGGATAGCCCAAAGCAATCACACGAATATCAAAATATTCATTCAGAAAATTAAAGACGTCGGCCGTGCGATGTGGCCGGGCACCATCTTGCATAAACCACGAGGTGTTCGCAGTGTCGTCTAAGGCAGTTTGTACCGCCACAAATTCACGAAGAATGTCCAGATAGCGTGATGCAGTAATTGTTGCGGATCTGAAAAATGGGCCAATGATTCCTTTGGAAGAAATGGCGGCCCAGACCAGTACTTTTTGAGGATGCAGGGACGATGGGACTGCAACATGGGGCTTTTCGGTTCCACATATGCGCCAGTTCTGTTTATTGACGAAGCCGTCCAGGTAAAAATAAGCTTCGTCAGTAAACCAAATGCTGCCCACATACATATCACCGTCATCAATCCTGTGCACTATATCGTTAGCGAATGTCTCTCGTGCAGCAATGGTAGCGGCGCTGAGGGGTTGCCGCGTTTGAATTTTGTATGGATAGAGGTGTAAACTCTGGCGCATGAGACGATACGTGGACGTTGGCGTCATTTGGACCGCAGCTGCAACACGGTGAACGGAAACCCGAGGCCGCTGTTGGATCACCTGCTGCACTAGCTGCGCGTTGCCCTCTGTGGTTGTCGTACGCGGTCACCCTACCTTTCCAGCACGTTCATCCGTCACATTCCCAGTCTGTTGAAATTTTTCAAACAGATCCTTTATTGTATCGCTTTTCGGTCCTTTGGTTACATTAAACCTCCGTTGAAAACTTCGTCTTGTTGCAACAACTCTGTGTTCTAGGCGGTGGAATTCCAACACCAGAAAAATCCTCTGTTCTAAGGAATAAACCATGTTGTCTACAGCACACTTGCACGTTGTGAACAGCACACGCTTACAGCAGAAAGACGACGTACAGAATGGCGCACCCACAGACTGCGTTGTCTTCTATATCTTTCACATCACTTGCAGCGCCATCTGTTGTTGAAAATTGTAACTACTGTAATTTCGAAAGTTTGTCCGCCTGAAAATGTACTGTTGTCCCAAGCATATTGCAACAAACGGTGTATTTCTATCGCTGCTCGTTTAGTTTTTATTGCCGTTTCAAATATACTGGTCATTTTTGAAACACCCTGTAGAATAAAGACATTGTTATAGTATTAATAACAGTGCACTAAAGTCATACTTATTAGCTTAAAAACTAGTCAACATAAATGTGAAGATAGCAGTTTCATATATAGGGCATTATTTCATCATTTTAACCTTGAACAGTAATCAAAACTTCCCACTTTGGGTTTAAAAGTGACCCAAAAATGGAAATGAGAAAAACAGGAATTTTTACATTAGGGCATTATTACATTAGTTTAACAGTAAACAGTGTCAAAAAATTTAAAATCATCTTTCCAATCTGGGTTTTATTTATTTCTCTGAAAGAATTCCTCTAGTGAATAAAGTGAGGTCTCAAGTAAATAATTTTTCAAGCTACGTTTAAATACTGATGTACTACTCCTTATACTTTTGATGCTGTTGGGTAGGGAATTGAAAATTTTCATTCCAGCGTACTTTACCCCTTTCTGAATAAGTGTCAAGTTCTTTAACTCACAGTGGAAATCCTCTTTTCTTCTGGTGTTATGTTCATGATGTAGGCAATTCGTTTCATACAGAGTGGGGTTATTTATTATGAAGCACATCAGTGAATATATGTACTGAGATGTTGCTGTCAGTATTTCAAGTCGTTTAAAAAGATTTCGACATGAGGTTCGTGGGGGTACACCACAAATGATTCTTATTGCTCTTTTTTGTGCTGTGAGGATTTTCTTTGCGGCAGGTGTATTGCCCCAGAAGATGATGCCATAACACATGACTGAATGAAAATAGCCAAAGTAAGCTGACTTTGAGATGGTAATGTCATTGAAGCGTGACAAAATTCGTAAAGCAAATGTTGCCGACGTCAGCCGTTTTAGTGTTTGTAGAACGTGATGTTCCCAGTTCAGCCTACTGTCCACGTATACGCCTAGGAATTTTGATGAGTACACCTGCTTTATCATCTGATCATTCTGTGTGATAACTATTTCTTTTGGGTTTTTGTGGGTTGTCTGGAACTGGATAAAATTGGTTTTTTTCAGGTTTATTGAAAGGGAGTTAATACTAAACCAACCCAGAACTTCTTTAAGGATATCATTGACCTCAGATTCTAAGTCAGTAGTTGACACATTATCCACCACAATGCTCGTATCATCAGCGAACATTGTAAATTTACACTGCTTATTGATGGATAAAGGCAGGTCATTAACATATATGAGGAACAGCAAGGGCCCAAGCACTGATCCCTGTGGCACTCCCTGCTGCACAATTCCCCACTCAGAGTCCACTATATATTGTGATACACTATCTGAAACATCTAGAATAATCTTCTGCTTCCTATTTTCGAGGTACGATTTTAACCAGTTTCCTACAGGTCCTGTAATTCCATAATGACAGGCCTTCTTGAGGAGTATCTGGTGATCTACACAGTCGAACGCCTTTGATAGGTCGCATAGGACACCAATTGGCAGCCTCTTTCTGTTTTAGACTCTAGAACATCATTTGTGAATGAGAAAATTGCGTTATGTATTGAAACTCCCTTTTGAAAACCAAACTGCTGACTGTTAATGGTGTTCAGGTCACCAAGATGTGCCACAATCCTGTTGTACAGAGCTTTTTCTAGGACTTTTGCAAATGTTGTTAATAGAGAGATAGGGTGATAGTTTGACACATTTGTATCATCCCCTGCTTTGTACAGGGGCCTGACAACAGTGTATTTCATTCTGTCTGGAAACACTCCTTGTTGCATGGATGTGTTGCAGATGTGAGCCAAAACTTCGGTCACTTCACTACAGCAAGCCTTCAACAGCTTGCTTGAAATATCGTCGATACCAGCAGAATGTTTATTTTTCAAAGACTGTATGATTTTTTTTGATTTCATTGGCAGTAATGGGAGGCACACTTATTTGACTGAAAGGTTGTGGAAAATTATTTTTCATTATACAGGCAGCTTTATCTACAGAACCATGGCAACCTATCTGTGTTGGGACAGTTAAAAAATGTTGTAAGACACTATGCAAAATTCAGAAAGTTTGCAATGAAAAATAGGGGTCACTATGATTTTATGTTTATTGCTTATTACACTATGTTGCTGCATATGAAATTTAGCTAACATATTGAATTTTTGTTTAGACTTGGGAGGAGGTCTCTACCTGTCTCTGACCTCAAGAATGTGAGGCATTCAATCCCAATGTCACGCCTGCAGGAATGAAAGATTCACAACATCCCTCATATCTCCTAAACCGATCGAGACATCGAAACGAGATTTGGGCAAATGATTCACACAAGGAGGAGAGTACTTTGCCAGTTCATAATCACATTGAACATTCTTATCTATGATGACATATCATATATGTAATTCTTTAAGAGTTATCGATAGCTAGTGAAACAAGAGTTTCCTAGTATGAAAATAAACTTGAAATTTCATTGCCACAAACCGACACAATGAGGTTTTTGTTTTTCATAAGCTATTGAACTCTCTTGTCACCAATTACTTATTTAATGAGACACTGTTTCAGAATTCTGTCACAATAGCTGCTGCATAAATGAGTTTGTGCAAATTATACTGTGTTTTGGCAAAAGAAGTACAATTAAACCTGTCAACAAGAGAAATGTGGCCAAATGGTGATGGTCCTTCGAATGAGAAAAGGTTAACAATTCACACAAAAATAAATTGCCAATTCTGTTGGAATTTTTGCTGAATCCCATAACCCATCATATTTTTAACACTGAGCAACTGGAATGGAAACTAACCAAATGATTTTATTCCTTTTCTTCGTCTGAGCAGTATAAAAACAATGACAAGTGTACCCTTCAGGCAGAGTGACACGCATATGCCAGGGGCTGGTTACTTACCTGTGCCTTGCCAGACTGACAAAATATGATTCGTGAATAAATTAGTTGTTATTGAGATAAGTAAATGGTTGACACATGGCACATCATAATGACCAGTGTATCATCAGCAGCTGAGAATAATGAATGTGGCAGGAATGCAGAAACTAGCCAAGTGTGCTTTGTGAGAGGAAGAGTTCATGTCGTTTGGTAAACATTGTCGTGAAAGTAGATCTGCCTTTGTCAGTAATGCATTTCATTAAATTAAATATATCAAATCATCACACTCCTTCAGGATACTCACACTTTTGGAATAATACCGATTACTACAAGGGAAGGGAGTGAGACAGGGTTATAGCCTCGCCCCGATGTTATTCAATCTCTATATTGAGCAAGCAGTGAAGGAAACGAAAGAAAAATTCGGAGTAGGTATTAAAATCCATGGAGAAGAAATAAAAACTTTGAGGTTCGCCGATGACATTGTAGTTCTGTCAGAGACAGCAAAGGACTTGGAAGAGCAGTTGCACAGAATGGATAGTGTCTTGAAAGGAGGGTATAAGATGAACATCAACAAAAGCAAAATAAGGATAATGGAATGTAGTCGAATTAAGTCGGGTTATGCTGAAGGAATTAGATTAGGAAACGAGACACTTAAAAGTAGTAAAGGAGTTTTGCTATTTGGGGAGCAAAATAACTGATGATGGTCGAAGTAGAGAAGATATAAAATGTAGACTGGCAATGGTAAGGAAAGCATTTCTGAAGAAGAGAAATTTGTTAACTTCGAGTATAGATTTAAGTGTCAGGAAGTCGTTTCTGAAAGTATTTGTATGGAGTGTAGCCATGTATGGAAGTGAAACATGGACGATAAATAGTTTGGGCAAGAAGAGAATAGAAGCTTTTGAAATGTGGTGCTACAGAAGAATGCTGAAGACTAGATGGGTAGATCACATAACTAATGAGGTGGTGTTGAATAGGATTGGGGAGAAGAGAAATTTGCGGCACAACTTGACTAGAAGAAGGGATTGGTTGGTAGGACATGTTCTGAGGCATCAAGGGATCACCAATTTAGTATTGAAGGGCAGCGTGGAGGGTAAAAATCGTAGAGGGAGACCAAGAGATGAATACACTAACAAGGGAACATCCCCATCGCACCCCCCTCAGATTTAGTTATAAGTTGGCACAGTGGATAGGCCTTGAAAAACTGAACACAGATCGATCGAGGAAACAGGAAAAAGTTGTGTGGAACTATGAAAAAATAGGCAAAATATACAAACTGGGTCGTCCATGCGTAAGATAGGCAATAATAAGGGCATTGTGAGGCAAGGAGCTCTGTGGTCCCGTGGTTAGCGTGAACAGCTGTGGAACGAGAGGTCCTTGGTTCAAATCTTCCCTCGACCGAAAATTTTAACTTTTTATTTTCAGTTTATGTGAAAAACTCTTATGTTTTCATCACCTTTTTTGGAGTGATTATTACATCCACAAGAAAACCTAAATCGGGCAAGGTAGAAGAAACTTTTCACCCATTCGCCAAGTGTACTAGTTAGGTGGGTAGACAACATATTCCTGTCATGTGACACACATGCTGTCACCAGTGTCGTATACAAAATATCAGACGTGTTTTCCTGTGGAGGAATCGGTTGACCTATGACCTTGCGATCAAATGTTTTCGGTTCCCATTGGAGAGGCACGTCCTTTCGTCAACTAATCACATGGTTTTGCGGTGCGGTCGCAAAACACAGACACTAAACTTATTACAGTGAACAGAGACGTCAATGAACGAACGGACAGATCATAACTTTGCGAAAATAAAGAAAGCAAAATTTTCAGTGGAGGGCAGATTTGAACCAAGGACCTCTCGTTCCGCAGCTGTTCACGCTAACCACGGGACCACGGCGCTCCTTGCCTCACAATGCCCATATTATTGCCTATCTTACGCATGGACGACCCAGTTTGTATATTTTGCTTATTTTTTCATAGTTCCACACAACTTCTTCCTGTTTTCTCGATCGATCTGTGTTCAGTTTTTCAAGGCCTATCCATTGTGCCAACCTATAACTAAATCTGAGGGGGGTGCGATGGGGATGTTCCCTTGTAAGCAGATTCAGAAGTATGTAGGTTGCAGTAGGTACTGGGAGATGAAGAAGCTTGCACAGGATAGAGTAGCATGGAGGGCTGCATCAAACCAGTCTCAGGACTGAAGACCACAACAACAACAACGTCATTTGTGCAGCCTGTTGTATAATTAATTTATTTATGCTGATAGCGTGTGTGCAACCATTGAGATGCTTTTTCTCGTCATGACGAGCCAGTTAAAATGTCTTTATTCGTGGGGGCTCATAGACTGTTTCTAGCTTGCCTCATAGACTGTTTCTAGCTTGCAGTGGAAATGTGATGTCCACATGTACATAGTATAATGTCTCTTATTACATCCATATCCAAATAATGATAATGAAACTTCTTATCTTCGATGATTTTTACCAGGAATACAAAGGGGTCATACCCGTGGAAAATACACCCTTTGGACTTTTTGTAACAGGTTGTAGAGATAAGTCAGCACAGGCAGTAAGTACATAACCTTGATTTTCTTAACTGCCTTGCTTCGAGATCACATGATTTTATAATATTCCTTCCTTCCTTATTCACCATCCTCACAACGAATCATCTGTCCCTTCTTATGATCTGAAAACATTGTGGGGGCAGAAATTATAATTCCTGTGGCTAATGGCTCACCAGTTATTAAACTGTGCATTGTTCTTGACAAAAGAATAAACAAAACAAAAAAGTATACAGATATATGTAACTGAAAATTATTATGTACTAACAAAAAGAGATGGAGCACTTACACGGCGAAAAACGAAACACTACTCTGTGACAATAAAATTCAGTATACTGTAAGGCTGATTTTTTGGATGGGCAATACTTCTGCTGCCCAAATGCGCTATGCTGCAGTGAGTGTATGGCAGGACTGCCTTCCCGCTCCCTGCCTCACCCCTTCTGCAGTGCTCCCATGATGCACAGTGCAAGGAACTGTGCCCCAACCACGACAACACACATCCTGGAGCAGGCGCAAGTCACATCCCAGTCGCGTCGCAACTTGTGCCGTCCCATTTGAACCTGTGAAGTTATAAAAAAGCGCGCTGCGCTTCGCCGCATCACATGCTCTATACGTGTCTCAATTTGCACGTAGCATAAGTGGTATCAGAGCAATGCAGCAGATGCGCATTGGGAAGCCAGCAAGTCAACAGACTGCAAGTGCATGCATGCCAGACACATACAGCTTGGAATGTTGGAGCACCCAAAACAAAACCAACCCTATGCGCTGTAGCCTGCACTGGCATTAGTAAAGCCTATTGTGTAACAAGGACATAGAAAATTATGGGAGAGTGTATACTATAACTACTATCTGCACAAAGCACACACAGAAAGACAAGCGAGGGGATGATATACACAGGAAAGAGATGAACTACGTGATATTTACTGAATTTATGCTATTATATACAATATATCTATATATGCACAATATTTACAAATTTAAGTAGTGAAAGTACACACACTAATTATATTTGATGGACCAGAAAAGTCTTGCTGCAAGTAAATAAGGGAGCACAGTATAAGTGGCAAACTGAATAAGATGTCACACCACACATATAATACACTTTATCTTTCAGATTTATAAGTTAAGTAGACACTCACACATGACATTATATAAGTTTTGTGATAGCACGACTGCACACTGAAGTAAATGAATATGTGGTTGAACATATGAAAAAGATATTAGTAGCCATTGAGTCACTATACACTTATCTATGAAGATTTAGTTTAAGTTAGTATCAAGTTTTTCTCCCAGGGAACAATGCATCGACTCGTCTGAACTAGGGTTGAGCACTACTAAATAATCAAGAGGTCGAAACCAAAGTGAGCGTCAACTACCCATGAAAGCATCAAACACCTAATTTACATTGAAAATTTTATGCATGTTTGTTACTTATGTAAACACTGTTTTACACTCATTGTACAAAACATATCATATTGATGATACAACTCTGTAAATCTCAGCATACGAAGTGGTTATCCTTTATACAATGAACATAACAAGTAAATACTGAGCTGCACTTTTAGCACTGAATAAGTATTTGATACAATTGGTATTGTCAGATTTGAGTTGTGTTTATAAACAACAAACTATTTTGTTCTTGAGATCACAGTTAAGTCTAGTAACCAGATGTAACTGAGCACATAAATGCCTTTCCGTGGAATTTCTTCAATCCTGTAGTTTGTAGATCCTTGCTGGACAATGCTAGAGAGACAAGGCCACATGTAGTTATCTGAGCAGCTCATAGAGTCTATCGTAGCAACTATTGGTTACTTCCTTAATTCTTTGGAACTGATAAACGTACTCCGACAAGAAGTCATAGTAAATTGGAATGAAATGTATGTCAGTTTATGCAATAAAGGAAAATAGAATCTGTTATTATATGACTGTTATGTAAAGAATGTGTAACCAAACAAGAGTAAAAAGTGTACTCATATAATTGGAATTAAATAATGTTACAAAATTGTAATTTAACAAAATGACAGGCAGACTATAATGTATGTAAGCAACGATAATGGCATGTCAGGAGATGAGTAGGATAAGTGTATTTTTTAATTGTATTTGTATTTTTTTGTTATGTGTATAGTGTGTGGAAAGGACACTACAGAAACTTTATGTAATGCAACTGCATGAAAAATGCTCAAAAACAAAGTGCAAAAACATACAAAAGTTTGCTGTAAAGTGTTAAGCGTGTGTGTGGTATACGTGTGTGTGCGCATGATACACTAAAGATGACAGTACTTCATGTAATATGAATTTTTTGTATAAAAGCGGCAAGTAACTTACCTTGTCAATGGATGTCGGATGTACAGCTGGTTTTCCTCTGAAAAATTGAGAGCAATGAAGTGAAATAAATTCTTCGGACCACTCATTTGGAAACCAGTTGTCACCGCATTTAAGATTGCACAAAGGATCACACCACTGAACACGCACAACATGGACACTCTGGGCTTCGTATTGAGCATGTGAGCACGAACTGGGACGAAAATGGTTGTTGAGTTTCAGACACATGCTTCACAAACTAAACACTCGACAGATACTGACTGACAACAATGGGACTATGCGGTTACAGCAGGTACTTTGTTATGAGAGAAAACTAATGCATGAATGTGTTAAAAGAAGCCGACATGCCCATATAAATTGATAACCAAATGGGATAACTCCAGTGGCAGAAAATAAAGGTTATGCCCATACCTTCCAGGGTTATCAACCATCAAAAAGAGGAATAAGCTCAGGCACTGTGCACATCTGTATGACGTCAGTGCACAGTGGGGGAGCAATTGTAATGGATCGTATTATTTTTTCTTTCTTCGTTCTTTCCTTTTTATACATGTAAGCTATACATAAAACCAACTTAAATTAACTAATTGCTTTGTGCCAGAGATAAAAAAAAAGGGCAGAAGAGTTACGATCTTCAAATGATTAATTTCTGTATCTTCACCATTTTGTTTCTATAAGTGGTAGCGGTCAGACGTATGACTAGCTCCGCTGAGACAGTATTGTTTAAAAATGTGTGTTCCAATCGCATATTAAAAAAGTGTTATAAAAGTTATTAGGAAGAACAAGTTTTTACACCCACCAATAACACCTGTCTGTTCACCATTTTGCCTGCTCCAAGAATCCTGCACAAAGAGGACTGAAGCAGACGAGGAATTTGTGGGACCAGCGGAGCGGCGCTCCTGCATCAGTAGTTTCATAATCAGCTCTATGCACAGTGGAACTATTGAGAAGAAGTACATAACTTTAAACAATGAATATTGGTCTTAACTGTAATGACATTGTAGGTCTGTTGATATTAGTGCCAGTTAAAGTTCACCCAAGATATGTGTAACTTCCAGTTTCTTTCAGTTATTTTTTTCCAATTAATTTTTTTAATTATTCAAGCAGCAATTATTAATCAGTTACAATTATTTTATGTCCGCTCCCCTATATGCCATTATTCACCACAGATCAGTGCTGAAACACAGAAACCTCCTGGCAGATATCTATCAATAGGTCACATAATATTTGATTTATCTGACTTGTTTTGCTCATAAGACATGATCATCCTGAGATATTCATTGCACTGATTTTGTGGCAAAACACTGGATGTTTTAAGCAACATTCAACATTGGCAACTGCATGTTGATGAGGATGCTGAGCAGTGCTTTAAACCTCTAATGTTCTGCCAATAGGGCAAGAAATATATGACGATGCTCACATCTGATGAGTGAAACTAGTCGAGTAAACCAAATAATGTGCAACCTATACTTTTTTATTCAAATCCTAGTTAAGCTGACGCTGAACGGTGACAACTCGTAGAGGTCCAATAATTGAGAACTGTACTCTCATCATGTACGTCCAGTTGATGTCTTACTTCTTCCTATCATAATTCTGGATAGTTATGCAGCTAACTGTTAAAAATCTAATGTTCTCTCGAGATGTATGTGTATATACAGAATAGCTAATGGACACACAATATCCTATCAGAGATATTTCACTTTATTACTGCAGTGATGTGCAATTCCCCTGCAACCAGAGACCTATTGCATTTATGCTATAGTGAATTTTAGATGTTTTCCAAGGCAGAGATAGACATTTCTGCATTACATGAGTAAGCAAAAGGCTCTAGCTGATCCTGCTCTACTGCTAACAGATTTTGAAATGTAAACACTTCTGAAACAATTAAAGCTGTAGGTCAGAATGTGTAATAGTGATGTGAAATTGATAGAGTAGATGTTAAGTCGTGTAATCTGTTCATTTTAATGATAATGGCATTACTTCAAATGTAAGTCAACTACTTTAAAATATTGGTTTTCGACAGCTTGAATATATTGAAAAAAGGTAAATTTTATGTAATAATATTGACTGAAGCCTGTGTAATATACATATTTATTTTTGGTCTTGCCCAAATAGTATCAGGCAATACAATCTTGCTTTTAATGAAGTATGAGTAATCATCTTCATAGTGATGAAGACTGATGTAGTACCCAATAATAGTTTGGCAAGACTGTAAATAAGGATTTATCTTACACAGCTCATTATATAAAAAAATTGCCTTCATTCAAAAATCTGCTACAAACTTTATTTGTTGTAAAAATACCAAGATTTCAACCACAATTGCAAGTGGCCTTCATAAGGTTGTCTATTCTAGTACACTATTTAGACTAGTAATATTATGCACTGTGGTAAGCAGTGGCTACAACATTGGTACATTTTACAATATGACATGGTCTAACAACCACAAGAATTCTATGGAAATTGACTCAGGCCCTGAAAGGCAATGTATGTACATATATATTACGTATATCTTCACCTGTCAAATGATGAATACATAAAAGAGGTGACTCCTAACCTTCCAATGTTTGTTACATGTATAAATGGAAAAAGTGACATCACAGGCCATAATTCAAGAAATGTCAGAAAATAAAACTATTTCAAGTGTGTGTAAAGTCAAAAAAATTCAGTTGCAGTATTCTTCTGTTTCTGATGGTTGATGGCGAGGAATGCTGTTTTAAAAGAATTTGAGGTAGGTGCAAAGAAGCATACTGCTTAAAAATAAATTCTCTCTTTTACTCTCTCCTTTGCTGTTGTTTCCCTAATAATTCATAACTATTTAAAATGTGGATGAGCAGTCCTTTATTGTTGGAAGCTCCTGGCATCTCCAAAGCTATGGTTAAGCAAGGTGGAGCAATGTTGTGTGTCACAGAGAATGGGAATCTCAGCTTAACTTAAGGCTTGGTCCATACTGATGGGTTAGTTGACTGTTATGACATAACAGTGGTTAGTAGGCATCAACAAGTGAGGCACCTGCCACATCTCAGTTGTGTTAGACTTGCTCAAGTATGTGAGACTCTGCTGAAGTAATCTTAGATTTCCTAATTGCCAGTGGATACACCATAGTTTCCAATTTCTACTCCAAAAAACATTTCCAGTGTAGCTGGTGAATGAACTGGAAGCAATTACTTCACTCAGCATCTATAGCATTTGATAATTTGTCATCTCCTCTAGATCATACCAAACTGGAAACACCTTCGTGGACTAGACCAGTCTTGGTGAACTCAGTGTTCCCAAGCTGTGTACGGGTCAGTGCTGTCAGACCTTTATTTCCCTTAAGTTCTGAGCATGGTTCTTTGATGACATTTAGGTGTGGCAGTGAAATGTTTCATGTTGTGGAGAATACAGATCTTGGCTTAACAGCCCATATTATAAGAGCAGTTGTAACCTCTACAAAAAAGAAAGGAAGATATCAAGATGCACTACATTTTGATGGAGTAGTTGGCTATTGAGGGGAAAACAGTCATTAGAAGACAACTTTAGGGGAACATGTCACTGCTAAGATATGAAAGGCTTATTCACTTTTAGATGCATGGGGCACTGCCTAAAATTACTTTTAACTCCCTAGTTGCTCATGGGAGCACCAGTCATTATTTCCATTTATTGTTTCAAAATGTTTCTAAGAGGTTGCTGTGCCTTCCCCTGAGAGAAGAATTCTCATTTTACAGTGCCACATTAATGGGTTCAGAGTACATGTGGAAGAAATCAAATCATTCTTGTGCTTACATAAACACTTCAAATTATTTGACAGCTAGAATGCAGTGAAGTGTGCGCTGATATGAAACTTTCTGGCAGATTAAAACTGTGTGCCGGACCGAGACTCGAACTCGGGACCTTTGCCTTTCGCGGGCAAGTGCTCTACCAACTGAGCTACCCAAGCACGACTCACACCCCATCCTCACAGCTTTACTTCTGCCAGTACCTCGTCTCCTACCTTCCTTTTATTTGACAGCTCTTTATTTGACAGCTGTTGTTGTAACCTGTAGGCAGAGGACAACCTCAGTGGGGGAGATCTAAAGGTGGTGTGGCCATACTTGTCAACAAAGGGGCCACTCCTCACTTCTGTTCTTAGCCACAACCCTGAAAAGAGATTACATTAGTGTATGCATGCCAAGTAGCATTTATGTGTTACCTCTACATATTCCCCTAAAGGTGATTTTGGTCTAGAGGCTCTGAAAAATTCTTGATCATTCCTCCTCTGTTGGAGTCTGTAACATTGTGATGTGATTTGGGACTGTATCACCAAAGTCTTCATAAGTTTTATACCTTCTGAACAGTGGTTAGAGCATACAAGTATTTGAGCTCTGCTACAGAGCATTTCTCTAATAATTTGTACAGGCAGTCTCCCACAGCTCATAAATATTTAAAGAATATCAACTTCTTGCATTCAATAAGCAACTAATAAAACAAAACTTTTATTTGCTACCAATTTCAGTATTCTGAGCATTATGAGACAACATAAAAATTGTTATTGCAGCTTACACTACATCATTATTTGCTGTAACATGAATACTAAAAATATTAAGTATAAAATGTTTTATTCTTTATTAGTATCTTACAACCACAGTCCGCAAAACTGTAGAAGATAAATTCCAAATTCTGTAGGGCTGGTATGAAAAAGCATATGTCATCTTACTAAGTGAAGAGAGCCATTGTGAGCAGGCAGGCAAACAGCCCTGCATAGGTTCAAATAACATCATTTTACTAAGGTTAGCAAGTAAAGACCATAGCTGTAATTACTGTATTCTATTAATTATTCCATTAAATCTTAATTGTGTTTGTCATGTAGGAAAGAATAACAATCTTCACTGTATGTGAGACAATCAGAGGGATCCCAGCTGAGTGTTCTTGTGCCCTATTAATGCTGTATTGATGAGTGGAATTCTGCAAACTATGGAAAGAAGATATTTTAACTCTCCTCCTCAAACCTATGAAGGACTGTATATGCTCAAAAAGTTATTGTGGTGTCACCCTCACCAGCTGTATGAAAGACCATGGTTTTGATGGGTCTGCTGCTGCGTTCTCTAGATCTGAAATTCCAGCACCGGTATGATTACTTTTTGAAAATACAAAGCTAATTTCCTTCCCTGTCCTTTTCCTATACCAGTTTTTACTCAATTTCTAATAACTGTGATGTGAGATTAAACGTTTTAGAATGCAGTCAGCTTTCTAATCACTTTCTGTTTGGTTCAGTAACCTGACTGCTGCAGGTGAATGAATGATTGTATGGCATTATTAGCTGGCGATGCCATCTGGGGTTGTCCAGCTGCCTGGGCGCAAGCCTTTTTATTTGAACCGCTTTGGTGACTTGTGTATCAATGAAGATGAAATGAAATGATTACAACACAAACACCCAGTCCCGGGCTAGGATTCAGACCAGGGACCCTTCAATCTAGAGACAGTGACACTAACCACTTTACTTCAAACTGTGGAATAGTTACACAGGAAACTTTCCTATGCAGGCATCGATCAGCTAACAGGTCTTTTCTCTTACTGTACTGCAATACTATTTGAGGTTTCATATTCTTGGACACCTCCAAACATTAAAATCTTTTACAGGACCCCATACAGAAACTTAAATTCAGGAACAATTTTCCAAATTTTGCTCTTTATCAGCTTGTCAGAAGCCACAAGACAGTTGCAATTCACAAGTAAGAGGCTGTCAAAATGGGTGTAAAGCCCAGGTTTTGAATTTTTTGCATAGAATGCAGTTCATGACAAGCATGATCATATTCTTCCCTGACCTGATTCTCTCAGTGCCCTCTAAACAATTCAACTAATGTTCTCAGGTTAAAACGTAATTCAGATAAGGTGACACTTTTTGTTCTCCTGTTACAAATACAGGGAAAGGTCATAGCTTTCTGCAGAGCCCCAGAACATGTTGCAATCCACAGAAAGGAGCAAACAGACAAAGCAGCTAAGTGAGCTCTTTGAAGGCAAGCTGCAATAAAACAAGTCATGCCCTTACAAGACTAGGCTTTGCTGTTGAGGCAGAAGTTCATTTATGGTTGGAAGAAGACTAATTGCAAGCAATGGACAATAAGCTGCAGTCAGACTTTGTCTGGCTGCACTGTTTTTCTTTCTCGTCACAGAGACTGAACAAGGAAGGTATAAGGCATTGTGCTTGACATGTGACTTTCTGCTCACATGAGAGGAACCAGTGCTTTATATTATAATGGAGTGCATTTTATAATCTTATGAGTGAGCAGAAGCAGGGGGGGGGGGGGGTCCAAGGGACATTTTAGGAAAACTTTTTTTCTTAATAATATTATATCATTTTAATCAAACTTGATGTGTTTTAGTATTGACACTAAAAATAAACATGTCAAGCACATCAGTCCTGTCCTGTCATAATCACCAACATCTGTCTCAGCATCCTAATTTAGGTTTGCTACGATTTCTCTAAATAATTTCAGTGAGTGTCTGGATGGTTTCTTCCTTCATTCTTACATAATTAACCTAGTTGTCTGTCTCGGATGACTGTTATCAGATAAACATTATACTAAATTTCCTCTTCAAACTTCCAACACATATCATATATATCTATTTAAGGAAAACAATAAAAAGCCATATCCTCCAGTACAAAAATTCATAATTTCCTCATTGTTCCCATTATCCACTGACTAAATACAGGAGTCAGATTTGTTTTCTTCTTCTTAGGAAGAATTCAGTTGTTGCTTTCTGTCGATGATGATATAAATGAAACTTCACCATTGTGGACTTAAACATGCTTTTTGTTATTCTGCAGATGAGCTCATAAGCATGTTAACTGGATGTAAAATTTAGAATTTGGTTGTGAAAAGCTGAATATTTCCATGCTTCATATTTGGGTCCTTATAGTATTATGCCTAATTAAAGATCTATCATGTTACCTTCCAACATAATAACTATGATCCCAGTTTGTTACCTATAACTACTGTAAATAGGGCTGAGGCTGCTTATGAATACCCTTGAAGTGTCAACTCCATATTCAACATACTGGCCAAGAAATCATATGGTCAGTTTCTGATATGAAAGAAGTTTGCAGAAGTAGACAAGGAGTTACTCAGCTATAAATCTGTCATTGCCCACTTATTTAAAGTTCAAAAACATGATCTGTCTCATTAGCAGTGATCTCAGTTAGTTGACAACATTAATTATTGGCTGTGTATTCAGTCTACTAGGTAGTCAAATGATAAATATGTTTAAATAGTTGTGTGGAGTTTTCAAATTTTGATTTTTGAATAAATTGTTTATGAAATTACACTCCTGGAAATTGAAATAAGAACACCGTGAATTCATTGTCCCAGGAAGGGGAAACTTTATTGACACATTCCTGGGGTCAGATACATCACATGATCACACTGACAGAACCACAGGCACATAGACACAGGCAACAGAGCATGCACAATGTCGGCACTAGTACAGTGTATATCCACCTTTCGCAGCAATGCAGGCTGCTATTCTCCCATGGAGACGATCGTAGAGATGCTGGATGTAGTCATGTGGAACGGCTTGCCATGCCATTTCCACCTGGCGCCTCAGTTGGACCAGCGTTTGTGCTGGACGTGCAGACCGCGTGAGACGACTCTTCATCCAGTCCCAAACATGCTCAATGGGGGACAGATCCGGAGATCTTGCTGGCCAGGGTAGTTGACTTACACCTTCTAGAGCACGTTGGGTGGCACGGGATACATGCGGACGTGCATTGTCCTGTTGGAACAGCAAGTTCCCTTGCCGGTCTAGGAATGGTAGAACGATGGGTTCAATGACGGTTTGGATGTACCATGCACTATTCAGTGTCCCCTCGACGATCACCAGTGGTGTACGGCCAGTGTAGGAGATCGCTCCCCACACCATGATGCCGGGTGTTGGCCCTGTGTGCCTCGGTCGTATGCAGTCCTGATTGTGGCGCTCACCTGCACAGCGCCAAACACGCATACGACCATCATTGGCACCAAGGCAGAAGCGACTCTCATCGCTGAAGACGACACGTCTCCATTCGTCCCTCCATTCACGCCTGTCGCGACACCACTGGAGGCGGGCTGCACGATGTTGGGGCGTGAGCGGAAGACGGCCTAACGGTGTGCGGGACCGTAGCCCAGCTTCATGGAGACGGTTGCGAATGGTCCTCGCCGATACCCCAGGAGCAACAGTGTCCCTAATTTGCTGGGAAGTGGCGGTGCGGTCCCCTACGGCACTGCGTAGGATCCTACGGTCTTGGCGTGCATCCGTGCGTCGCTGCGGTCCGGTCCCAGGTCGACGGGCACGTGCACCTTCCGCCGACCACTGGCGACAACATCGATGTACTGTGGAGACCTCACGCCCCACGTGTTGAACAATTCGGCGGTACGTCCACCCGGCCTCCCGCATGCCCACTATACGCCCTCGCTCAAAGTCCGTCAACTGCACATACGGTTCACGTCCACGCTGTCGCGGCATGCTACCAGTGTTAAAGACTGCGATGGAGCTCCGTATGCCACGGCAAACTGGCTGACACTGACGGCGGCGGTGTACAAATGCTGCGCAGCTAGCGCCATTCGACGGCCAACACCGCGGTTCTTGGTGTGTCCGCTGTGCCGTGCGTGTGATCATTGCTTGTACAGTCCTCTCGCAGTGTCCGGAGCAAGTATGGTGGGTCTGACACACCGGTGTCAACGTGTTCTATTTTCCATTTCCAGGAGTGTATTAAAATGAGTGAAACCTATGCTTAACAATCAAAATGAGTTATAAAGATGTTTCTCTTCAGCCTTCATGGGATGAAATGTAAATAATTACCAAGATATAATTTGTATCTGTCTGTTCTGCCTGTGGGGTTTCTCAGTGTAGTCATGTATATATTTTGAAGCAGATGGAGGTAAGCAGTGGCTAATACATATAACTAGAAAACAAGAATGTTTCAAACTAGAAATTTCCCATCTACTATTATTATGCATAACTTTGTATCCCACTTGTGGGATCAATGGAGTAATCAAAAACTGTTTGTTTCTTTCTATATTGTTATTCTTTAACAATCATCATTACTCTCTTGTAAATACTTGCAAGTGGTAGTAAGTACGCAGCAGCTACTCGTTAGGTTATGTTGATACCAGTAACCAGTAGCACCTTCTAGGATATGTAACAAACAGAGCTTAGATTATATTATTACCAAACACAAGCAGATCATAGAAACTTCTTCTGTAGACTGCTGAATGCTGTTTGTGGTTACACCAGCTACATTTAACCAGGTAAATCAGAAAGAAAGCTACTATTTGAAAAAAAGCTGCTACTTCCTCATTATAAAGCTACCGGTTTTTTCTGCTATTAGTAGCATAATAATTATTTGATAAAACTACACTGAAGAGCCAAAGAAACTGGGACACTTGCCTAATATCATGTAGGACCCTTGCGAGCACGCAGAAGCGCCACAACACAACATGGCATGGACTCGACTAATATCTGAAGTAGTGATGGTGCGAATTGACACCATGAATCCATCAGGGCCGTCCATAAATCTGTAAGAGTATGAGGGGATGGAGATCTCTTCTGAACAGCATGTTGCAAGGCATCCCAAACATGCTCAATAATGTTCATGTCTGGGGAGTTCAGTGGCCAGCGGAAGTGTTTAAACTCAGAAGAGTGTTCCTGGAACCATCTGTAGCAATTATGGATGTGTGAGGTTTCACATTGTCTTGCTGGAATTGCCCAAGTATGTCGTAATGCACAACAGACGTGAATGGATGCAGGTGATCGGACAGGATTCTTACATACGTGTCACTTGTTAGTCATATCTAGACATATCAGGAGTCACATATCGCTCCAACTGCACAAGTGTCACACCGTTACAGAGCCTCCATCAGCTTGAACAGCCCCTGCTAACATGCAGGGTCCATGGATTCATGAGGTTGTCTCTATACCCATACACATCCATCCACTCTATACAATTTGAAACGAGACTTGTCCGACCAGGCAACATGTTTCCAGTCATCAGAAGTCCACCATCAGTTTTGGCAGGCCCAGATGAGGTGTAAAGCTTTGTGCTGTGCAGTCATCAAGGGTACATGAGTGGACCTTTGGCCGCAAAAGCCCATGTCAATGATGTTTTGCCGAATGGTTTGCACGCTGACACTTGTTGACAGCCCAGCACTGAAATCTGCAGCAATTTATAGAACAGTTGCACTTCTGTCACACTGAACGATTCTCTTCAGTCATCGCCAGTCCCATTCTTGCAGGACTTTTTCTGATCACAGCGATGTTGGAGGTTTGATATTTTACCGGATTCCTGATATTCACAGTACACCCGTAAAATGGTTGTATGGGAAAATCCACACTTCTTCACTACCTTGGAGATCCTGTGACCAATCGCTGATGTGCCGACTATAACACCATGTTCAAACTCACTTAAATCTTGATAACCTGCCATTGTAGCAGCAGTAACCGATCTAACAACTGCACGACCGATCTAACAACTGCACCAGGCACTTGTTGTCTTATATAGGCGTTGCTGACCACAGCACCATATTCTGCCTGTTTATGTACCTCTGTATTTGAATACACAAGCCTATACCAGTTTCTTTTGTGCTTCAGTGCAGTAGTTTTCAAAGAAAATACTTATCTGCACCTGTAAATGTGGAGCCCAAGTTACAACAGTCCAGGATACTTGGCATATAGCTAGCAGACTGTTCACTTGTTGAATGTAGATATTCAGACAATTTGTGGAAGGAATAGCTAATTAGAGAAGATTTTAATTTTCTTCTGAATTGGTTGGGAGTCCCAATTTCAACCACTGTTAGATCGGTTCTTATTGAATATCTTTACAGCAAACTACATAACTCCATTCTCAGTGCTAGACAAGAAGGCAAAATCTACATGAAATTTATATTTTGCCTTGTGCTGCAATTTATTTAGATCACATTTCAGTATCCTTCCAGCTCACTTCTGTTGAACAAATGTGATATCACTCTAGGTGCACTGCCCCACAAGACAGTTTCATAAAACAGGCAGTTAAAATAAGCAAACACTTTTGTCTTTAGGTCAACATGATTAGAGATTGTTATTCAGCTAGAATCATGACATTCACATAGATGTTTCTTTTAGTGTACAACCATTATTTTTGCCTGTTTGAAATCTAATAACTGTGTGTGTGAGATCAAAAATCAGACTGTTTATTGTGAACCAGTTGGACTATTCAGCTCTCATCTGTACTGCATCAGGTAAGTTAAGTTTGGACGCTTGATTAATTTGCTTGTGTCATCACCAGTCATTACAGATTTTGAACTATACTTCAATGAAAGTGGAAAATAATTTCTGTAGTTAAAGAGGGATGGAAACCTGACTTAAGACTGAAATAACTGACTTAATGACCATGTTGATTACAAAAACTGGCTTTACTGATCTGGACATAAAGAAGACAAAACACTGACTCAAATTCCTCATTAGGAATGATGGGTCTGCACCACCTCCATAGCCAGCCAACTCATACATCTTTATTGTTTTAATTGTAATCAACATATAAAACTATTACATATAATGATGATGATAATAATAATAATAATAATACACGGATGATCTAAAACTACTGGCAGCAACACATCAACAACTCAACCAATTACTAAAGATAACAGAAGTATTCAGCAATGATATAAATATGGCTTTTGGAACAGACAAATGCAAGAAAAATAGCATAGCCAAGGGAAAACACACTAAACAAGAAGATTACATATTGGATAACCACAGCGACTGCATAGAAGCGATGGAAGAAACAGATGCCTATAAATATCTAGGATACAGACAAAAAATTGGAATAGATAATACAAATATTAAAGAAGAACTAAAAGAAAAATATAGACAAAGACTAACAAAAATACTGAAAACAGAATTTACAGCAAGAAACAAGACAAAAGCTATAAATACTTATGCTATACCAATATTGAACTACTCATTTGGAGTAGTGAAATGGAGTAACACAGACCTAGAAACACTCAATACACTTACACGATCACAATGCCACAAATATAGAATAAATCACATACATTCAGCAACAGAAAGATTCACATTAAGCAGAAAGGAAGGAGGAAGGGGATTTATCGACATAAAAAACCTACATTATGGACAGGTAGACAATTTTAGAAAACTCTTTCTAGAACGAGCAGAAACTAGCAAAACACACAAAGCAATCACTCATATAAATACATCGGCTACACCACTGCAATTTCATAACCACTTCTACAACCCTCTAGATCACATAACATCAACAGATACGAAGAAAGTAAATTGGAAAAAGAAAACACTACATGGCAAGCACCCGTATCATCTAACACAGCCACACATCGATCAAGACGCTTCCAACACATGGCTACGAAAATGCAATATATACAGTGAGATGGAAGGATTCATGATTGCAATACAGGATCAAACAATAAACACCAGATATTACAGCAAGCATATTATTAAATATCCCAATACCACAACAGATAAATGCAGACTTTGCAAACAACAAATAGAAACAGTAGATCACACCACAAGCAGATGTACAATACTAGCAAATACAGAATACCCCAGAAGACATGACAATGTAGCAAAAATAATACATCAACAGCTTGCCTTACGACATAAACTTATAAAACAACACGTTCCCACATACAAGTATGCACCACAAAATGTACTGGAGAATGATGAATACAAATTATACTGGAACACAACCATTATAACAGATAAAACAACACCACATAACAAACCTGACATCATATTCACCAATAAAAAGAAGAAATTAACACAACTAATCGAAATATCCATACCCAATACAACAAATATACAAAAGAAAACAGGAGAAAAAATTGAAAAATACATCCAACTGGCTGAGGAAGTCAAGGACATGTGGCATCAGGATAAAGTTGACATTATGCCAATTATACTATCAACTACAGGAGTCATACCACACAATATCCACCAGTACATCAATGCAATACAGCTACATCCAAACTTATATATACAACTACAGAAATCCGTAATTACTGACACATGTTCAATCACCCGAAAGTTCCTAAATGCAATATAACATATACAGTACAGTTAAAAGGAAGTCACGCTTGATCGAGGTCTGCGTCACTTTCCATTTTTGACCAGACATAATGTCTGAGAAAAGAAAGAAAGAAAGAATAATAATAATAGTAATACGATGCAAAAATCCTGTTGTCTCAACAGAGATCACCACAAAAACCAAAATTCAACTTGAACACATGATGGAAAAGACTACCACAGAGTCACTATCCCAGGCACCAGTCAATGGACTGGATTCACCTGATCAGCGGATTCTGGGGGATTAGGGACACCACGCGAAGAAGAATCGGAGCTTCTCAAAGACTTCTCACTTTCTCAAAATGAAACATAAAAACTTTATTGGCACAATTAATGTGAACACTCGCACTAAAACAGGCAAATTAAGGCACCCCGCTGACACAATGGGAAAATTTGACCTGAAAATCACTGCACTGCAAGAGACGAGATTCATGGATGAAGGACACTTTAACACAGAGAATTACAGGATCTACAATGCACACCTGTCATAAAATTAAGAGACAAACTATCACTTTTCGGAACTCGATTCACTGTACACATTTCCATATCAACTCACTCATTGAATTCACATCTCCCAATGAAAGAATCTCCCTGCTCTCAGTAAAACCAGCTAATAAAGCCTACACTTTTATCAGTGAGCATGCCCCCACATACCACCACAATAAAATCAATCCTGAAACAGTGAACAATTTCTGGGAAACACTGAAAGAAACAACAAATAAAATACCAAGGCACCATGTGAAAATCTTATTAGGTGATTTTAACGCACAGTTAGGTTTATAAATAAAAAAAATAAAATAAAATGACAGAGATACCACTGGCCCCCATACCAAACACAAACGTACCAACAAGAATGGTGAAAAAACTAATCAACTTCTGCAGAAACTTTGGACATAAAATCATGAGTACCCAATTTCAAAAACCTGCACATAAATTAACCACTTGGAGATCACCCGGTCTTAGACAGGGTGAATATCAAATTGACCATGTCACAATTTCCAAGGAAAACATAAAAGAAATTCTAAGTGTCAGACCCCACAAAGGTGTCTTTGAATCAGATCATCATCTTCTCAAAATAAAAACAAAATTCCAAACCAACAGAATGCTAAAAAGGGCACCCCAAAAGTACAGAACCAAATCCAGAGTATCTGAAACTCAACAAAGAAGAAATAATCATGCAAATCAATAAACAGACTGGAAGACACTAACAGAGAAAATTCAGGAAGCCATCAAATTAGGAAAAACCCCTCGCTCCAGGAAACATCGCTGGTGGAACACAATCTGTGATCAGGCAGTTGGCAACTGAACAACTGCGCGGAAAAAATCTAGCAGTCACAAAACTGGTGAAAACTGGGAGAACTTTCTTAAGACCAAAAATCAGATCTCAAAAATAATTAGAAAAGAGAAATGGGGATATGACAACAACAGACTCTGCGAAATCCAGAAATATTTCATCAAAAATAACAGAAGAAATTTCTATAAGACTTTCAGAGAAAACTTACAGGGATACCAAGTGTCTAGTTTGTGCTTCATAAAACCCTATGGCTCTTTGGATACTAACACGAAAAATAACTGCAAAATCTTAGCCTAATATTTCAATTCCTCCTCAACTGTGAACCACCCCAAGAAAAACTTATCTTCTCTCCTTCAGTATTCTCACACTCAGACTCACATGCTCTGGATCTCGATGAAATAAGGAAGATTGTCAAGCAGTTGAAAAATAACAATGCACCACGATAAGATGGGATCATTGCTGAAATCTGGAAACTAAATGATCCTATACTTATGTGGAAACTACATCATATAATACTGGACATGTGGATGATGGAGCAATACCAGAGGACTAGAAATGCACTCTAATTCATCTACTACACAAAAAGGGTGACAAGACAGACATCAACAATTACAGAGGAATTTCCCTGCTCCCAGTAACTTAAAAAATCCTTTCCAAAGCACTTTTAAACAGGATAGAATCCCAAGCAGATCCACTAATTGGTGGTGCCAGGCCGGAGGAACAGATCTGGTGCTTACAGACGATTTTGATATTACAAATGAGGAAAACAGCAATTACATTCATTGACTTCAGGAAAGAATATGATTCAGTGGACTGTGAAACCCCATTTAAAATCATGGAAGAATTTGGGATTGACTGAAAGACATGAAAAATCGAAGGACAGACACATACTGGAACAACATCCAAAGTGAAACTCGTGGGCGAAATATCACAACCCTTAGAAATCAAAACTGGCGTCTGATAGGGGGACGGACTATCCCCAAAGCATTTCCATATTGTTCTAGAAAAGATCATCAGGGAATAGGAATATCACGTAAAGGGCATCCAAATTGATATCAAAAAAGAAAACCAAATTAAAGTCAAGTGCTTTGCTTTCGCTGACAATGTTGTAATTAACACCAATAACAGAACAGAAGTAATTCACACAGTGGACAAAACTACATGAAATTTCACAAAAAAAAATCTAGACTACAGATTTCTTATGAAAAAACCAAATGCATGGAAAGACAGCCAGAAAATAAATCTCCTTTAATCACAAAACATGGTAAAACTGCATAAGTCTGCCATTCTAAATACCTCTGAGAAACTATACAGTCCTCAGGATTAAACCAAATCACCAATGAACAAAGAATTAACAAGCTACAGAAGGCATACAAGCTAACATGGACGCATTACAACAAGAAGTGCATTTCGACAGATGCAAAATTAAGGCGCTGTGAACAGTGGTTCCACCAGAAGCAATCTACACAGCTGAAACAATGGTGATTGATAGTCATTCAAAAATTAGCGAAATAGAAAAGCAGGAAAGAAAAATGCTCAGGAAGATTTATGGGGCAATCAACAAAAACAGCATTTGGATGAAGAAACTGTAAAACAAGCTCTACATAAAGACCAACACAGTAACAGACAAAATCAGAAAATGCCGAGCCAAATTTTAATCATGTATCTACAGGATGGAAGACTCCAGAACAGCAAGGAAACTTTTCATTATTATAACAAAGAGCAAATGCAGCACAAAGAGGCTGAAAGAAATCCAGAGGCATCTGCAGCAGATCTACATAAAAAATCCCGAAGACCGCACTGACTGTCGGAATAAAATCACAAGTGTAAAGTTTGAGGAACGAACATGGCACCAGCTTGGTAAAAAATGGGCAAACAAAAGAAGGAACATTCTGAGAGGATGAAGAGTTTTTGAGAAGCAAAACATCCAGAGATGAAATTGTGAATTCAAGTTCAATCCCTCTCCTAAAGGGGAACAATCATTAATAATAATAATCATGAAAATCATTGCACTTTATTATTATAGTACTGACATGCTCCTCATCAACTCAATTAATATATCTGAAACTAGAAAAAGCAGCACATTACCGTTTTCAGAGTAATATGGAAAAATGTTTACAGCTTTTAATTTTCAAATGATACACCTACATCTATACTCCGCAAACCACCGTGAAGTTCATGATAAAGGGTATATCCCATTGTACCTGTTATTAGGCTCTCTTCCCAGTCCATTCATATAAGGAGTGTGGAAAGAATGATTGTTTGAATGCCCCTGTGCATGCTGCAATGCTGTGCATGCTGTCCTCACAGTCCCCATATGAGCAATAAGTAGGGGATTGTAGTATATTCATAGAGTAATCATTTAAAGCTGGTTCTTGTAACTTTGTTAGTAGTCTTTCTCAGGATAGATAATGTCTGTCCTCTAGATCTGCCAGTTCAGTTCCTTCATTGTCTCTGTGACACTGTCTCACGGATCACACAAACCTGTGACCATTCGTGCCATCCCTGTTAGTACTACCTCGTATGGGCTGGTTGCTTGAGTGATTTGTAAGCTATTTCCTTTGTAGGCTGATCACAGTTCTCCAGTATTTTACAAATAAAACAAAGTTTACCACCTATTCTACCCTATTCCATTTCATATCCCTAAAAAGTGTTACACCAAGGTATTTGCATGAGTTGGCTGATTCCAACTGTGACGCATTGAGAACTTTAGAGAAAACCTGAGTTTACTTTTATGGAAGGTCCCAAATCATACTGTGATCATTGGTGGGGACTTTAATCACCCAACAATTAATTGGGAAAATCAGAGTGCTGTTAGTGGTGGGCATGATAAGACATCCAGTGAAACTTTACTAAATGCCTTCACTGAAAACTACCTAGAACAAATAGTTAGGAACCCCACTCATGATGGAAATATATTGGATCTAACAGCAAAAAATAGATCTGACCTCTTTGAGTATGTCCACATTGAAACTGGTTTCAGTGACAGTGACGCAGCTGTGGTAACAATGATTGTCAAACTACAAAGGACAACTGAAATAAGCACAAAGATATATATGTTTAGTAAACTGGATAAAAAATTGGTACTATCGTACCTCAATGAGGAACTACAAACTTTCAGCACAGGGTAGGAACTGTGGCTCAAGTTTAAAAGAATAGCTGACCACGCACTGGATGGATATGTACCCACTAGAACAGTCATAACGGTAGGGAACCTCCATGGTATACAGTCACTGTAAAGAAACTTCTGAAGAAACAGGGATTCATGCATAATAGGTCTACAACAAAGCATAGGGCTATAGACAGAGATGCTGAACGAAACGCTTTTGGCTGTCGAGCGAGCAATGTGTGAAACCTTCAGTGACTACTGTAGGAGAATATTGTCAAGTGATCATTCACAGAACCCAATTAAATTCTGGTCTTAAGTAAAGGCTGTTTGTAGCATCAAAGTTGGTGTCTAGTTCCTAGTGAATGAGACAGGAATTGAAACTGAGGGTAGCAAAGCAAAACCCGAAATGCTTAACTCTATTTTCAAATGTTCCTCTACGAAGGAAAACCCTAACTTAATCCCTGTACCATTGAAAGGTGAGTGTAATAAGTACTAGTGTCATTGGTGTTGAGCAGCAGCTGAAATCATTAAAACTGAACAAAACTCCAGGGCCTGATGGAATCCCTACCAGATTTTATAGTGAATTTGTGGCTGAGTTAGGCCCTCTTCTAACTGTAATCTACCCCATAGATTCCTGGAATAAAAAACCACGCCCAGTTATCCTTGACATCAATTTGTTGTAGAATCTTAGAACCTATTCTGAGCTCAAACATAATGAGGTATCTTGAACAGAATGACCTCCTCCATGCCGACCAGCATGGATTTTGGCATCAGTCATGTGAAACCCAACTCACACTTTTCTCACATGACTTATTGAATGCTTTGGAACAAGTCAGCCAGGAAGATGCAGTGTTTCTTGATTTCAAAAAACCATTTGACTCAGTACCTCACCTACACTTATTGTTAAAAGTACGATCATATGGAATATCAAGTGAAATTTGTGACTGGACTGAGCACTTTTTGGCAAGCAGGAAACAGCATGTTATCGTGGGTGGATCGACAACTTGCACTAAATGTTCCAAAATGTAAAATTTTGACTGTGCAAAAAGAAAAAAATGTAGTATCCTTTGACCATAATATCAATGAGTCACTGTTGCAATTGGACAACGCCTACAAATACCTGGGTGTAATGCTTTGTTGGTATATGAAATGGAATGATTACACTGGCTTAGTCATGGGTAAATCAAACTGTAGACTTCAGTTTATTGGCAGAATACTGGGGAAGTGCGATCAGTCTACAAAAGAGATCGCTTACAAATCACCCATGCAGCCGGTTCTAGAATACTGCTCAGGTGTGAGGGACCCCTACCAAATAATACTAACAGGGGATACTGAACATATACAGAGAATGACAGCATGAATGGTCACGGGTTTGTTTCAGCCATGGGAGAGTGTCACAGAGATACTGAAGGAACTGAACTGGCAGATTCTTGAAGACAGACATAAACTATCTAGATAATGCCAATTAACAAAGTTTCAAGAACCAGCTTCAAATGATTACTTTAGGGATATAATACAACCCCCTTTGTATTGCTCGCATAGGGATCGTGAGGATAAGATTAAACTACTGCACCCACAGAGACACTAAAACAGTCATTCTTCCCGCACTCCATATATGAATGGAACAGGAAAAAAGCTTAATAATGTATGTATTGTGTCATGTACCTCATGGTGGTTTGCAGAGTATTGATGTAGAGGTGGATGTAGATTGATATTATTCTCATAGGATACTATGTTTTTCGTTTTTTGAAGTACACAATTTTACATTTCTGAACATTAAAGGAAATTAAGAATCTTTGCACCACTTTGAAATCTTATCAAGATCTGATTGAATATTTATGCAGATTCTTTCAGCAGTATGTCAAACTCCTCCCAAAAAGGCCATGAAGGCCCAGCAGTACCAATCGTGTCAACCTGAGTGCACAGGCATCACTAAATGTGGATATGGAGGGGCATGTGGTCAGCACACCGCCCTCCCAGCCGTATGTCAGTTTCCGAGATCGGAGCTGCTACTTCTCAATCAAGTATCTCCTCAGTTTGCCTCACAAGGGCTCAGTACACCCCGCTTGCCAACAGCACGCGGCAGACCGGATGGTCAGCCATCCAAGTGTTAGCCCCGCCCAACAGCGCTTAACTGCTGTGATCTGATGGGAACCAGTGTTACCACTGCGGCAAGGCCGTCGGCATAAGAGAGGTTAACTCAGCCCCAAATTTAGTGTTGAATGTGGTAAGGATTCCATCGGGTCCTGGAGTTTTTTTTTTCCAGTAATTTCAGATGTTCTTAAACACTACTGACACTAATACTTATTTCAGTCATTTTTTCAGTGGTACGAGGGCTAAATTGGGGCGATTCTCCTTGATTTTCTTTGTAAAAAGGAACATTTGAAAACGGAGTTAAGCACTTCAGTTTTTGCTATGCTACCCTAAGTTTCAGTCCCTGTCTCATTCACTAGGGACAGGACACTAACTTTGGTGCCACTAACAGCCTTTACATATGACCTGAATTTCTTTGTGTTTTGTAAAATATTGTTTGACAATATTCTCCTATGGTAGGCGTCATGCATTATTCTTTTGACAGCCAAACACATTTCATTCAGCATTTCTCTAACTGTAGCTCTCTGCTTTGTTTTATGCCTATTATGCAGTAATCTCTGTTTCTTTAGAAGTTTCTTTACAGTTACTGTACACCATGGAGGGCCCTTCCCATTATGAACTGTTCTGCTGGGCACATCTCTCTCCAGTGCATGGTCAACTATTCTATTAAACTTGAGTCGTAGATCCTCTACATGCTCCTACCCTATGCAGGAAGTTTCAAGTTCCTCATTAAAATGTGACATTACTGGTTTTTTAATCTTGTTTACTGAACAAGTATATCTTTCTGCTTGTTTCAGTTGCACTTCGTACTTTGGTAATCATTGTTGCAATTGATTGTAATTGTTCTAGCTCAGAAAAGATATGGTTTTCCAGCCTCTACATATCAGCTATGTGTGGTGAATATTGTTGCAAATATATTATAAAACAGCCACATTCATTTTAGGAAAGTCTTTTAAATGTTTAATTGCACAGCAAAATGAAATGTAAACACCATTCACAGATGTAGCCTTAGGCCTGTTCAGATTGCAACCTACAAGACAGTACGAGGAGAGATCCATGATTGAAGGATATGTGATTAGCTTGTCACCAGTCTCTCCAGCTGCTCTTGCCAGTAGATGAATCCTGATGATGTCACAAGCTCCTCATTTGGCCTCACAAGGCTGAGTGAAACCTGTTCCTGACTTTTCCTACCTCAAAAAAATGTGAGGTTGTACTGGGAATTGAACCTGGGTCCTTTCATAATGAAGGCAGCAACACTACCCATTCAGCAACAGCGATGGTCCTAATTGATTAAACATGATTAAAATGGTGCTAAAATTTAAACACTATGCCTAATTTCTGTACCCGATACAAGCACTGTGGCTTAGCCAGAAATCAGAAAGTTGTTTGTCCACTATGTCGAGAGATGTAAAAGTAATTTCTGGAGTGCCACAGGGAAGTGTGATAGAACCATTGCTGTTTACGGTATATATAAATGATCTAGTAGAAAGTGTCAGATGCTCTTAAAGGCTATTCGCAAATGTTGCAGCTGTCTATACCAAAGTAGCAATGCCAGGAGATAGTAAGAATTTGCAAAATGACCAGGAGAGAATTGATGAATTGTGCAGGCCCTGGCAGTTGAACCTGAATGTAAAGAAATGTAACATATTGTACATACATAGAAAAAGAAATCCACTACTGTATACCGGTAGCTACACTACTGATGACAAACAGCTGGAGACAGCATCTGGCATAAAATATCTAGGCGTAACTATCCAGAGTGACCTTAAGTGGAATGACCACATAAAACAGATAGTGGGAAAAGCAGATACCAGACTCCAATTCATTGGAAGAATCTTAAGGAAATGTAACTCATCCATGAAAGAAGTGGCTTATAAGGCGTATGTTCACCTGATTCTTGAGTATTGTTCATCTGATATCCCTATCATGTAGGAGTGATACAGGAGATAGAGAAGATCCACCGAAGAGTGGCACTTTTCATCACGGAATTGTTTAGCTGGTGAGAGAGCATTATGGAGATGCTAAAAAAACTCCACCGGCAGATGTTACAAGAGAGGTGTTGTGCATCATGGAGAGAGTTGCTATTAAAGTTTCGGGACAGCACTTTTCAGGAGTAGTTGGACAACATATTACTTCCCCCCACATACATCACATGTACTGACCACGAGGAGAAAATTCGAGAAATTAGAGCCAATACAGAGGCTTACCGACAATCATTCTTCCCACATAGTATTCGCGAATGGAACAGGGTTGGAGGGATCTGATAGTGGTACTGAAAGTACCCTCCGCCACACACCATTGGGTACCTTGTGGATTATGATGTAGATATATGAGACAAATCACAGATAAACTTAGAAACATGGTGTATCTTCAAGTCTCTTATGTGCTACAATCTGCACATTGCATGCACCTAGGAACAGTCAATTTCAGACATGATATGCCATCTTGAGTCTCTTGTGCCCTCTCATGAAATTACAACCAGCTACAAATTTTTCTTATCCTATTTCTCAGCCTCCTTGAGTCAGGTGTTGGCTTCTAATATAAATGTTGAATCTGTTTCCAGACTTAAAACTTTTGTTTTTCATGAAGTGCCATTAAACTTGCATAAACTGTCTTTAATTTGTGCAGAGGAAACATCTATGTTCAGACTGAAATTTGGGGTAATTTGAACCTACTGGTAACGGATGTCAGCTTAATCCTGTAACATAATTATGATGTGGCACGTGACATCATTGTGCAAAATAACAAAGATGACAGAACACTGACGATAATTATGTTGCGTCTGTTCTTTTATGAAATGAAGACTGTAGTGACAGGCTGATTTGTAGAGTATCCTGTGAATGTGACTATGTAATCTTAGATGTGGTGGCGTACTGACCTGTTGCCTAGCCTACGATCTAGATTGATTTGAAAGATGTCAGAGTGATTATAACGCAAGAAAAGGGCGAAATGGAAAGATATGAGGTTTAAATAACACTATGACGTCGAGATTTGATTACCAGTACATCTATATTTTAACTTACTATGCACGCACGGTAATGTAATGTGTGCGCGCGCCACGATACCAGTGGTGGAATCGAGAGAAACCACAGCAGAACTGAGAAGAGACTAATACATTTTAGACGCATCTTTTGTTGCCTGTTAATCCACAGAATGGTTGAATCTCTTTCCATTCGCCCATACCCTCTTGCTTTACATTTTACTGTTCCTGTTAGTCTCTTCTGTAAGACTTTTAACGCTCAGAAATTACATACTGTGATACAAATGTCCTTTGACTCCGTATCCTTGGTACCAAAACTGAGTTGTCACTGAATATTAGATTAACTGACGAAAGCATGCAAGGTACGTTATCTTAAATGCATCATAGATGCTGACTGCGGTCAATATTTTGTTCATGAAAGACGCTATGTTCAGCTTTTGCAAGAAATCACGAGAGCTTCCTAACTATCCTTAATACCAGGAATCTGATTTCTTCAGTTTCACTTCTGCTTCCACCAGTGGAGTGTCCCTCAAAACGGCTTATGTTTGAGAAACAGACCTTTGTCCCCATTATAGACCGCAAGAATGACCCATAATATTACATTTGGTATATAAATTAAATCATTTCCATAATTCTTAGTTGCTTATATGAGTATCATATTTCTAAGAGTGTGCCTCAAAATCAAATTACGCAGTCATGAACAACACAATCCATTCCCGTCCATTGACCCTTGCATTTAAGTACAAACAATCATAATTTAACAGTAACAGGGTGGAACTTTCGTTGAAACATTTCAAGGCTTAACTTTTGTTTCGAAGTTTTTTTATGAAATGAACAACGCGGCTATCACCCTATAGTACCATATCTGATTGTCTTAAGATTCCGAGAGTCTGTGCCTGTTCCATTCTGTCGCTGGTGTCAGCTAGCAATCCTAAATGAAGAAACAAAATATACAATTACTTTCCGGGTAAGGTAGCTAAACTTGTATAAAATGTATAAATATCCCTTGAACTGACTGTACTCGTCTGGCTTAATAATGTAAGGTTCTCGGAAGACGTGATTACTGAAACATAAGTTTCGGCAAATGATAAAATATAGACTAGTTAGACTTTATAAAATCTGTCTGCTTGGTGACAGAGACTGTTCTTTTGAACATAATATCATAAGCGTCGCTTATAACAAAGTTGTACCACTGAATCGAAAATAGCTTGTGGACGCGGCATGTATCGAACGGCGAAGTGCGATGTGGCAACACTAGGAACAGGTGGCGTTGGATGTAAACGTCGCTACGCCCGAAAGTTTTCTCCGGCAAGCTAAGTGACCTTCTGAAAGCTCAATGTTCGGAATGTTGGACTGACAAGTTATGAAGGACACACAAGTCCCTGGAGTTCGTAGTTAACGGTCATATTCGCAGAGAACTGCCAGCAGCTGTAAAATGGTGTTTAGAGAGCAGGTACCTCTGACAAAAATATAGTGATTATTTTCATTTGTATGTGATTAAAGCATTGTTGACAGTGTAAGCTACTTAAGCATATGTCACATCAGCACTGTAACAACAGCTGTCAGGGTGTATGACATGAGATAAGATAATTTACACCGTGAAAGCCGCTTATACTTAATAATTTACACAGCGAAAGCCGCTTATACTTGCTTCAATGGGAAACTTTACCTCTCATCTTTGTGGTGTAACGTCACATTGTCGCTTTATTGCATATAATTCGTTGTACTGTTCCACCATATAGCCGTATGTAGATTGGAACATTACTTATTTTCAGGACACACATGCTCTACAACATGAGCCGATGTACGATCCAGAGTTACTTAAAAAGCTGGACTTTTCGCAGTCACCAACAAAATTTAATCCTCCTGTTACTGCAGTTAACCCCGGAGAAAATCTTCTAGTTCGCCCCTTGTGCCGGGCGGATTACGAAAAAGGTTTGTAGCATTTTGATAGTATGTAAATGTAATTATTAATTTAGTGTTGGCTGTTCTAATTTTCATTCCTTGTTAATAAATGTGTACGTTGCTCAGTTAACACTTTAGAATGATTTGTAAAGAAGAGTATCATTGTTAACGATAAAACTCCATTTGCCTTTGCTTAGAAGTGGGAGCTAATAAAAATACATACACGGATAGCCCAATTTCATGGGACGCACATTGTTAAACATATACCATTGTTGTGGAACAGTGTAACGTAGTTAGCATTACGGCAGCATTTAATTTATTTCTGTGCAATAGATTTAAAACGACCCTTCATAAGAATTACATTAACTTGCAATAATAATTCGCAAGAGTCCTGTATTATTAATTTTAGTGTTTTCATTCTCTTCCTCAGAGGAGCAGCTATAGGTATCATATTTAACCAGTAAACATGTTACTCCGAAGGCAATTAAAATTGAAAACTTTTTGGTTACTCAGTTTATTGCTTTGATTAATATTTTATACAGGTAGACGAATACCATTCTAATAATGTAGGCCATTAGAAGTTAATGTAGTGCTTCTTAATCTTGAGAAAGTTTCCCTCGAAACACAATCTGTATCTGAACACCATAACACTCAGCACTGTTTCGTTCATAAGCGAGTCCCTAAGCTAAGATTAATTTCTTTACTTTTGGTTGTATTGACATATCTGCTTGTATGCTGGTTTTAGCGTGTGGTCTTGAGTGTTTGATCTCTCAGATATGTATGGCTAGTCACGTGAACAAAATACATGAAGAATTATGGCTGAAAATATTCATAAACATGGTAAAAGCATACAACAGACTTACAGGAGAACGTAAAAGAATAGATAGAGAAAACTGAAACAGCTGTGCATTTTTGGGTAAATTGAATGTCACATTGTGCATCACCATGTAAACCAAACTGAACAAAAAAATTTAATTTGCATGTTTTGCATACTGATATGATTTACTTTCTTCTATTTAATCTTCATACATAGTTATACTGTCACCTGTTAATGAGGTATTTTACAAAATGTATAGTAGTAGCCCTAATACTGATCCCTAGTGGAGACCTATAGCATATTTTTCTTTTGTCTTGGCATTTGTGATTTCAAGGTGGGAAAAGACAACAGATGGTTTGCAACCAGTTTAATATTTTGCACATCCTTAATCACACATGAAACAGAAATTATTTGTTATTACTTAATCTGCAGTTCCAGAAATTGTTCGCCTTCAAAATATTAAATGTCTGCAAGTTATTATATAGAATTCCAAATGTGTCTCCATTCTAGATTTTATTTTATGCGGCGCTCTAGCACATTGACAGTCATGGGGCCAGTGGCAGACACAGCAGAGATTCACACCTGACACTGTGTATCTCCCTGTGGCCACATTATCCAAGATGTTTAGTATAGTGTATCTTCGAGTAGTGTTTAAAGTGCAAAAGACAAAGTCCAAGATGTGGAACAGGGCATTGTACCTAATTTCCTGTCACCGGTTGTAACTTCAGCAAGAAACGCAAATTAATGCGCAGTACTGCATTATATACTCTTCTAAACATAGTTGAGAGTGTGGCTGTCGGCAGGCACACAGTGCTGGGCATTAACCTGCTGTATCTACTGGGAGCCTCAGGGCTTTCAGTGTGTTGGAATTGCTCTTTCCGGTAACTGCGAAATAAATCTATTACTATTCATTTTGGCTCATGCAATCTACTGTTGCTAGGAGTAGGAAAAGACAAAATACAATCAAGAAGCATGATTCTGCGTAACCAGTACCGAAAATCAGACTTCCACACTTGCTAGGCCTTCATATTTGAACATACAGAGCTCAGTCAAATGAGTAATCATGCACAGTGTCAGTAAGAAACTGAGAACACTGTGCACTAGTGCAGACAAAGCAAATAATATCTGCCAGATCAAAATAGTGAAAACTGATGATACACACATATTATATATTTCTCACTTAAAAATATAAGGAGATTTCAACCTGCCAAACCTATGTAATGTGCATAATAGTACATTGAACCAAAATTAAAATATATACACCACAAAAGATGCTTTTTTAACATATATTAGACAATAGACAGAAGTTCATTAACAGTACTGTACATGAGGCTGAAGGATACGTATACACTGTAACAGAGCTAAATTAAAGTTTTATGGCATAGAAACACTCAAACTGAAATAAAATTATATGACACCAAAAGGACAGTATAAGAATTTTACGCGTCTCAGTGCTTACTTGTTAATCAGTAAAGTTCTCTGTCTTGATTTATGTACCTGTCGATGCTCCAGTGCCTCTACTACTTGGCGAATTGATTCAGTGCTTGCTTGAGTGTTCATAACCAAACAAGATGTTACTGCATTATTAATAGAAAATGCGTGCTAGTTGTAGTTTACATTGTATAGTGTTGAAATGGGTTAGTCTGTGAGGAGTGGAGGAATGAGATCATGCACAGTCTCTGCCTGTCTTCAGATGCATGAAGTTTTCTTTCATATAACAGCTACTGTTATATGCAACAAGGTCATATTATATACTTTATAAAATTCTTACTTACAAAATTTTATGCAGTAAAACTGTATTCATTGACATTATTATTATTACAGACATTTAATTATTATAAAGATCAGTTAATGACAACATGATGCTGTATTATCTTCTGCAAAGTCTCTGTGTTCAGATCATCCCCCTTACATACACAGTGATGCTCCATTACTTCATTGATATGGTTTTTCCAAGAATGTTGTGGTCTGCCACTTTTCTATCTGCCTGGTGGCTTCTATTAAAAAAATTTTGGTGGCCACTGATATTTGGCAATCTCAGCAAACATCCATACCAGTTTAATGATTTTTCTTTCACTCTTATCACTGTTTCATTTCTCCTTGTTCTAGCTCTTACTTCATCATTAGTTTTTTCCCCTTGATTCTTGATGTTCTGTTACTCTATTATTAATAATGCATTTTCAGTTTTCATTTGATGTTAATTTAATATCCATAGTGCTGATCCATATCATATGACAGTTTCAACTATTAGCCTGCCCACTGTCTTGTTATTGTTGGAAATTTTCTTATCCTGCCAAAAAGAATTCATACACTTCATTGCTTTTCCACTTTGTTGTAGTCTGTATTTTGCTTCGGTATTGCCAAATCCACTGTTGTCTATAAATGCCTGTAGCTCTTCAAGTTTTTCTACTTGTCTCATAACTGCTTTGTTATTGATGTGTACTTCAAATCTACTGTCACTATTAACTACCAGATATTCAGTGTTTGTTAGACTCATCTGCAGTCCCCATTTGTCATATCTGTACAGGATCTATCTGTCTACACTGACTTGTCTTCCCCAGTAGGTTGACCCTCATTCTACTTTATTTTCTCATACATAGTTTTGGTCATTGTACGTTTCTCACTAATTCCTCAGAAGCAGTTGATGTTTCAAAAGGAAACCATATATCTTTTCCACTCTTGACGTATTACAATCGATTGACAACAGTTTTTAATAAGGTGTGTTATTTTGTACTTCAGATGGTGTCCTCCAGCATTTAGTAATCCTGCAGGAATATTTCTTGTACTAGATGATCATTCTTCGTTTTAGTTAATGTGCTATTCACCTTCTCT
Source organism: Schistocerca cancellata (assembly GCF_023864275.1). Lineage (NCBI taxonomy): Eukaryota > Metazoa > Arthropoda > Insecta > Orthoptera > Acrididae > Schistocerca > Schistocerca cancellata. The sequence continues at coordinate 382,217,527 of NC_064626.1, read as the reverse complement.
TCTAAAATGGTCATACTTCAGATAGTTTCTTCAGTCTTAACTTTTTTCCTCTTGTATGTACTTGGCTCTGTTTTTGAGTAGATGATCTGCTTCTTTCTTTACTCATGTTTTCTTCATACCTGTAATTGTAACGCGTTGATGTCACTAAGTGGGTGAATTCTGGTTAACACTTATGTTCACACTAGGCACCTTTTTAATTTACCTGTGTATAGACATCTGATAGTGTTCTGTGTAAGGTTCCACGTATACTTGGTTTGAAATATTAGACAAAAAAAGGACCTAAGTAACGAATTAGTCTAAAGTACCTTCCTTTGCGAACTCGTGTGTAATTTGATTTGTTCCACATCCTTGGCTTATTTATTTATTTATTTATTATGCAACCATGTGTAAATGAATACCATCTTTTCTTTCAGGTTTGATCAATTATTATTGTTATTGTTGTTTCTTTCTTTTGTTCCAGTCAGTGACCGCAAAAATTGTAATCAATTTCTTCTGTGGTGACTGTCCTCATATGTTGACACTTATTTTCTACTTCAGTTTACAGAGGCTGTTGACTCTGTCATAAGCCAGACATGACACTAGTTTCACAAGCTGATCCAGAAAGTGTGAATTTTTTACAGACTATGATCACAGACCAAACTGATAGTCTGATGACAATTTTTGTGACCATATACTGGAATAAAAGAAACAAATTCAACAATTCCTGGATCACTGTTTTTATTCATGAATATGCCACAGCTTGTGAAGCTGTTGTTGCTGTCATTTTCTTGTCACTTCATTTAGCTCTGTAAATTACATTATGCTTACAGGGTGAAAAATTTTCTGACAGAATAAAATTCATCTTTCAGGATTTGTACAATTGCTTGGGCAGCTGACAACTGTTGGAGATATCACAAAGGAGCAGTTTCTTCGTAAGCATTGCATATATTCATTATCTCTCTCTCTCTCTCTCTCTCTCTCTCTCTCTGTGTGTGTGTGTGTGTGTGTGTGTGTGTGTGTGTGTGTGTGTGTGCGTGTGTGTGTTTAGACACACACACAGACTTTTTAATGAGAATGTTTCAGTACCATGAATACTATGATACCAGTTAAAGAACATATTTTGAATGCTATGTGAAACTAAATTTTTGTGTATCAGTAATAATGAATCAAAATCTCAGAAACAAAGGTTTTTTTAAAGGATACACAGCCAGCTGCAATTGTGAAACAAGTAGCTGTAATTTTTTTTTCTTCTTTTCTTTTTCTTTCACTGTGTGGCAATGCCCTGTAATGCAATTTGTGTATACTGACAAAATGTGTCTCATATTTCAATTAAGTTTACAAACAGTTTGATCATTCTGATACCAAATAATTCTTGTAGTTAACCAGTGTGTCTTCATTACAAATGTATGAGCTATCTGTTGTGGTATTGAAATAGCCATTTGTTGGTATATATGTGGGTGATTTTTGCATTAAGGTAGCCATACTCTGTATGTGGACACTACAAGCTAATAGTGTGGGGATGGTCAAAGATTTGTCAGAGCATCAACAGTTTATGTAAGGATGTGGACAATGTGAGAGAGACCTAACTTCAAATGTTAAACATGGTAGCCATCATCATTTATTCTATTAACGGGCCTTTGAGGCCTACTGCTGAAGAACAGCAGGAAGAAAAAAACATCACAAACACAAAAACCCCAATAAAAGGAATGTCTGTCAATCACAAGAGAGGAGGTATTTGCTGCAGATGGCACTCTCATCTTTTCGTGTCTATAGCATCATCCTCCAAGGCCCCCAGTTCCACTTCTTGAAGGATCGTCATCACTCGATCCTTTCATCGTGTTCTTGGGTGCCCTCTTAGGCATTTTCCCATGGGTTGAGAGTGGAGGACTCTCTCAGGAAGGGATCCACCCACTCGTAAGTTGTGACCAAACCATTGTAGTCGCCTCTGTCCCAATATACGTCCTGTGTGCCGCTTTCCAAACCTCAAGTACAGGCCTTCTTTCTTTCTTCTTTCCCATTTACCGTCCATTTTATTGTAGATGGGTCCATAGATCTTTCGAAGTACCTTTCTTTCAGATGCACATATTGAATCTTCTGTCGTTGCTGATGTCGCCCAAGTTTCACAACCATATAAAAGTACTGGCCTCACCAGTATCGTGTACAGATGAACTTTGTTCTTCTAAGATATCAAACGAGATTTTTTAAAAATGTTCATACTAAAGAACATGCGACTAGCACTTGAGCACTTGTTATGCACTGACATAATACTTTCGTCACTTCACTTTTGTTCGTTAATATTGAGTCCAGGTACTTGAACTCTTCAACTCGTTCGAAGGCATGCCCATCTACAACAATGGAAGGAGGGAGAACTCGACAAGATTATACTCCGAGGTATTTAATTTTGTCCTCGTGCACCTCCAGACCAATTTCCTTTGCATTTTGGAGGAATTGGGAAGTATCAGCACACATTTGCTCTAGAGCGTTGCCAAGGATCACAACATCATCAGCAAATATCAGAATTGTGTCTGCTCCTGCCATTTCCATTTCTCTGGTTTGGCAAGTGTCACTACTTACTTTTTCCAAGGACAAATTGAATGATATTGGCGCCAGTGGATCTCCTTGTCTCAATCTATTTTGGATAGTGAAAGGTGGTGATATTTGGTTGCCAAACCATACTTTAGAAGTTGACTGGGAGTAGCAAGCTGCAATTAGACGGATGTATTTCGATGGGATGCCAAGTTCTTCTAACATTTCCCATAATGTAATGCGGTCAGTGCTGTCATAATCTTGCCAAAAATCAATGAAGATGAGGTGTAGTTCCTGAATGAACTCGTAGAACTTTTATCTCAGCTACCTCAAAGCAAATATGCGGTCAATGATATACCATCTCGGGATGAACCAACATTGGTTGTTGTTGTTGTTGTGGTCTTCAGTCCTGAGACTGGTTTGATGCAGCTCTCCATGCTACTCTATCCTGTGCAAGCCTCTTCATCTCCCAGTACTTACTGCAACTTACGTCCTTCTGAAACTGCTTAGTGTATTCATCTCTTGGTCTCCCTCTATGATTTTTACCCTCCACACTGCCCTCCAATGCTAAATTTGTGATCCCTTGATGCCTCAGAACATGTCCTATCAACCGGTCCCTTCTTCTTGTCAAGTTGTGCCACAAACGCCTCTTCTCCCCAATTCTATTCAATACCTCCTCATTAGTTATGTGATCTACCCATCTAATCTTCAGCATTCTTCTGAAGCACCACATTTCAAAAGCTTCTATTCTCTTCTTGTCCAAACTATTTATCGTCCATGTTTCACTTCCATACATGGCCACACTCCACACAAATACTTTCAGAAACGACTTCCTGACACTTAAATCAACATTGGTATGCGCACACAATTCTTTCAGCCTGTGGTTTCATTCGGTTTAGCAGTAGAGTTGCAAAGACTTTGTATCCAGTTTCTAGAAGTGAAATTCCTTGGTAGTTGGGTACTTTGAGATGGGACATATAATTTGCTCCCTTCCATTCTTCAGGAATTATTTCTGCTGCCAGATGGTGGATATTAATGGTTTCAATGCATCCATCAGAGTGGTTATTCTTCCAAGCGAAGCATCTCAGCTCTGATACCACTACTTCCTGGGGCCTTGTTGTTCTTGAGTGGTTTTAGGGCAGCACTGATTTCTTCCGCTAATGGTTCAGGGACTTCTACTAATTCATGGTAACTCTTATCATGGTAGCCGTAACAAATTATTGCCGTTTGTTGTCAGAGAGAGAGAGAGAGAGAGGACAAAAACTTTTCAGTGCTCACTGTTCCTTGTGTAAAGAATATGCATAGAACGTTGGTTGGCTGCTGGGTTATGGCAGGCTTAGCTCTGCATCAAGCCTCTGCCCTGAGGTGCATGAACTAGCACACTGGCAACTTCCTATGATGCAGCAGGATGACAAGTTTTTAACCTTTTCACAGTCACCCCTTGTGTACTGCCCTATATGTCATTATCTTGCTTTTGAGCCAGAATTATGTGCTAGTAGGGTAAGGTGGCTTGATGTGCAAAAGAATTTAAAAAAAATTGTTACCATCATCCAGTTACCAAGAGAGGCAAATTTTATCTGCAACGTCTTGTGAGTAGATCCCCCCGCCAGTGCTAGGACCCAATCATGTATTACTTGGAACCTACTGCTTTCACTGAAGTTTATGAACACTGTATTTTATACACTTTCAATAGTGCAGCACTTGACCTAGTCGTCATTTTGAGTCTCAATAAGATTAGTGCAGTCCTAATATGTTGCACGAGCAATGATGTATTGGAATGTGTGAGAGAGTAGTGGAGATAGAAAGGAAAGACGGGAGAAATACAGTAAAGAAAGACGAATGTGTACAGCTGGAGATCTGAGAGTAAGAGGCCATAAAAAGAAACTGAAAATATAAAGAAATATCTGGAGAAGTATTATTAGTAACATTCCATTTAAAGCTGAAGATACAGCCTTTAAGGAAGCTAAACGTTTGGCTGACATTATTTTTTGTCAATATTTTGTTCTCTAGACCTGCACCTCAAGATACATACAAAGCCATAGTTAACTTTCTGAAAAACTGTGATTTCTCTCTTGTTGAATGAATCGTGGCTGTCATTACTAATACAGGTACAAGGGTGGACAAAAATATGGAAACACAGCGAGAAATGCATGCTTGAACCTAAATGCAGATGCTAGCCAAGTCTGCAGTTCACAGTGCTGTATTTGACCACGTGTGGCACATGTGCAATGTTGTCAGTACGTTTCAAATGTCAGTCATGTCAGAACAGTTTTCTGTGTATTTGTGAGTGCATTGTGCAGAGCCAGGGGCATTTGAATGTGGACAAATTGTTGGTGCTTGTATGGTGGGTGCTTCTGTAACCGAAGCAGTTGAATTGTTTGCTGTTTCAAGAGGCGCTGGATTGCTGACTTACTACATACAGGGAAAGTGGAAAAAACATCACCCACAAAATTGCAATACATACGAAAGTGTTGGTGGAGTGGTTTTGGTGGACATCCTTGTAGAGAATTGTGACAAAAAATAAGGGGACAGCAACTGCAAAAGTCACCGCAGAACTGAATGTCACTCTTACTGATCCTATCAGCACCGACACAACAGACATGGAGCTTCATAAGCAGGGAATTTCAAAGCGAAGTGCAATTCCAAAACCACCTGTCAGTGATGCAAATGCCCATAACAGGAAAACTTGATGCTGAAGCTGTAAAAGCTGAACTCTGGAGCAATGGAAGAATGTTAATTGGTCAGATGAGTCTTGTTTCACTATGTTTCTGATTTCCGGCTGCACTTATGTCCCAAAAGTGAAACATGGTGAGGGTCAGTGACGATGTGAGCTGCTATATCATGGTATTCTATAGGCCCCATGGTTCCTCTGTAAGGTCACATTACTGCCAAGGATTATGTGACCATTTTGGCTGATCAGATCTATCACACGGTACAGTGTTTGTTCTGCAACGATGATAAGTATCGCAAGACAACAGGGCCCCTGTTCACTCAGCTCGCATCATCCAAGTCTGGTTTCGTGAGCGTGAGGATGAATTATATCTCCCGTGTCCACAACAGTCACCAGATCTCGATATTAGTGAGCTTTTGTGTGGCTTCCTTTGGAGAGAAGGTTGTATTATCATTACCCACTTCCATCATCATTCCCTGAACTTGCTGCTATTTTGCAGAAAGAATGTACAAAATTTCCTCGAAAGCCAGACGAGGCCTGTATTCATCCATTCTGAGATGACTGGAAGCTGTTTTGAGTGCCAGTGGCCTTCCTGCCCCATATTAAGCCTGGTATTGTGTTTCCATATTTTGTTCCACCTTCTGTATGGTTTAATTTTGTGTTTTGGTATTATAATTAAATCCAAACATAGCTTTTATTGCTTTCATTTTCATCATTCAGGTTCTGTTTTATTAATATTCAAAATCCTTTGATTAGGTAATACTATGAATAACACGGTTTTATTTTTATTTCCGTAGGGCGATATGCTGAAATGAAGGCCTGTAAAAATACGTACTTCATCACAGTAATCGAAGACACAGTAACTAACAGAATTATTGGTGCTGCTACTCTTGTAATAGAGCAAAAATTCATTCATGGATGTGCAGTGGTGAGTATTTTCAAGTCCAGACATTTTAATTGGAGATTTCTCCAATGAATTTGTATTCAAAAGGTGTTGACATGAATTCTGCATGAATTTTTGGCAATGACTCTTGAGTGAGAATTGATATACTGTTAGTATTGTCATGCTTGGACAGTGATCAATGTGATATGAGAGCCAGAGTTTTACCCTGTTTGCCAAGCATGGCACATGCCACTTGAGGCTAAAAAAGAGGACACGTAGTCCATGTCATTCATCAGTCACCTAGAGTGGTGGTAAGTCTCATTGCCAAAATTTCATTCTGAACCAATTGGTCAAATAGTGAACATGTAAATCGAAATAGAATTTGGTTGTTGCTAGAAAAAATATTGGGGAGTATTGAAAAAAGCTGAACAGCTTCCTATTCTAACAGAAGGTTTCTCCTAAATCGCCAGTCTGTTTTGAGCCAGCCAGCAGGGTGTATACGACCCCGGACAATCGGGAGATCTGGGAAAAACCTGGGAATTTTTTCATCCGGGAGAAAACTGGGATAAACCCGGGAATTTTTTAGAATTCTGGGAATTTTCCATTGTTTTTGTTATCAGTTAAATTTTTGTAATTTTGAGTGGTAAGAACCGATACTCTAACAAAGGATATTACTGTATCCCATGCGAGAATGTACGATGAATTTCTTAAATCGCAGAGCGTTTGACTCTCATTTAAAAATCGACTCTTTGATGACGAGCCATTTAGATGAATTTCAAGCCCAGAAGATCAGACCTTTATGTCGTTATTAAAAATTTTACTGGCACATTTGTATGATATATCTTAAAACGTAATACACGCATAAAAGACCATTATATGTGAAAGCTTAGCTTCTCTTGTAGCGTGTTAATCTTATAGACCAATATTATATGTGAATGCTTTGCGTTTCGTGTAGCAATACTATGTATATTAATTTAAACCATTAACTTTTTCTATTTGTGTGTTCGCACTACTTAACAGTGGTATTCCTATTGGCTGACCACAACACGTGTCCTAAGCTCTGAGTACCTGCTGTCATCGGCTGGCGAGATCACATGACATGAGCTATGACTGGCTTACAAAAGCACATCGCAAACTCGATTTCAATGCTTCGGAAAGTAACATGTGGCGTTTGGTGGAATTCGAATTTACGCTTTCGTAATACGAAAATATGCAGTGTACATGTTGCTGCACATCAAAGATCTTTCCAAAATGTGTTTTTTTCCCTTTGTTTAGTTTTCTAAAGTGCCTGGAAATTCTATGCCCGTGTATAAAACCATAATCATTCAGAGGACTGAAAAGTTATACAGTTCCGAGAGAAAATATCCTGTCAGTTAACAGGGAAAAAGTATGTTTTCACTTGGGAGAAAGTGTATTTTTAACCAGGAAATCCGGGAATTTTTTTCCTTGTCCACGTATACACCCTGGCCAGTGGAAGTCAGTTCGGACATGCAGTATTTATAGACAGAGAAAGGCATTTGTAGTTGAAACAGGCATTATAAAATACAACTTCAGTATTGTTTATTCTAAGAAAAAAACTCTTAATACGAGGTGCATTCAAGTTCTAAGGCCTCCGATTTTTTTTACTTCTCGATGTAATCGCCCTGCAGACGTACACATTTTTCACAATGCTGACGCCATGATTCCATGGCAGCGGCGAAGGCTTCTTTAGGAGTCTGTTTTGACTACTGGAAAATCGCTGAGGCAATAGCAGCACGGCTGGTGAATGTGCGGCCACGGAGAGTGTCTTTCATTGTTGGAAAAAGCCAAAATCACTAGGAGCCTGGTCAGGTGAGTAGGGAGCATGAGGAATCACTTCAAAGTTGTTATCACAAAGAAACTGTTGCGTAATGTTAGCTCGATGTGCGGGTGCGTTGTCTTGGTGAAACAGCACACGCGCAGCCCTTCCCGGACGTTTTTGTTGCAGTGCAGGAAGGAATTTGTTCTTCAAAACATTTTTGTAGGATGCACCTGTTACCGTAGTGCCCTTTGGAACGCAATGGGTAAGGATTACGCCCTCGCTGTCCCAGAACATGGACAGCATCATTTTTTCAGCACTGGCGGTTACCCGAAATTTTTTTGGTGGCGGCGAATCTGTGTGCTTCCATTGAGCTGACTGGTGCTTTGTTTCTGGATTGAAAAATGGTATCCACGTCTCATCCATTGTCACAACCGACGAAAAGAAAGTCCCATTCATACCATCGTAGCACGTCAACATTGCTTGGCAACGTGCCACACGGGCAGCCGTGTGGTCATCCGTCAGCATTCGTGGCACCCACCTGGATGACACTTTTCGCATTTTCAGGTCGTCATGCAGGATTGTGTACACAGAACCCACAGAAATGCCAACTCTGGAGGCGATCTGTTCAACAGTCATTCGGTGATCCCCCAAAACAATTCTCTCCACTTTCTCGATCATGTCGTCAGACCGGCTTGCGCGAGCCCGAGGTTGTTTCAGTTTGTTGTCACACGATGTTCTGCCTTCATTAAACTGTCGCACCCACGAACGCACTTTCGACACATCCATAACTCCATCACCACATGTCTCCTTCAACTGTCGATGAATTTCAATTGGTTTCACACCATGCAAATTCAGAAAACGAATGATTGCACGCTGTTCAAGTAAGGAAAACATCGCCATTTTAAGTATTTAAATCAGTTCTCATTCTCGCCGCTGGCGGTAAATTCCATCTGCCATACGTTGCTGCCATCTCTGGGACGTATTGACAATGAACGCGGCCTCATTTTAAAACAATGCGCATGTTTCTATCTCTTTCCAGTCCGGAGAAAAAAAATCTGAGGCCTTAGAACTTGAATGCACCTCGTAGTTTGGAATAAATACTTATTTCTTAGTGTTTCATCATTTGTTTATGTATGAATCTTCTTACCCCAATTCACCATCTGTAACGTTTTCACATGCAAGCCTCATTTGAAGTCATATTTCAGCCCCAATTGATAATAAGATAAATTATAGTAGGAATTTCCTGTGAACAAGTTGACATTGCAGATATGTACCTGGGTGAATCAAATATATGTGGGATATTTGTTCCCAAGCATCAGTGGTTGGTAGGACCGAACCTGCACCTCAGGTATTGTTGGATGGGGCCATTAGGAGTGGGGAGACCCTGCCATTACATACTTCCAGCATCTTCATCATAAACACTCACAATGTTGGAGCAACAGGTGAATAGTTAGAAAGTTTTGTGGAAGGAATTACAGCGACAGAAATTTTACAGAATTTTACTGCACATTTCAGTGATCAAACATTGTCAAGGACATGTGTTTTTGCCTGGCATAAAGAGTTCAAGGAAGGACAAGATCATATGGAAAATCAACAACATGATCGCCATCCTCAGACCATCATTGAAGATGAAAATATTCGAGCAGTTAGAGACATTCTTGAAGGTGATCGACAAACGAGAGTATAAGAAGTTGCAGAACAGGTCAGAATAAGTTATGGAATCTCTCATACGATCATCACAAATGACCTATAGTTGTTCCAGTTGGGTCCCTCGTCTTTTGCCCAAATGTCAAAAGCTGAGACATTTGGATGTCTTTCAGAGACCTACAACTAGGTTTGTGAAAGAATGTAAAGTGTTTTTTTTAGTCAGATTGCCATGTATGACAAAATGTGGGTCCACCACTACAATCCTTAATTCAAACGAGCTAGTAAGGAGTGGCGAAGAAAAGGGGAGGGAGCCCCAGGGAAAACAGACTCGAACGTCAGCTGGCAAGGTTCTTTCAACCGATTATCTTTACTGGAGAGGCAACACACAATCAGTAATACTGCGTACTGTTGCGAGCTGTTGAAGGTTATCCGCCCCTGGTAGCTGAGTGGTCAGCAAGGCAGAATGTCATACCTAATGGCCTGGGTTTGATTCGTGGCTGGGTTAGAGATTTTCTCCATTCAGGGACTGGATGTTGTGTTGTCCTTATCATCATCATCATTTCATCCCCATTGACACGCAAGTTGCCAAAGTGGCATCAACTTGAAAGACTTGCACCAGGCGGTGTACCCGACGTAAAGAGAGGGACTGCTCATCACTGCAGATGCAGCAGCTATGGTTGGCTAAGCTATATGGAAGGGACTTCTTGGTTTGGTATGGGTGGCAGATGTCGAAGTGCAAGTACTGCTGGTGGTTGGTGTCTTGTTGGGTTGAGGAAGACCAGGAGAATTGAATGGAGGAGACGGTATTGAGGTTCTGGAGGAATGTGGGTAGGTGTCCTCACCCTCAGTCCAGATCATGAAGATGTCATCAGTAAATGTGGACCAGAGGGTGGGTTGGGATTCTGGAGGGATTCCTCTAGATGGCCCATTGGCAAAGGATGACACCATGAGGGTGCCCATTGGCGTACCCTGGATTTGTTTGAATGTGATGTCTTCAAGGAGAAGTAATTGTGTGTGTAGGTATAGTTGGTCATGGTGACGAGGAAGGAGGTTGTAAGTTTGGAATTCATTGGGCGTTGGGAAATGTGGTGTTCAATAGTGCTGAGGTCATAGGCATAAGGAGTGTCAGTATAGAGGGAGGTAGTAACATCAGTAGTGACGAGCAGGGCACCGTGTGGTAAAGGAACAGGAACTGTGGAGAGTCATTGGTTGAAGTGGTTGGTACCTTTTATATAGGAGGGTAGATTACGGGCAATAGGCTGAAGGTGTTGGTCTATGTTGGTGCATAAGTTCATAGTGTTTTTCCATAAGTGTAATAAACACAACATATACACTCTCTTTTCATAAAGATGACTCTTTTAAGTTGTAGACAGGCACAAAAAAAGACACTTACACATAAGCTTTTAGCCACAGCCTCACCAGAAAAAGAAGAGAAAGGCGCACAAGTCATTGGCTGACAGGTTATGTGTAAGTGTCTTTTAATTGTGTATGTCTGCAACTTAAGGTGTCATCTTTACAGTAAGTAGCCATCTAGCTTTTCCTACATTGCTAATATTCCAACCTGGAGTTTCCATTGTTTAGTATATTCTCCTTCACTATTTACAACACACTGCCAACACTGGGGTAACCTTTCAATTCCACGACTGTAGAAATCTCATGGTTTTAATGAGAAGAACTCGTCAAGCCATGTTTGGAGTACATTTTCATATGGAAAGGAATTTGCTTGAAGGTTGTTCCATAGAGAGCAAAAAGATGAAAACCTGAGGACACAAGATCAGCTGAGTGTGGTGGATTCATAATGACTCCCCAACCCAACTCCTGTACAGCACTTTTTGTCAGTCTAACAGAATACTGGTGGGCGTTATCATGGAGCAACTTTGCTTCATGTAGTCTTCCTGGTCATTGTTCTTGGGTTGTGTCTGCAAGACGTCTCATTTATTGACAATGATGGTTAGCAGTGATGGTTACATCTCAGGGAAGCATTTCGTAGTAATGCACACTGTCTCTATTCCACCAGATGCCTAACATTATCTTATTTGGATGTGTATGGGTTCTTCTACTGGGAGTTGCTGCTTTGTTTGGACTCACCCATTCTTTTCTTTCCCTTGTTTTAGCATAAATACACCATTTCTTGTTACCAGTAATGATACATGATAGGAGTGTTCAGTATTGTTGCTCACAAGCAAATTGATGATGAGCAAGCAGAGATGCATGTATGGCGACCTTCTGATTTTGGCTTAGAGCATGCAGTACCCATACATCCAATTTTTTTTACCTTCTTTATTGCATGCAAATGTCGCAGAATGGTGGTGTGGTAACAGTTCATCACATATGCCAGTTCTAGCATACGCTGCATGGATCTTTGTGGATAAAAGCATTTAAATGATTTTCATCAAACCCCAATGATCTTCTTCAGGGTGTATACGGGGACAGGGAAAAAAAATTCTTGAATTATTCCCGGATTTCTCCCGGATATCCCGTTTAAAAAATATGCCTTTTCCTGGGCGGAAATACACGTTTTCTGTGCTAAGTGACAGTAGATCTTCCGTAGATTTTCCCTCGGAACAGTAAAACTTATCAATCCATATACGCTGCATATTTTTGTATTACGAAAGTATAAATTCTAATTGCACCAAACACAGCGCGTTAGTTTCCGCAGCATTGAAACCAAGGTTGTGATGTCCTTTTGTAAGCGAATCATATCTCAAGCCACGAGATCTCGCCAGCCGATGACAGCAGCTATTCAGAGCATAGGACACGTGTTATTGTCAGCCAATAGCAAGATCACAGGTTACATGCGAACACACAAGAGGAAAAGTTAGCAGTTTACATTAATGTACACAGTACCGTATATCTACAAGAAAAGCTAAGCTTTCACATATAATATTGGTCTCTAGCACTCTACAACAAAAGCTAAGCTTTCACATCTAATATTGATCTTTTTTGTGTGTGTTATACTTTAAGATACATCACACAAATGTGCTAGTAAATTTAAAATTATGACATAAATGTCTCGGCTCGAAATTCTTGTAAGTGGCTGTTCCTCAAAAAGTTCAGTTTCGAACGCTCTGTGATTTAGAAATCCATCCCACTTTCTCACATGTAACATAATTCATCTTGAGTAAAAAGAAATTTACTTTGAAAGTAAAGCTTTTCTAACTACCGTTCGCAATACTATCCGGAGACTGTTAGAAATAGGTTCGATTTACCAGTTGCCAGGAAACAGGCATTATTGTGCGTCTGCAACTACAGTTGTGTAGGAGGCCCGCATGTTCATGTGTATAAAGCACTAAGAGAGCTTACATTACACAATAAAAGAAACAGGGCATTAGAGGATACTCCAAAGAGCATCGGAATTTCATAAACCATACTAAAATACATAATTCGGCTTGAAGCGCAAATTGGCAAATTGGCTATTTCCAGATTCACAATGAAGTAGGTCCCATCTGATATTCAGCTTTTCAGTGTGGTTTTTGGGATGTAAATTTTCTTGGAGTACCAGTACTCTACGATCTCATTTTTGGTTCTTTATTATGGCATAATGCCATACATGGCAGACAATGATAACGTGCACTTGAAATTCAGCGAACAGTTGGAACTAGCCAATACTGTAGAATGAAACACTTAGTTTCAAATAAAATGATTGCCTCAGCGGAAAGATTAATAAAGCCAAATTTCTGTAGCAAACTTGCAGAAATAACTTCATTGTTCTGCAAGGCGATTAATGCTTGACTGCTACTAACTTGGAAATAAAATAAAATAGGAAAACTGAAATTAATAATATATTTTTGTTCTCCTATTAATGTATTTTAATTCACTTGATAGCTCCTGGCCACAGAAATCCGTTTTTGTTTTCATTTGATGTGGGAGCTGTACACGAAGAGAAGCAGCGAAATCACTTAACGTAAAAACAGGTCACGTGGAGACTAGCCCCCTCCCCACTACAACTCAGACAACTCTGTGCAAGCGCGAATCTGGCAGCTAGGCCGCGCTAGAAAAATTTTTCTCGTTTGCATCTGGCTGCTTGCTGCTACTACCGATACAGGTAACAGCCAAACTTCAAGTAGCGGGAAGCGGGTGAAGGTATTGCTTATAAGCAAGTCAAATGCGCATGCGCAACAGACCGCTGGCAACTGGTCAAACGAACCTTAATGTGAACAGTTGTGACGTCATGCTCATCACAAGCTGTTTATTGTTACGAAGAATTACAGTCTGCGCCCTACGGCCTTTGACATATTTTTGCTATTTGCAGACGCTTGTGCGTGCATGGTGTTTTGTCGTTGTAAATTGCACATTTCCTTTGCCACTAAAGTTTTATTTTTTTCCCTCTCGTTTATATTTTATTGCTGCATTATCATTCTCCAGTAGCGGGATACAATAACATTCTTTGCTAGAGAATCAATTCTGCATTCAAAACTACAAAAATTTAACTGAAAGCTAAAACAATGAAAAATTCCCGGGTTTTTCCCGGTTTTCTCCTGGATGAAAAAATTCCCGGGTTTTTCCTGGATTTCCCGGTTGTCCCGGGTCATATACACCCTGTTCTTGAACATAGAGAGTCACTAATGTCAAAACGATCCTCTTTAAAATGAGAAAATCATTTTCTTGCAGTGGCATTATCCCCAAATGTTTTGCTGCTGTCACACACCTACTGAAATCAAACAGAAGAATATGCCAGAAATTTCTGCACTTGCCCTCCATTTTCTAGTGCCCACAGCTACACTCACTGTCTTCAAATAGCAGTGTGTAAATTCAAATAGCAACAGTGAAGTACAAATAAAAAATTACAACCAATAAATAAACCCATAGCAACTGGAATACCAACATGCAAAACAAAAACATTGTGAACTTAATGCGCCATTCTAATATATTTGACTGAAAGTTGTACTTTACCTAAGCATGGAATAACATAACTTCCATATACCCATAATTTTGGTTGCACATTGTTCAATGGCAGAGCACCAATACTGAAATACGTGAATAGGTTTATTCAATGGAATTCGTTTCACAATTCAGAGACTCATGGTGTGCATATGATGTAAAACAGCCAGGACAACTAGGAAACAAATAAAACTGCTGCAACTGGCACATGAGAACAACATGGGACAGTGCACAACGGGACTGGTGAGCAGCTGCCGGGAAAGACATGTTTTATCACCTTAGGGTCCGACACAGAAGCCTAATGCACTGACTCTGTTCTTGCCATAGCCATACTCATAGCAGAAATTTTGAAATCAGATAATACATCTGCTGTGTAACTGTTGAGATTTCAAAAGAAAGCAAGTGTTAGAGAGAGGTGTCCGATTGCCACATCTCTATCGGGGCCAGATGCATTGCATCTCTATTTCAACTCTCAGCATAGGGTCATTCACATTTACACACTTCCAAATTTCCAATTGTAAATTTACACATGTAAATTTATGCTTTCTGCATAAACCTTGAAGTCCGACTGTCCACTAAGCATAGCTTTACATGTCAGATTTGCAAAGTTGCAAAACCCCTAAATAGGCTGCTACTATGTGCATTCTGACAGGAAAATGTTCCAAAGGTAAGGCAGAAATATCTGATAGGAGCAGCACCGATGAGTCCAGCAGCAGATCTAACTTTTGAACTAAGTAACGCAGTTGAAGATTGCTTGACAACAAAAACATTCACTGACAGTCTGGACACTTAATATCTCTTGCCTGAAAATGCAGCGCTAGCCATTTCTGGTACACTTTTCAGTCTTCCTGCTTATCATTGAATGATCGTAAAGCTGGAATAGCCCACAGTGCTTGTGACTGGTGGAACACTGAACTCGTCAAAAGGCTTCCCAGTTCTTGATGTTGATTGAGTTGTTGCTGCGACAGTCCAAAAAACTTTGCACCTGTGATAGTTGTGCCTTTTGATACAAAAGTACTCTCCTCATTGCCATTTTTGTGACTTGCTCTTCTATGGCAATAGTTACTTATTACACATGCATAAGTAGAATGCAATATGAAAAGAAATTGAATAAGTTCACAGTAAAATAAAATGATTGTATTCAATCAATACATTTGATGAAGTTATTAGATGAGGTCCTTTCTGTCAACATGCTTTGCTCACCTGTAAAAGGCAGAAAGTATGTTGAACAGTTCTGTCAGGCTACTACCTTCCACTATAAAATCTATTACGCCCGTGAAAGATATTAGTAGAGGGTATCCATCAAGTATTAAGATAACATTTCCAAGTTAGAGGTGTCTGTGTCAACTTGTTAGGCTGTTTCAGGCATTCAGATTGGCTGATCTAATGTTACCATTCAGTTTTTCACGCAATTCTTCAGTCTTTTACCGCTGCGTATAATAAAGCTGTAAATGTACTGTTGTTACTACAAAGCTTATTTAATAAAAAGTGTGTTGTGTGACATCCTCCAAATGTCCGTATCGCCCTGGAGTACCCATTAGGTATTTGATTGTGTTATAATGCCACAAGTCAGGCACGGAAAGAAAAATGGATAAATATTACGAAGCTTGTGTATCTTAATTGCAACTAATCCTACATCATTATTCTGCTCAAAAGTTTTTAAATGGGCAACTCCGTAAATTATTGTGAATGGGGAAGTTGAAGTATCTTTTATTCTACAAATATTTTGATTTGAACAATTATACTTTTTGAAATGGTACAAACAGTGCCTGCCAACATATGATGTGTTGTGCCTAGAAGGTAACCAAGCAGTAAAATCCTCATTGCCCCAAACAATTTGAGAGAAATGTTACCTGTGAACTTTCTGAAGTAGGCTCCTAACAACAGATTGTCTAACATAAAGCATAATTGTAAGTTGAATGAATTCCAAATCTTATCATCATCATCATTATAAATTGTTCGACTCATTGCTGTGTGTCTCCATCCCTAACAGTTGCTTCTCTTAGTGCCTGCTGAAGAGGTGGACTGGTTATCTTCTTGATTCGATCTAACCACCTGTTCACTGCTCTCCCCTGTGGTCTCATGCCCTCAAAATTTCCTTCTGCGATTATTTTCTCCACCTTTTCTCCCAATAAGGCCAAAGAACTGGAGACTTTTATGTCTGATACAAGAAGAAAGACGCCTAGAGATATTAAATTGCTCAATAATGGCCACATTAGTGTCCTGCACTAGCACTAAAGCTCAGATGCATCAATATGCTGCTTATCCCTAGCCTTGAGGGTCCCTGTTTTGCATCTGCAAAAGAAGATTGAAAATAAGTGTTTCACCAAGCTAGATATTTCTGCTGTTCATTAGCACTCTGTTCTGCCAGATCTTGGTGATCTGCTTTATAGCTACTTGCCCTAGTGTGATCCATCTTCTTATCTCATTTTCACAAGTTCCCATGTTGTAGATGATTGACCCAAGATAGGTGTGAAACAGTGCAAGACTTTCAGTTCCTGTAATCGGCCCAAAAGTTGGACCTGTCCTACTCGATCAGTTGTCATGAGTTTGGACTTGGTGAGATTGATGTTCAATGTATATGGCAGACTAATGCCATTTACCTTTTTTAGTAGTGTGCCAATTGAACAGAATTTTGGCATTATATTCCTCAGGTGGACACCCAACAACTCTTCAATCATTGCCAGACCAAGTAATGGTTCGTAAAAGGGCCATAGGTGGACCAATGTGTTAAGACTTGATAAATTTGCAATACGCTTTCTCTTGAATAACTCATCCAATTTTTCTGAAATCGCAATCATTTGTTTGTGTGTACATGTACAACACGTCAACCAATTTCTGCCCCATTTAGATAACACCTTTGTGGTGTATCATTATTTTCGTCGTTTAGTGTATATCAAAAGCTTTAGTAAATAAATGTCTACTTGTGTGTGAAACAACAAAGTACAGCAGGGCAATGAGCCAGCTGCAGTGACAAAAAGTAGGTGCTGTTTGATTCTTTGTCGCTTTTACTTTCACTGCCTATCCAGTAGGTGTTAAGACTTGTCTTCTCACAAGGCTGATATTATAATTTCTTATTCTTTTTTCCTCTTGCTGAAAGAGTTGTATAAAGCAAACATTTGACATTCAAATTATTATTATTTTTTTCTGATTTGAAGACACAATCTTTCTGGTTTGGACTCTTAATCTAACACAGTTTGACCAGTGTTTCTTACACATAGTGTGCTTTCAAATTGATTAGGAGAGGAATATTACTGCAAATGTTGCATTTGTTTAGTTTTAATACTTCCCTTTTGGTAAGTAGTAGTTAATTTGTTTTAGATTTCTTGGATTTTTATAAAACGGTATTATTATTTACAGCGTGGCCGTTTGGAAGATGTTGTTGTAAATGATACGTATCGTGGAAAACAACTTGGTAAACTGTAAGTAAATCATATACTTGACTAATCATTTGTTTTATTTTATAATTATCTGATTGTCTATAATAAAAGACTTTTATTCTTATGTTATAAGGAAAATTGTGGCTGTATGTGAATCATTTATGAGTAATTGAGACCTCTCAGTGAATAGCAGAAGTGTTGAGTCGTCACCAGGCACACACAAAACAGAAAGAAAACTCGGTAGCTTTTGAAATAAAATCTTTTTCTAGCAAGAGTTTGCTGTATTTTGCAGTTGTATTCGTGGTAAAATACTAGATAACACGTGAAAAAGTGTGAAATGTCAAAACATAAAACAGAAAAAAAACGTGACAGATACGCATTACAAACCGTTTTATTCGAAGGAATGCAAATTATGATAATTTCATCTATCATTATGATAATCATTTTTATCATCTGACATTGACTGTACACAGCTTCACGTCGCTTTTTTCTGAACAGAAACATGGAGTATAATATCACTGCCTTGAGAAAAACTACACTGAAGTGCCAAAGAAACTGGTATAGGCATGTGTACTCAAGTACAGAGAGATATAAAGAGGCAGAATACAATGCTGCAGTCGGCAATGCCTATACAAGATGACAAGTGTCTGGCACAGTTGTTAGATTGGTTACTGCTGCTACAATGGCATGTTATCAAGATTTATGAGAGTTTGAACATGGCGTTATAGTCGGCGCACTAGCGATGGGACACAGCAACTCCAAGGTAGTGATGAAGTGGGATTTTTCCTGTATGACCATTTCACAAGTGTACCATAAATATCAGGAATCCAGTAAAACATCAAATCTCCTTCATCACCATGGCCAGGGAAAAATCCTGCAAGAACAGGACCAATGACGACTGAAGAGAATTGTCCAACGTGACAGGCGTGCAACCCTTGTGCAAATTGGCGCAGATTCCAGTACTGGGCCACCAACAAGTGTCAGCGTGCAAACCATTCAGCGAAACATCATCTATATGGGTTTTCGGAGCTGATGGCCCACTTGTGTACCCTTGATGACTGTATGACACAAAGCTTTACACCTCATCTGGGCCCATCAACACCAGCATTGGACTGTTGATGAGTGGACACATGTTGCCTGGTCAGACGAGTCTCGTTTCAAATTGTGTAGAGTGGATGGACATGTATCGGCATGGAGACAACCTCATGAATCCATGGATCCTGTATGTCTGCAGGGGACTGTTCAAGCTGGTGAAAATCATCTAATGGTGTGGGGCGTGTGCAGTTGGAGTGATGGGAGTGATATACATCTAGATACAACTCTGACAAGTGACATGTATGTTAGCATCCTGCCTGATCACCTGCACCCATTCATGTTCATTGTGCATTCCGATATACTTGGGTAATTACAGCAGGACAATGCAACAGTCTACATGTCCAGAATTGCTACAGAGTGGCTCCAGGAACACTCTTCTGAGTTTAAACACTTGCTCTGGTCACCAAACCCACCAGACGTGTACATGACTGAGCATATCAGAGATGCCTTGCAACGTGCTGTTCAGAAGAGATGTCCACCCCCCTCGTACTCTCATGGATTTATGGACAGCCCTGCAGGATTTATGGTGTCAGTTCCCTCCCGCACTTCTTCAGACATTAGTCACGTCCATACTGCATCAATTGCAGCCCTTCTGCATGCTTGTGCGGGGCCCTTACACGATAGTAGGCAGGTGTACCAGTTTCTTTGGCTCTTCGGTATAATTCCTTGTATTTAACTTCAAGAAAATTGAGCTTGCTTTGTAGGTCCTCTTCTTTTCAACACTAGGCTGGGAAAATTAGTTTGGACAGCACGATATTTTATTTTATTTCATTGTGCTGCACAATATTTCAACTAGAAATATATTGTGATGGTTCTTTGTAAGTAACAACCACCCTTTTGTTTGTTACACATGACGTTCCTTGAATTCCTGGCTCAGTATTGTTATTCATGTTTCGAATATTGCCTTTCTTTTCCATCATAAAGCAAACGACACCAAAGACTAATGTTGGGAATAAAGTGAAGTAAAATGGGTTGGGAATAAAGTGAAGTAAAATGGGCTATTGCTTATTGCATGTTGGAAAGAGAGTGAGTTACATGTGCTCGGCACATTCATGATGTCACAAAAAAACAAATGAATGTACACACTGCGAAACCTAGTGTGGTATTTTGAATTATCGAGGCTTCTTTGCTGCTTCCAACCCATCTCAAGTTATTAGTCAGGGCACAATCAACAACTTACAGGGAAAAGAGCAAAAATATCACATTTTGGCAGTTTCAGTGTTTCCCATCTTCAATTAGCAGATAGAAAAAGCATACACAATTTCTTGAATATTCCTTGCAACAGGTCACAAACTGCTATGTGATGGCAAAGATGTGAGCATTATTTTTCATTTTTGGACTACGATTATTTCATCCCTGTCATGCCATTGCATTTTTCCTTCTCTCTGTTTTGAAAAACAAATTACACAGATATGGACTTATAAAATTAAATATTTCTGGCTTCTAGTGATCACATTCTTTAAACTTAACATTTTAAACATGAGACTCTCATGGTACCATCTGTTAGTCTTTATTTTTCTGGTTCTATACCAACTCTGCCATTTATTGGTATTCTGTTTGTACCATAAGCTTATGTTTTCTCTCATCTCCCACCTCCCACTGTTCCCTACATGTATTGCCTATTGTGTTGGCAAACTTCTGATATACTTGTCTGGTATTTCTCAGCTACTGCAATCCACTGTGAATAACCTATGCCGTATATGTTCCTCTTGACCTGGGATTCGACCTGTTCCGTATGTGTACTGTTTGACATGAGATTCTGTGTGACTTGTTTCATTGTTTACTGGTTTTAAAAATTGTTTCGTACCACGCTAGCTTTTACATTTTTAAGAAAGAAAATCATGCTGAAAGTTCAAAATTGAGAATTTATTTAATTATTTTGCTGCCTCATGAGACAGTGTCTCATATTGCAATTTTTCTTGATTGTTGTCAAAACAAGTATGCAGGTTTTCACCCTTTAGTGAAATAATTAACCTAAGTTTATAGGGACAGTTAAATTAATGGCTTCATGGTATTCTTTCCGGTACTTTAATAGGAGCCACCAAGTAATGTCCATAGCACTCACAACTTATAGTTAGTAAAATTAATATTGGGAGGAGGTGTATTAAATGACAAAATTTAAAGTTTATTATAACTGAGTTAGTCATAATAACACTAAATAAAGATGTGCATCTTCATCTGTGAGATATTATTAGCTGTAGAACATGCCCTTAAAGTGGAGGTATCATCATAAAATAATTTTCTGAGGGTTTTGTGTTATTTGGACAGTGTATCTCACTTTTAAAAAAATTCTCCATTACAGAATTGTGACAACCGTTGCATTGTTGGCTAAGACACTGAACTGCTACAAGATCACCCTGGAGTGCAAAGACAAATTAATACCGTTTTATCAAAGCATAGGCTATGTTCTGGAGCCTGGGAATTCAAATTCTATGTCGATACGTTTTGATGCTCCTCAAAAAAAGCACACCCCAAATGCTGCTGCAAAATTATAAATTTATAAGTTTCCCAGATATAATGGATGTAACACTTTGTAACAATTGTACTTAATATTCTCCTATTGGCATGTGTATTTTGAAATTTAACTTTTATTTAATTTCATTACTTTGATAATCTGTCCATTTCAATTGAATATAGGAGAGTATGAAACTAATTTGTTGACTTTTCATGTGCAGATTTACATCATGCAGCACAATATCTGTAAATGCTTGTGAATGATTTTTGAATTAAACCTAATGTCCTGCATAACAAATTACTTTTAATTTCTTTCACAATACTTCTAACTTTCTTAAAAAACACCAGAGTGTTTAGAGTGGTAAGTATTGTACTATAAGCATACATAACATCAGATAGTTTTTTTTCTGTATCTGTCTTGTTAATTATGCTGAGCAGCACTGATTTTGTGTATACTCATAAATGTCAAAATTAGACCACACTAAAGCTTGCAGTGGTTTGAACTAGGTTCATTTTGTGGCATTGAAATACAGAATGGAAAGGAGAAAAAAAAGACATTAATGGGGAAATGTACTAGTTAGAATCATAGTTCTGGAGCTGCACAAAACAGAGGAAGGATGATTGGAGGTGCTGATACAAATAGTGCCTTTTGCATAGAAGGGAGTAAAAAACTTACAGGAATAACTCCTATATTCAGATTCATTTGTAGATGCCTTTATTATAAGCTGGAGCAGCTGCATAAACAGTTGCTTACGTCATAGTGTTTCTAAATGGCACAGCAGAGAAAGATGAGAGGTGTACTCGTAAAAGAATAGTTCACTGGAAGTCTTTAATTGTGCACAATTGTGAATCACTTTGTAGTGAGTGGTTTTTTGTCATAACTAATGAAATAAAGGCTCTGTGGGTGTTTCTCTTTGTGTGAATGCATTTCAATGATTAAATAATTGTTTTAAAGTCAGTAGTAAAGAGTTGAGATTGAGTAAAAATGTATGTCGTTACCACATTCCTTCACTATACTTGAGATTGAGTAAAAATGTATGTCGTTACCACATTCCTTCACTATACTTTACTTTACATGTTGCAAGGGCCTTATCGACCATACACCTGCTCTATAAGCCTCTTCCACTTCTGTCTGTCCAGTGCACTGTAGCTTTGCCAGTTTTTGTTCAAGGAAATCCTGTCCCGTTTCCGAGGCTGGCATTGAGTATCCTGACCGTTTCGTATTTTTACATGAGTGGGTTGGTAGCCCTCTGCACAACCCTAACCTGGAGGACCAGTAGTCTTGACTTTAGGGTACTCTACCCATAGGAGGGTTGCCTTCACCGCGGCTGAGTGAGCCTCTCCTGCCCGTGCTACTTTTGGTCCACGTCAGGTATTTTTTTTCCCAGTACCCTCTATATCTAGAGAGCATTCCCCTATCTGCCATCTAGGGAGGTGCACAATGGGGGACTAGCAAACTGCCTTCACTATATTGCCCCAAATTAAGTATAAAGCTTTGTTTGCACTGAGTTTGAAACATATTTTGCAACAATGTTCGCTATATTGCTAACAGGTAATGCAGCACTCCTAATGTTTGGAACATGCTACAAACACAAGAACAATTGTCTATGGCTATGTCAGGAAATAGTTGGGGTATCTTGAACAGTACAGGATAGAAGTCCAAATCTGGTTGTATGAAAAGCAAATACAGTTAAGAATATTTTCAAATCAAAGAGGCCCCAGTACACCATATATTAGGTGTTAATATATGATGTGTGATGTAAAAGTAATGGGAATTTTTGTTTTTCTTAAAGAATCTTCATTTAATGATGATGATCATCATCATCTGTTTTTGTTTCATCAGTGGTGGCAAAAGACATCCTTTTGTGGTTACCTTCAGCCTAGGTAATAGAAAGAAGTCACAGGGAGCCATGTCCAGTGAATATGGTGGCTGAGGCAAGATAGTGGATTTGTTTTTTGCCAAAAAATTGCGAATATGTGTTGAGCTCTTAGTGGGAGTGTTATCATGATGCAATTTCCCTAACTCCAATCATTTTCTTTTGATTGCTTCATGCAAAAGGTGCATAACCTCCAGATAGTATTCTTTATTGATGGTATGACCGACTCATGATACCAGTATACCCATGTTTTGTCATCTGTTTTAACCTTGTCTAGAAGTTCTGAATTGCTGTCGATTTCATTCTGCAATTCCTGAGCGATGTCTACATGATGTCGTTTTTGGTCAGAATGCAACAATTTCGTCCCCCCTCTCGCCGCCCCCCCCCCCCCCCCCCCAAATAAAAAGCAGCCTATCTTATGGTTATTCAGCGATTTTTCCAGAACCATTTTCTTTACTTCTTCCACATTGTTATCAGTAATTGATGAGCTAATGTGCACAGGGTGGTTGTCATCAACTCGACACTCTTCGAAACAGTTATATAACTCATAGAGCCTTGTTACTCACAGTAGATTCATCAAAAGGTGCAGTCAACATTTCAAGTGCAGTGCTGCACGTTATTTCATTTTTCAAGCAACATTTAATGCAAATTCCTTGCTCCATCTTTTTCTAAAGTAAAAATTCATCGAGCACTAAAAAGCTTTTATAACCTTTTCAGTGTCAGCAATAAACTAAATATTCAAAACAGCCAAAAATGTGAATGTACATCAAGTACATGAGTATAAACTAGAGAAAAAATTGTAAATTGTATGTATAAAACCTGATAAATTAAAAAAAAATACTTGTTAATTTTGTATCACACATCATATGTCAGAATGCATAAAGGCAAAAGAAAGAGAACTAAAATGGATGTTCTGACTATTGTTGTCCAATATTTTGAAAAATAAGACAAGATTAGCATTTAAATTTAAAAGTGTAGCAGGTTTGTAATGATAACTGTCCAGACATCCTACACTGTTGCAGGAACAATAGCATAATACTAATGTTGCAGTGCCAATGGAATTAATTATTGAATAAATCCTAGCTTTCTCAAAGACTTCCAGTACATTCATAAGTGCACTGATTCTGAAAATCCACTATGCCTTCATACCATTGCTTCAGATTTTGTAATGTACTTAATAAATTTGAACGTCAGACCATAATCATATTTTATCATTTGCTCCTTTTAAGATCAGTAGTACATGGTACTGTAACTGATTAAATTGCTCTTCAACATTGGTGAAGTCAGTAAATAAGAGGGTGGATCTCATTTGCATAAAAAGTTGATATCCTAATGAGGAATATAATGAAAATATTCTAGGAAAGGATTCAGATCTGTCAAAAGCTTAATATTTTCAGGGTTCTTCAACATACATAAACCTATTAGAGAGAGAGAGTAATATAGCATCGCTAAATACTGCTGTTACATGACATATTAAGTGTCTATAGGCTACCAAGAGCTTCGAATGACTTAAGACAAAATAAGGCAGAAGGGAAAGATAACATCCCTTCAGAATTTCTAAAATCATCGGGGGAAGTGGGAACAAAATGACTATTCATGTTGGTGTGTAGAATGAATGAGACTGGTGATATACCATCAGACTTGTGGAAAAACATCATCCATACAATTTCAAGGATAGCAAGAGTTGACAAATGCTAGAATTATAGCACAATCAGCTTAACAGCTTGCGCATCCAAGTTGCTGACAAGAATAATATATACAGAAGAATAGAAAAGAAATTAAACATCCATTAGATGACAAATCAGTTTGACTTAAAGGAAAGGTAAAGCACAATAGAGGCAGTTCTGAAGTCACAGTTGATAGTGGAAGCAAGACTGAAGAAAAATCAACACACATTCATAGGATTTATTGACCTGGAAAAAGTTGTTGCACAATGTAAAATGATGCAAGTGTTCAAGATTCTGAGACAAGTAGGGATAAGCTATAGCAGGGGCGGGCAAACGTTGCACGCGGCTCATGAGCGCACAGCGCTGCACGTGTGCTGCTCGTGTGCAATCGTCGACTGGGGCACTGGCGACAGCCGGCAGGTTGGGGCTGTGTAGTGCCAGGCTAAGCTGCGGACGTTGATGTGTAGCGACCACTACGTAGTGAACGTTGTATTTCAAGAACCGGAAAATGCAGAGTGGTCAAGGAAACGGAGAATCGCAGATTTGCTATCTTTTAAAAAGTAATGGGAGAATCATTTTTTCTTTGTGCAAAAACGTGAAAATTCGAAATGTTTAATATGTGGCAGTATTCTCGCTGGTCAGCGGAAGTTTAGTATTTAAGGCCATTATAACAAATTTCACAAGGACGAGTACAATTTATTGTTGGATTCTGAGCGGATGGGGGAATTGACTGAGCTTAAGAAGAGCAATCTGACGATACTAGATGAATCTGTCGTAGTTGCTGTGGTCATGAGAGATCTGCGACTTCCTTTCGTCATGTCTCTCGTCTAACTGATTTAACATTTTATGGAGCACTGTTCTCAATTTTTCAGGACGACAACAATAATAGCCCAGCGGTACGTGCAAGTTATATGATTGCGCTTAATATAGCGAGAGCTGGAAAACCATTTGCTGAATTAGTAAGTGTCGGTTAAGAGCAAACATCAGTGATGAAAATTTAAGTAACTGTTTGTGTTTGTCTGTATGTAGAAATTTTGTTCCATTCCACCTGTGATAATTAAATAAAACGTATCGTAGGTAATAGGTCCTCTTTCAAAACACGATATCTTTCAAGCACTCCTACTAACCTTATTCCTAAGCAAGCTAGGAAACAAAACGCATTTCAGAGGAAGGAGCAGAGAGACGGTATGGTGGGGAGGGGAGATAAGCGGGTGGCCAGCTTGCCCCTGTGTGCACACAGATCACCTGTTAACTGCACGCGTGCAAGTGCACCGCACATGTGCAGGATTCCTGCCCGCCCCTGAGCTATAGGGAATTATCGGTTAGAATACGGTATGTACAAGAACCAAGGGGGAGCAACAAGACAAAGAATGAAGTGCTCAGATTAGAAAGAGTGTAAGACAAGGATGTCGTCTTTCACCCCCACTGTTGAACATATCCATCAAAGAAGCAATGACAGAAATAAAAGAAAGATTCTAGAGTGGGTTTAAAATTCAGTGTGGAAGGATATCAATGATAGATTCATTGATGACATTGTTATCCTCAGTGAAAGTGAAGAAGATGACCAGATCTGTTGATTGGAATGAACAATATAATGTGTAGAGTATATGGATTGAGAATAAATTGAAGAATGACAAAACTAATGAGAAGTAGTAGAATGAGAACAGTAAGAAACTTAGCATCAGGATTGGGGATCACAAAGTTGGCAGAATTAAGGAATTCTGCTACCTGGGCAGCAAAATAGCCCATTATGGACAGAGCAAGGAGGGCAAAAAAGCAGAATAGCAGTGGCAAAAAAAGCACTCCTGGCAAAGAGACGTCTGCTAATATCAAATTTAGGCCTTAATTTTAGGAACAAATTTCTGAGAGAATGTGTGTTTGGAGCACAGCATTGTTGTTGTTGTTGTGGTCTTCAGTCCTGAGACTGGTTTGATGCAGCTCTCCATGCTACTCTATCCTGTGCAAACTTCTTCATCTCCCAGTACCTAATGCAACCTACATCCTTCTGAATCTGCTTAGTGTATTCATCTCTTGGTCTCCCCCTACGATTTTTACCCTCCACGCTGCCCTCCAATACTAAATTGGTGATCCCTTGATGCCTCAGAACATGTCCTACCAACCGATCCCTTCTTCTGGTCAAGTTGTGCCACAAACTTCTCTTCTCCCCAATCCTATTCAATACTTCCTCATTAGTTATGTGATCTACCCATCTAATCTTCAGCATTCTTCTGTAGCACCACATTTCGAAAGCTTCTATTCTCTTCTTGTCCAAACTATTTACCGTCCAGGTTTCGCTTCCATACATGGCCACACTCCACACAAATACTTTCAGAAATGACTTCCTGACACTTAAATCTATACTCGATGTTAACAAATTTCTCTTCTTCAGAAACGCTTTCCTTGCCATTGCCAGTCTACATTTTATATCCTCTCTACTTCGACCATCATCACTTATTTTGCTCCCCAAATAGCAAAACTCCTTTACTACTTTAAGTGTCTCATTTCCTAATCTAATACCCTCAACATCACCCGACTTAATTCGACTACATTCCATTATCCTCGTTTTGCTTTTGTTGATGTTCATCTTATATCCTCCCTTCAAGACACCATCCATTCCGTTCAACTGCTCTTCCAAGTCCTTTGCTGTCTCTGACAGAATTACAATGTCATCAGTGAACCTCAAAGTTTTATTTCTTCTCCATGGATTTTAATACCTACTCCGAATTTTTCTTTTGTTTCCTTTACTGCTTGCTCAATATACAGATTGAATAACATCGAGGAGAGGCCACAACCCTGTCTTACTCCCTTCCCAACCACTGCTTCCCTTTCATGTCCCTCGACTCTTTATAACTGCCATCTGGTTTCTGTACAAATTGTAAATAGCCTTTCGCTCCCTGTATTTTACCCCTGCCAGCTTTACAATTTGAAAGAGAGTATTCCAGTCAACATTGTCAAAAGCTTTCTCTAAGTCTACAAATGCTAGAAACGTAGGTGTGCCTTTCCTTAATCTTTCTTCTAAGATAAATCGTAAGGTCAGTATTGCCTCACGTGTTTCAGTATTTCTACGGAATCCAAACTGATCTTCCCCGAGGTCGGCTTCTACTAGTTTTTCCATTCGTCTGCAAAGAATTCGTGTTAGTATTTTGCAGCTGTGGCTTATTAAACTGATTGTTCGGTAATTTTCACATCCGTCAACACCTGCTTTCTTTGGGATTGGAATTATTATATTCTTCTTGAAGTCTGACGGTATTTCGCATGTTTCATACATCTTGCTCACCAGATGGTAGAGTTTTGTCAGGACTGGCTCTCCCAAGGCCGTCAGTAGTTTCAGTGGAATGTTGTCTACTCCGGGGGCCTTGTTTCGACTCAGGTCTTTCAGTGCTCTGTCAAACTCTTCACGCAGTATCGTATCTCCCATTTCATCTTCATCTACAACCTCTTCCATTTCCATAATATTGTCCTCAAGTACATCGCCCTTGTATAGACCCTCTATATACTCCTTCCACCTTTCTGCTTTCCCTTCTGTGCTTAGAACTGGGTTTCCATCTGAGCTCTTGATGTTCGTACAAGTGGTTCTCTTATTTCCAAAGGTCTCTTTAATTTTCCTGTAGGCAGTATCTATCTTACCCCTAGTGAGATAAGCCTCTACATCCTTACATTTGTCCTCTAGCCATCCCTGCTTAGCCATTTTGCACTTCCTGTCTATCTCATTTTTGAGACGTTTGTATTCCTTTTTGCCTGCTTCATTTACTGCATTTTTATATTTTCTCCTTTCATCAATTAAATTCAATATTTCTTCTGTTACCCAAGGATTTCTACTAGCCCTCGTCTTTTTACCTACTTGATCCTCTACTGCCTTCACTACTTCATCCCTCAGAGCTACCCATTCTTCTTCTACTGTATTTTTCCCCCATTCCTGTCAATTGTTCCCTTATGCTCTCCCTGAAACTCTGTACAACCTCTGGTTCTTTCAGTTTATCCAGGTCCCATCTCCTTAAATTCCCACCTTCTACAGGTCATAACCAATAGATTGTGGTCAGAGTCCACATCTGCCCCTGGAAATGTCTTACAATTTAAAACCTGGTTCCTAAATCTCTGTCTTATCATTATATAATCTATCTGATACCTTTTAGTATCTCCAGGGTTCTTCCATGTATACAACCTTCTATCATGATTCTTAAACCAAGTGTTAGCTATGATTAAGTTGTGCTCTGTGCAAAATTCTACCAGCCGGCTTCCTCTTTCATTTCTTACCCCCAATCCATATTCACCTACTACGTTTCCTTCTCTCCCTTTTCCTACACTCGAATTCCAGTCACCCATGACTATTAAATTTTCGTCTCCCTCACTATCTGAATAATTTCTTTTATTTCATCATACATTTCTTCAATTTCTTCATCATCTGCAGAGCTAGTTGGCATATAAACTTGTACTACTGTAGTAGGTGTGGGCTTCGTATCTATCTTGGCCACAATAATGCGTTCACTATGCTGTTTGTAGTAGCTTACCCGCATTCCTATTTTCCTATTCATTATTAAAGCTACTCCTGCATTACCCCTATTTGACTTTGTGTTTATAACCCTGTAGTCACCTGACCAAAAGTCTTGTTCCTCCTGCCACCGAACTTCACTAATTCCCACTATATCTAACTTTAACCTATCCATTTCCCTTTTTAAATTTTCTAACCTACCTGCCCGATTAAGGGATCTGACATTCCACACTCTGATCCGTAGAGCGCCAGTTTTCTTTCTCCTGATAACGACATCCTCTTGAGTAGTCCCCGCCCGGAGATCCGAATGGGGGACTATTTTACCTCCGGAATATTTTACCCAAGAGGACGCCATCATCATTTAATCATACAGTAAAGCTGCATGCCCTCGGGAAAAATTATGGCCGTAGTTTCCCCTTGCTTTCAGCCGTTCGCAGTACCAGCACAGCAAGGCCGATTTGGTTATTGTTACAAGGCCAGATCAGTCAATCATCCAGACTGTTGCCCTTGCAACTACTGAAGAGGCTGCTGCCCCTCTTCAGGAACCACACGTTTGTCTGGCCTCTCAACAGATACCCTCCGTTGTGGTTGTACCTACGGTACGGCTGTCTGTATCGCTGAGGCACGCAAGCCTCCCCACCAACGGCAAGGTCTGTGGTTCATGGGGGGGCACAGCATTGTATGTTAGTGGAAAATGGTCTGTGGGACAACCAGAACAGAAGAGAATTGAAGCATATGAGGTGTGGTGGTACAGATGAATGTTGAAAATTATGTGGAAAGGATGTATGTGCAAAACACTGACGAGAAGAAGGGACAATATGATAGGACACCTGGTCCTAGAGGGAGCTGTAGAGGATAAAAACTTGAAGTCAGAGATCGAAATACATCCTGCAAATAATTGAGGATGTAGGTTGCAGTTGCTACTCTGAGATGAAAAGGTTTGCACAGGAGAGGAATTTGTGGTGGGCCAAATAAAATCAATGAGAAGATTGATGATTTAAAAAGGATAGAATCATTTTCCTGTAGAGTCAGGATGCAAATTGGAGGATTTGTAACATCATTAAAAGTTTTAAAAAAATGAAACAAGTTGTTGTGTAAATCAGGAATATTGAGACATTTTGCTGAAAAATGTATGACAAAATTTTTAACAATGTACAGTACACATTTATGAGTTACCTGTTTAACAAGAGAAAACTCTAAAGACTCATTTCAATTCATAATTCACTGATATAAAATAAATGTAATAGATGATTATGAAATTAGTTAAATGTCATTACATGAAATGTTATCAATGGAATTTGTTCAGGAATGTTAAGTGAAATTAAAATTGATGATAAACAAGATATGAACCTGCATCAGCTGCTTTCCATGAGCTGTTGCCTTAAACATTAGGCTACCTGAACAATAGAAGAAAATGTCATTGCCAGTGAGACTTTCAAAGTTTTCTGCATTTAGCAACAAAAATGGAGTCACATAGTTCAGTTGGAAATGCAAAGGGCTATGTTGAAAATGTTATCCTGAAAAACAGTTTCAAGGGTGGAAGTTAATATTTATCAAATTCTCAAAAACAAAACCTCATGTAATGCTGATGGAATCCTGCCTGAGTTCTGAGAAGTTATGATTTCTAGTGATATATGTCATACAAAGTCTACTGAGATTAAATTATGCTATTATTGAGCTTTATGTGTCAGAAGGGAGATGAAAATTTAAATAACAGTTTCCATAATAACACCTTATCCAAAATCCATGAGAACAGAATGGACATTTCAGGATAGGAGCAACAAACAAAAATTAGGACTATAAACCACTGACCCTCAAGCCTCTTATACATGTGCAACATTGTTGTCTCATTCCCCTACTTGCAACAAGTAAATCCACTGCAGTACATGTTATTCATGTGATGAATGGTCATTTTTGTTTACACATCTGTGCCAATAAAGAGTGTATTGTGAGAATTGTCCCCTCTTTAGCCTAGCACCTGAATGGTGAAAGTCAGGTTATGAGGGACCATCCTTTTTCAGGAAAAAAAACATATGTAGGAATAAACAATAATAATAGAGTTCATTATGGTCCAAAGCAAAATTTATTGTGGATGTTCTTGACAAAGATCTATGGTAAATTCTCTGCACTCCTGAGAATGGTTGGGGAATGTCATCCAAACATTTCAAAACATCTGCATTTATCTGTTTGAGAAAATATGTACATTACAAACATGTCAAAGAACATTTAGAAGGCAGCAAATAGTGTCTCTTTACTTTACCCATTGTATCTTGCTTTCTTCTAAGGACTACATAATGTCTAAAATTACTTTTCTTATTAAATGGATCTGACTTTGTCACTTTTAAATAATTTTCATTAATTTATCAGTTATCTTATTTATGCATACTGCAGGGTTTTTCTTGGTGTGGGTATTATAAAACATTAGTACCTTACTGCTCTTAACATTTTATCTGTCATGTGGGAGAATACTAGTAAAATAATAATAGTAATACTAGTATCAAGTAAGTTGTTGTGTGGTACATAGACACACTGTATGGTTTGCTTTCAAGGTACCACTTTTTGTCCTTATTTAATTACACACTCTTTCACTGATGCACAAGTTCACATACTTGCAGTGACAGCAGTAGCCTCTTGAAGAGGTGATGCAATTAAGTAGAACCAGAATGTTTAGTTACTGAAGGAGTGGTAAATTAGGATAGAAGTGTGAGATATCAAGTTGTATATGAGGTATCCAAAGTTACAAATAGAATTCCGGGGTGAATATGAGGAACTGGATGCTTGCTATGGAGAAAGTGAATTATCTGAACTGACAAAGGTAGAATGAGTAGAATTCATCTGTGACAGAAGGCAAAATATTATGAAAGAGTTATAGAGAATGAAAATAATTTTAAAAAAGGATGTCAGTGTAGTGACAGTAGTAAAGAAAGGACTTAAATCATTTAAAACTTGAGTCAGTGTAGAATATCTTCTGTTCCCTGTATTTGTTACTGAAGCAGGAATTAATTCTGACACACCATGCACTGTCCAGATGCTTTTGTGCGAGGTCACTTTTTGTAAGTTTGCAAGTATGTTTGATCTGCCTTAACACACAAATACCAGCAGAAGTCGTTAAAGTCCAAATACTTTTTGTTCCGTGCCCAATTACTTCTTCAACATTAAAAATGGACAATAATTTAAGTTTTCTGCTGTTTAATGGAATGTCTTGCATTTTACTTTTGTTATTGCTTCATATTGGAAATATATTTTGCATGATGTAAAATATGTAGTATGCGTTTATTTGCAACAATTTTCCAAAATAAGCTCCAAAGCCATTTAGGTTTGTACAACAAACAGAATAACACTGACTAGTGCAGCATAGAAACAGGAGTTTACAAGCAGGGTAAAATGTGTTGAATTTTTTTGTGTAAATGAAAATTTGAACTGGAAAAGAGTAATTACTGAACATCTCAGATAACTAACTTCAACAACTTGTGTTCTTCTCATACTTGTTAGTTTTAGAAACAAATGAAGAACATCTTAATAATATATTTTGCTCATTTACTCTCAGTAATGTCCTATGGCATAGTGGTGGTTTTTTTTAAGCTCATCACATAAAAAGATAGTACCGATGGCAGAAAAATGACTCATCACTAAAGCTGTTAGTAGCTGAGAAATGTTTTAAATGTGCAACCAGAAGCACCTTTGATTGTTGCTCAGTAACATATTGAAACCAATTGGGGGGGGGGGGGGGGACAAACATGTCTGAAATCTTGACTGAAAAAAGAGTAGTAGTCAGCAGGGTACTCAACAACAGAAATTTTGCAAGTTATTTCAAAAGTACTTCAGCCACCTGAGAATGACATCAGAACAACTTGTATACCTTGTTAGTGTTCAAGATGGCATGTGGAAAGAAGATACACTAATGCATGAAGCTTTATCATCAGAGCTGAAATTGTAAAACAGATAGTGTTGGAGATTTTTATTCTTCACTCGTATACTACTTATTGCATTACAAAGTCCACAGTGTCCAAATTTATTCCAGATCTTAATAATGTCACCTATTTGGGGAGTTTCTTATCTCCAGTTTTCAGACATAAAGCTTTTCATTTCATACAAATCAAATTTTCTAATTCCACCACTAGTGCCACACTGTATTCTTTAGGTACCTTCCACATTTTCACAGCTGTGCTTTCAGTGAAGGCAATCATTTCAAGACGGCATCATACTGATGTAAGGGCATCAAATAAGTTTCTAAATGCAGAAAGGGATATTTATTAATCATGTATGTTTTAATATTTCTTACAGAATGTATTTTGGTCAGTAACTGCAACATCATCAATGTTCAAAATGTTCTTCCTATGACGTAGGATTGTCTCAGTGCAGCACTTTGCTGCTCTAGACCATTTTTGCACTTATTTGTATTTGTCTTCCTGTATATCCCTCCACTAATTTCAGCTGCTCTAAATAAAAAAACTCTTCATTTTATTGTTGGTTAATATTTTCTTTTGAATATGCCAGCTATGTATTATTTTTAGCCCTATTTTCAAAGTTTGTCTGTTAAGTTATTCCAGTCATTATTGAAGTTTATCTGCAATTTAGGCAAACAGGGTCAAAAGCAAATTGATGTGGTTTAGGTATGCTCCACTAACATAGCCCTTCCTCATTTTGCAGTGTGAGGAATTGAAAATTTTCTGTAAGACTGTGATTACAGTTTTGCTCATGTGGGAGCTTCTTGTATGAGGAATTTTTCTGAATAACAGAGCCTGGAATCAGCTTGGCCAGTTCCCAAACTGATCACACACCAGAAGAGTCCTCAATCACCCCTCAGTCAATATTGTAATTCAACAATTGGAGCACTGCAGACTTCGGTTCATTACGCTGTCTGAAGTGTGAATTGGTGAGCAACTCACCTACGTTTGTCCGTCTTCAAGCGATACATAAAGATTGTGTAGATGCTGATACCTGCACAGTGTTAACATATGGATTGGATACTGGGTTCCACCCTGGCTGGTTTCTGTAATACCCATTAAGAGGTAATTAAGGGCCTCTCCCTCTGTCTCTTAGTTAAGACAGCTTCCACAGTTATTAATTTTATACATTTTGCATCAGTGCACTGTTTTTAGCCTAAATTGCCAGTAGTATTTGTAGTTATATAAATAAGGAAACATTACAGCTGTCATGGGGATTGAGTAATCTGAAATCTGCACTATAATGTGGAGCTCATTTGTACATAAATCAATCAGTACAGAGTAGTACAGAATACATTATCAGGGTGTCTACGTGGACAAGAAAAAAAAATTCCCGGATTTTTCCCGGTTAAAAACACAATTTCTCTTGGATGAAATTGCGTATAAAGCGGGTGAAAATACATCCGGGTTAAGTAACAGTACACTTTCCTTCGGATCTATAAAACGTATCAGTCCTTTGAATCGTAAAGGTCTTATACCGGCGGAGGACGTCCCACCACTTTAGGAAACGAAATCCTGGAAAAACAATGCGTTTGGAAAGTTGTCTGATGCGAGACAATTATTTTCGTATTGCGAAAGTATTTACACAAATTACAGCATGGTAGCTTCCGAAACTATAAAATAGAGATTGCGTTGAGCGATGCACTTTTGTCAGCCAGTCATAGCTCATGTCACGTGACCTCACTAGCGAATGACGGCAGTTATTCAGAGCACGAGGCCTACGAGAAAGACAGGCCGCGGCGCGTACGTTACGAAGTTAACGCCGAGCTCACTCAACTCAACTAAGTGCGTTTCTACACCGGTTAACTCGTAAGCAGATGTGTATGTACGAACGAGAATTGCATCGTCTATTGGCATCCACTGTTATTAGTCCTACAATGATAGGAAGTCCGTAGGCCTACTAACAGGCTCTAATTTGGCAATTAAAATCGTGCCAAAATGATTATCAGTTGCGTAGAAAAGTTGAAGTGTTCTGGCATGAAGAGACTTGTGACATTGCTCAGTAATACATTATGCACATTTTTTTGAAGGTCAATTACACTTCTTGGCATCGATTGCATAATTTTTTATCTATGAAAGAACATTAAACATGAAAACTAACCTGAAGCTCGGTCTTTTTTTAGCGTGTGTTACATGTTAAGTCATATCAAATACAAATGTTCCAGTAAAATTTTAAATAGTGGCATAAATGACTTATCTTCTGGGCCCGACATTTTTCAATAGCTGATCCTCAAAGTGTTACGTTTTGAATGAGAGTTATAAAGCCCTGTGATTCAAAAAATTCACTGCACATTCTCCCACGTAACATAAATCATCTTGCATCGAAATTTACTTTGAAAGTAACGCATCTCAAGCCACTATTCGTAATATTTTCTGGTGATCTGTTTGAAATTTAAACAGTTGTGACGTCACGCACATCGAATGCACGTTAGTTGTTACGGACGTACTGCATAATCTTCGACCTAAAGCCTTTGACACTTTTCGGTGTCGGCAAACTGGTCAGTGCGTTGTGTAAATTACCCATTTTCTATCCAACTAAACTTTTATTTTGGTGTTATTCTCTGATTTATGTTTCATTGCTGCAGTATTATTCAGCAGTAGTGGACTAAAATTCTTTGTCAGCGTATCTGATCTTACACGTCAAACCTACAAAACTAACTGAAATCTAAAACAATGAAAAATCCCGGAATTCTAAAAAATTACCGGGTTTTTCCCGGATTTGTCCCAGATGAAAAAATTCCCGGGTTTTTCCCGGATGTCCCGGGCCGTATACACACTGATTATGAAGTTGTGGTGGGTTATCAACTAACCTACTACAATTTGTGTTAATTTAAACGATTAATTTTTTTGCATAAGTGATTGTAATTTTCATATGCTTGTTTGTTGAATTGCTTAAAAACGTTCCTCACATTGTCTGCTGTACAGCAAAATATTATCATAAAGTTTCTAGGGGCTGTGATGGACTATTCCTAACTCTTTAGACTTTTATTAACAGTCTCTTTGAGAAAAAATAGAGATTGTGAAGAACGAGTCCTGGATTTATGAAGCCTTTTCCTTTATTAAAACTATTGGAACATACCTTTACATTTCATATGAGGGTTATGCTGAAAGTTTTTACCAGAAATTCGGAACGGAGTTTTGTTTACAATGTAACTGTTACAACTTTTCAAAATACTCTCCATAAATACGTATGCATTTTTCCATCCTTTGAAACCACATTGAAAACACGTCAGTCGAAGCTTCTTTGGGGAAACCACTTTGAGCACTGTTGCATGCTGCAATAGCCTCTTCATCATATGAAAAACACTGCCCACAAATGTTTTTCTTTCGGCTTTGAGAACAGGAAGAAATCATACAGGACCAGGCTAGATGAATAGGGTGGGTTCAGTGAAACACCTTTTCCTTCTACAAGAAGTCCATTGTTCTGGCAGCTGTGTGCACTGGGGCATTGTCGTGATGCAGAAGAAGGTGACCACTCTTTGATCTCCATGTGGCAATGACTTTCAGCACACATTCAGTCACGTTCCACTCAGCATTGACAGTGCAAGCTGTGTTCAAGGTCACAGAGGTGAGACGACCCATCGTGGTGCAGAAAGTGGTCACCATCTTCTTTCCAGAGCTCATATTTCTCCAAATTTTGTGGGTGGTTCCTCACTGGGAATGCATCATACTGGAAGACTCTTGTATTTCAGGATCATAATGGTACACCCATATTTCACCACCTATGACAATATTGTAAATGTCTTCAGACTGCCCTTGTCAAATTTTTCAAGCATAAACGTCACCAATCCATTCTTGTGCATTGTTGGGCTTTTGTCAAAAAATGTGGCACCTATTGAACACATCTCTTGTTTAGACCTAAATGGTAGTGAAAAATAATCTGTGCTGTAGCCAATCCAATATTTAGAATCCCTACAATGTCATAAACTGTGAGATGTGGATCATCTTCCTGTGAGATATCATTTTGCATGCAGCACTAATGTTTCCTTGGCTTACTGTCATTGCAAGGCATCCGGGACAAGGTTCATCGTCAGGAGATTCCTGACCCCTTGAAAACTTATGAAACTAATTTCCAGTGGTAGCTCTAGAACCTACACCAGAAAATCATTCTTCCACATATAACCCTTTTTTTTAGTCATAATACACTCCTGGAAATTGAAATAAGAACACCGTGAATTCATTGTCCCAGGAAGGGGAAACTTTATTGACACATTCCTGGGGTCAGATACATCACATGATCACACTGACAGAACCACAGGCACATAGACACAGGCAACAGAGCATGCACAATGTCGGCACTAGTACAGTGTATATCCACCTTTCGCAGCAATGCAGGCTGCTATTCTCCCATGGAGACGATCGTAGAGATGCTGGATGTAGTCCTGTGGAGATGCTTGCCATGCCATTTCCACCTGGCGCCTCAGTTGGACCAGCGTTCGTGCTGGACGTGCAGACCGCGTGAGACGACGCTTCATCCAGTCCCAAGCATGCTCAATGGGGGACAGATCCGGAGATCTTGCTGGCCAGGGTAGTTGACTTACACCTTCTAGAGCACGTTGGGTGGCACGGGATACATGCGGACGTGCATTGTCCTGTTGGAACAGCAAGTTCCCTTGCCGGTCTAGGAATGGTAGAACGATGGGTTCGATGACGGTTTGGATGTACCGTGCACTATTCAGTGTCCCCTCGACGATCACCAGTGGTGTACGGCCAGTGTAGGAGATTGCTCCCCACACCATGATGCCGGGTGTTGGCCCTGTGTGCCTCGGTCGTATGCAGTCCTGATTGTGGCGCTCACCTGCACGGCGCCAAACACGCATACGACCATCATTGGCACCAAGGCAGAAGCGACTCTCATTGCTGAAGACGACACGTCTCCATTCGTCCCTCCATTCACGCCTGTCGCGACACCACTGGAGGCGGGCTGCACGATGTTGGGGCGTGAGCGGAAGACGGCCTAACGGTGTGCGGGACCGTAGCCCAGCTTCATGGAGACGGTTGCGAATGGTCCTCGCCGATACCCCAGGAGCAACAGTGTCCCTAATTTGCTGGGAAGTGGCGGTGCGGTCCCCTACGGCACTGCGTAGGATCCTACGGTCTTGGCGTGCATCCGTGCGTCGGTCCGGTCCGGTCCCAGGTCGACGGGCACGTGCACCTTCCGCCGACCACTGGCGACAGCATCGATGTACTGTGGAGACCTCACGCCCCACGTGTTGAGCAATTCGGCGGTACGTCCACCCGGCCTCCCGCATGCCCACTATACGCCCTCGCTCAAAGTCCGTCAACTGCACATACGGTTCACGTCCACGCTGTCGCGGCATGCTACCAGTGTTAAAGACTGCGATGGAGCTCCATATGCCACGGCAAACTGGCTGACACTGACGGCGGCGGTGCACAAATGCTGCGCAGCTAGCGCCATTCGACGGCCAACACCGCAGTTCCTGGTGTGTCTGCTGTGCCGTGCGTGTGATCATTGCTTGTACAGCCCTCTCGCAGTGTCCGGAGCAAGTATGGTGGGTCTGACACACCGGTGTCAGTGTGTTCTTTTTTCCATTTCCAGGAGTGTATATCATCGCATGAAAATCACAGCACAACAGATCCATCGTGCACTCTGCCTTTCTCAGTACTACCTGTGTTTTTGCTCACAGTTCACAGCATGATTTGAAATCTAGTAGTTGGGGAACTGTATGCTCTAAGGCTGAAAACCAGTACCCTTTCAAACTAAAATAATTCCATTGTCATTAGACTTCCAGGTTAAGAGCTGCTAAACAGGTTTGGTACAGCCCCTGTTGTCTCATTTGATTCCATAATCCTAATGTCCATAATTAGATAGGCTGTATAATCAGATGTCGTATATGAATCCTTTTCTTTAAAAAATATTGGAACAGATCATAACACTCCATATCTCATTCATAATCTTAATGTACACAGTTAGATGGAGTGTGTAATCAAATGTCAAATATGTGCACTGTATGAAAAAGAGTACCAACTGTAGCCTCTGGAAACAAATCTTTTTTTACTATAATGCATTGTCAGTGGCTAAGTTAAAATTGTTTTGAATTGCATTTGTTTCACGAATCTTCTTTCAGAATTGTGGCAACTGTTGAGTTGCTGGCTAGACAATTGAATTGCTACAAGCTCACTCTGGACTGCAAAGATGATCTGATTCCTTTCTATGAGAATCTTGGGTATGAACTGCAGCCTGGCAATTCAAACTACATGTCGATGCGCTTTCAGAATAAATCTCCAAAATTATTCAAAATGTTGAGATCAAAATTGTAAATATCTTTAGGTTAAGCCATGTTATGTGTAACTGTCAGTGAAGTCATGTGAAGTAAAATGAAAGAGAAGTATTAATTAATGTAAATACACACATAACATGTTCTCATGTGAACTTTAAAATAATTTTCAAATTATTTCAATATAGTTCATTGTTCACTTGAAAAATAAAGACTGAATAAAGTTAACTGTCTTATTATTGCATGAACTTCAGCTGTGATGTTGGTCATAGAAAATTACTTAACTCCTGCTTTGTACTTAACTGAAGCTAACAGTATCCAGTGTTATGATAAAGATTGTTTTGAATGCCATGAAATGTAAATGTAGTAACAAATGGCGGAATTTTCTCTTGTGCATAATTTATAATTTGTGTAACAGAAATAAAACAACTGAAGCCAGTAATGCTGCTGTTAATTTTAATGAAGGTGATGTGGTATCTTCTATGTGGTCAATGTTAAATTTCCAGCACTTATGGCGCTTCATCCCAGAACACTTTTAAGTTATTGACTTCCATGTGTCTTAAGTAACTACAGAACTGAAATTACAGCAAAAAATTTGTAATACTTTTTTTCTGTGTTCTTGACGTACAGACTGAAATTTCTGTATATTGTGTTAAATATTTCTTCTGACACTGTTTGGTAGAACAACTTCATATTTACAAATGAACAGTCCAAAAATGTGGATGCTCTACAGTATTAATTTACTTAGTTAAGTGGTAGCCAGTTACTATCTGATGACCTTGTAAACTGAAATCAATAAAGTAAATAAATTAGCACTGTAGAACATCTTCATTTTCATGCTTTCTAATTAATTTTGTAAATTATATTCCAAGCACATACAATAGCATTGTGAATATGTACCTTGCAGCATCTGCAACTGTGGAAGGATTAGTATAAAACACATTTTCCCACAGAGAACAAAAGCCGAAATGTTGTAATAACAATAATTCATACTTCGTAAAAGAGCAGTTACAAATTTTGTATCAGGTGAGACTAGGCTGGTGTAATGCTGCCCCAATAGGCCAGAGGCGCAACTCTCTTCACATACTCTGGCAGGTGCATGTAGGCTAACAGCAAGTCAGTCGCATTGCACACATTCTTTGCATGTGTGAGCTACTTGACCATACCTGCTCCTAGGTACTTGGGCAGTGGAGTATGACCTTGCACATAATGACCTGGCTGCAAGACTGTCCACACCTCAGCAAGGCTACCCTCCAGTGGGCATGCGAGCTGGAACAGCCTAGGATAGAGGATACAAATTTACTGTTAGCATTTCTTTGAATTTTCCATTTCTTGTATAGTGATATACCGAATGTAACTTAATCTAATGCCATTTAAATCATGTTCAGTATCTATTTGTTAACTCGATATTTAAGGAACTAAGTAACTCGCAGAAAAATTTGCACATGTCTCTCTCCTAAAATAAGTATCCTAAGCCAGCAATTTTCAAAACGAGCAGAAAGTCGCCCAAAGAGATTTTTTGTTGAACAGTTAATGTTAATAACCTGTCCCAACAATATTATCACAATGTACAGGTGTAGAAAATGCCACAGAGCAGTGGCAAATTGTTTACTGTGTGGAGGCTGTCTATCTTTTATATTGTGTAGGTCAGGCTATGTTGCATCCACCCTAAAAGCAGATGTGGCTGGGCTTAAATTGTGTAGTAGCTTTAAATATCACTCCACAGTACAAGGGGAAGAGCAGCTGTTCCTGAACCTTAATGCTGATGGAGCAGCAGCACAGCTGAATGGTGATTGAATAAGGCATATTACTAGTAAAATATATTCTTGACTGATAACCTGTAACACACTACTTGTTGGGATGTGTAACAAAATCACAACAGTTGAATGCTGCAGCTGATAGTGGTTGAATCAGAAATAGGATAGATTGCTGGACTATGATGAAGCCTGCCAAATCACGTAAGAGTTTTAAAAGATCTTACAAGTCTTTTACATTTAGTCTAG
Source organism: Schistocerca cancellata (assembly GCF_023864275.1). Classification (NCBI taxonomy): domain Eukaryota; kingdom Metazoa; phylum Arthropoda; class Insecta; order Orthoptera; family Acrididae; genus Schistocerca; species Schistocerca cancellata. Next base: position 382,176,009 of record NC_064626.1, on the reverse strand, counting down.
ATGTCTTGCAACAGTTTCAGTGCTCTGGAGACACGACAAAGTATGGAGACAACCTGGAGAGTTTTAGAACTCTGACAGCATACAGAAAATGGTGAGTTAAAGTAGAGTTAAAAAGACCAAGAAAATCCAACTGTTAATGAATAGTCATGGGAGAGGAACATCAGGAAGTAGTACAGAAATCTCTAGGTACCAGGTAAATAGTATTTTGAAGTCACATGTGGACGTTAGCTGTGGTCATTCAGTCTCTTTGGGGAAAGGTCTTGTTTTTTTTACCAAGATCTCATATTGAATATTAAGGTGGAGGAGAGGGGGGCACTGTGCCAGCAGCAGTTTCAACCATAATATTAGTTATGCAATTGATGAGGGCTGAATGTAGCATTCTCACGATCAAGTAAATGCAGAGCTTGATGAAGCCTTGCCTTTCGCTCACTCAGAATGTACATGGTATGATTTATTCTGAGTGTTTCCAATAAGAAGTTACTTGCAAGATTAAATTACAAATTGATACCTTGTAACACCAGACTATTGTCTGTCCAATCCCTGTTATTTCTGTTGTTTTCATTAAGTCTTGTTAGGATAAAATTTACTGAAAGACAGATCTGCCTGACTACTATAGCTGACCCCAGGGGCGGAGGGGTTGCAATGATATCAGGATGGCAGACAGCAGAGGACTGAGGCAGGTGGAGACTCAGAAAGTTGTGGCTGCATCAGTGCAGGTTAGTGACCATGCCCCCACACCAAGGAAACAGGGCTGGTCGTCCGTCAGCTAGAGCCTGGCCAGCTTGCTGCAACACGCGCATGCCCAGCTTTGTTGAAACCTGTGCACTGTTCTTGGCATGCAACCCCTTTGTGTGAATCACTCCACAAATACCTAGCGTCAGTGCCAAATGTAGATGGTTGGCAATCTTGCTGTGGTAGCCAGCTCTGCAGCAAATGACTGCATCCCAACTGCCCTTGATGCTTAGTGGCAAGGTGTGCTCACAGCAGTGGGTGGAAAATGGTTGCCATGCATGGGATGCCACCCACTTTCTCTGGGCAGGAGTCTGCCTGCTGTTGGAGAGAGCATGGAAGGCCCACTGTGCTATAGCATTAAGTGCACAGGTCAGACTTAATGCTGCAAGCTGGTACTGCAATGGAGCCTCGGAATTCATGACTGGTGCTGGTGGCATAGCCCTCAAATCCTGGCAGAACTTTTTGCCTGGAAATGAATATGCTACGACAAAAACAGCTATTTATACCAGATAGTAGCACACCTTTTATGCCAAAGTGCCACTTTTCATCACGTTCCCTGCAACCTCACTGAAAACTGCTGGTGGAGAAATCTCCTTGCCTGTGCCGTGGATTATGGCTGCACTGACAGGTTTCACTAAGTGAGCCTGGCTCATCTCACAGTAATTCAAGAGCCCATTGTTATTAACAACATGACAGCACACTGTGCTCACCAGTTACTTTAAGTTATAAGCCTTATGTACTAGATTTCTTTGCATACTACTAATCTGATTATTCCTATCCCACTTACGAGACCATTAGTTCCTTTGGAAGCCCCCAACACTTGGTGCCTTTATACTTCTGCCTTTTGCCAGTAATGTGCTCATGATAATTTTCTTTGAAAATGCTCACAGCTCATTCTGTGACCTTATACCCTCTTCAACTCAAGGAAATATATTTTTTATCAATATTCACACTTCTGTGCTCTAGGGACCCAGTCTACTGGAATCTGTACTAGTGGTGGATCAGGTTGATGGGCAGCTCTTTACCTCATACATATGAGGGCTATGGACAGCGGAGATAGAGCCACTGTGATGCTAGCTGTTGCAACACTCAAAATCGCAATCACTTGTCGTTGCCCTTCCCTAAATTACTTAATGTGCTGCACCAACTGTTGTGCAGAAATCTGTTCTTCTTGTTCGACTGTTCATGGTTCAGGAAATGGATAAGGTCCAGTTTTAATGTATTGTTTAGGACTGTTAGATCCTGCTTTGGAAGCACCTCTAGTGCTCTGTCTGGCCAGTACAACTTTTGCTGTGTCATGTCCAGCTGGGTCATCCTCATAACCATAGCAGGTACATGGCAAATTGGCCTTGTGTCACAACCTGTCCTTTTAATCGACAACCCACTACCCCTCAGCGCTATCCACCTTGCTTCTGTGACCTTTCCCTGCTCATAGCAACTTGTCACCACCACGCGGAAGAATCCAGTGTAACGTTGCCTGCTGGAAATAAGCTTTTGGTTCCACGATGTCCCTTGGCAATCCAGTCCTTCCTGCCTATGAGGAACTGCACTGTGCATGTGCTTGTGGCAGTTTGAATCACCCAGGCTGGCTGCACTGTTATCCACTACCTCTGACAGTACTGCAGTTGCTCTTCCGTCATCACCACGTCAGTCTCATCAGAGGTCAACAACACACTGCCTATCTTAACTTGTACAAACTTCCCTATCATAAAAATGTGACTTCTGCCTATGGGGCTCAGCTATCAATCTCCAGCTCCAAGAGCTGGAGCTCGGCATAGAGTATGTAACAGCATGTTACGTCATCACATTGACCAGTTGACCTTTGACCCCGCGCCGATAAGGCCGGCCGACGTAATCTTGGCAGCGCGCCAGCGGCAGACTCAGCGCACAGCGGACGGGAGCACCTAGTACGGCTAGTGCTCCCATCCGGGATAACGCGCCGCTGGCACTGTGAAATATTCTAAGTCCCAAGTCCTAATCAAGGTCCCTGTGTGCTTTCCACAATTTTTGTGGCAAATACTGCTCTGGTGATAATAGGACAGGACTCAGCTGTCTGTGTAATGTATGATGGATAGCTTGCTGCAAGCTAGCCATTGCAGCTCATGCATTCCATACACTGTCTGCAATCGATTATATCAGCTTTGTCATAGTGACTCTTGCATCCTCCACATGCACTCTTGCCTATTTGATTCCTAAATCTCAATTCACAGTGTCCTGCGATGCCTTTGCATATTCCTTCACCTCACTTGTCCACTTCTGTAGGAAATGCATATTGTTCAACACTTCCCTCTTCAGGCTTGCTATCTGTGAGTTATGCCACTCTACCACCGATTCACTGTCCTTATCCAATTTCTTCACGGTCTCCCTCAGTTCTTCGGTGTCACTGTTATCTGTTGTTCCAAACGCAGTCTTCAAAATTCTGCCCCCATTGTCTGTCCAACCTCACTTCCATTGACGTAGAGAACGCAGCACGATCCCCAATGATTGCTGCATTTGTTCCCTTAATTTTTCGTAAGATTTTTTCAATGTCTCACATTCCCCGAAAACTTCCCTGTGTACACCCCAGCTCGTGGCTTCCTTTGAAGCCCAGAAAACACCTCCATCCTTCTCATCTCATTCCAAAATTCCCATGCATTAACATCTAAACTCAGCATCTAAAAAAAGGATGGCTGGTAACCACCACTTTTTCTTGTTTCACAAAAAGACCTCGTCCCTCTAGGTGCTGATTCTGTAGCACTCCCACTTCACTCCGAGCAAAGAGATTGAGCTCTATTACAACTAGCTTCTTTCCCATCCTCATTCTTGGTGCACAGAGACTTGAGGACAGACATTATCATAATCCTTCGTCCCCCCTCAGGAGGCTGCTGCCACCGATTAGGTTTCCCTCACAAAGAAAATCAAAAGAACCCTTATTGTAACACAAAACGTGTTCCTGTAGTGTCAAATCTTACATCCCGACACCTCGCACATAATACCCTAAACAGTCATCAGTACACATAGTAAAAACGCATCTTGTCACTTCCTTGACCTTAATGCATGTGGTTCCTCCCATACAGCTTCATCCAAATTCTCAAGGCACTGATGAGTGAGATGTTAATCACTCAAAACATCTGACAACCACCACCAAATCCACGTCTGCATTTTTCTACCATTCACTACCTCCTGTGGAGATAATCCTGTATTTGTGTGAATCTTTGAAATGTATGCTGACACGACAAATAAGAGATATGTGTCTCATTCATTATGGCATGATTTCACATAGTAGCTTAACATCCTTTGGATCATACGATTCACCCTTTCCATTTGACTGTAAGTGAAGTGGACTATTCAGTTTCTTCGCACACAACAAGCAACACAATTCCTTTATCAAGTATGACATAAAATTTGTCCCTTGATCTGTAATTGCCACTTCTGGAACCCCAAACTTACGTATCCAACTGTTGACCATTCCTTGTGTGACTTAACTGCTTGCAATCATTTCTGTATACCGAAAAGGTGATTATTATTGTCAACACAAAACACTTGTTGCTGGAGTCTGGTTAAATGGCCCTAACACATCCATCACAATTGTTTCAAATGGTTTCGATGTTTCTGGCAGTCTAAGCCTGCATGCTGTTCAAACTACGTACAATTTCTCACATACCTATCCACACTCCATTCCTTCCCTTCCACCAATATCTCTAAGCCACCCTTTGGTTTGTTGCTATGCATTCTCCAGGACCAGGCAGCACAAGATTGTACATGACCATCAGGACTTCATACTTCAACTTAACCATCACTGCCGCTCCTGACCCTCAATTTTACACAGCAGACTGTCACACATGCTGAACTGTGTTTGCATTTTGTATAGTTTGCAGTTACGGTGCAAGCACTGTGTGCTGCATGCCATTCGGCAAAGCCATGACCTAGCACTTGTACTATCACTTCTTTTTTGCTCAAACCATCTGCCTTTCCATGTTTCTTTCCTGGCTTGTATATCACTTCATAGTAAAACTCGCTAAGTCTTAAGACCTATCTTGGCTGGATGGGTCTTACAGCCATTGCAGAGCGGCATGGTCAGTCACTACTTTAAATGCTTTCCTGTAATGGCAACATCGAAAAATGTGACTTCTTATATAAGGCTCACTATCTCTTTCTCTGTAGTTGAATAGTTTTTCTATGCCTTATTAAGTTGTCTGGAAGGAGTCTCCTTCACCTTTGACCTCTTGACTAGGACACATTCCAAAATGTGGCTATATGTGTCCCAAGATAGTGTAACATACTCAAAATATGGAAAAAGCAAAGCTGCACGTGACGTTAAAACTTTTTTCAACTCTTCAGAGAGTCCTCCATCCACACTAATTTTGCATCTTTTTTCAGTAGCTGTGCAGGTGGTCGTGCTATATCAGCGAACCCCCTCACAAATCTCCTAATAGTTTGAGAGTCCCAAAAATGATAGTAGCTCTCTAATCAACTTGGTTACTGGGAAATCCCATACTTCTCTTGCCAGTCTTGGATCTGCCCGCACCTCATCCTTGCTAGTCACATGCCCTAAGTAACCTACTTTCTCCAACATAAAGTGACACTTTTCCACGCTTAACATCAGATTTGCAGCCTAAAACGTCTTACGTACCTCCCACAGCTGTTGCCTATGCTCCTCCATGTCGTACGAGAACATGGTCATATTATACAGGTAGACTACACACTTGATGCCATTCTGTCCATCTTTTGTCTCTCTGCCAGATGATACAGCATTCTCTGCACACAGATTTTGCCGTAATGCAAGTGGTCTTTGATGATAGTACGCGTGGAACCAAGGTTACACGAATTTCATTCTCTGTGATTTGTCAGTCTCGCCAGATAAGGCCATCAATCCGCCACATCACATCAAGGGTAATGGTTCGATGGGCCTGTCCTGGGCACACAAATCGTCCTGCAGTGACGTGAGCTCTTCCCGGAATCTCCTCTGCCTCATCCGTATGGCATTGCAGGACAGATTTGTGTCCTCCTCTGCTCTGGCACAACAGTGGAACAGTGCAACACGTCATACACCATCAGGGGTGACAGTCCGTCGTCATTTATTATGGAATTGGCTAGGTGCGCGTGATTCACTTCTCCACCTACCCTTGACAAATGTGCAGAAACATGGTAAAGAGTCGTGGTGTATGGAATGACATCACTGGGAACATGAATGGCATCAGCTAGTGTTGTCAGACGAATCCTAGTTCTGTTTGTTTGGAAATGGCGGCCACATTTTGGTTCGCTGCAGACAGGGGGAGTGGCATCACAATGATTTCATTCGCACAATACTTATAGCACCAAGTCTAGGCCTTGTGGTGTGGGGTGCTTTTGCGTACAACCACAAATCACAGTTGGTGCGTGTCCAGGGCACTGAGACTAGTGTGACCTACATGAATGACATCCTGCTACCCATAGCCATACCTTTTCTGCACAACACCCCAAACCCTATTTTTCAGCAAGACAATGCACGAACACATGTTGCTGCATGAACAACTGCCTTCTTGGTGTCACACATTGTCAGTCTTTTGCCCTGGTCTGCCAAATCACCAGACTTGTCGTCAATCGAAAATGTGTGGGATACACTGAAACAACGGGTGCAGCACTATTGTCCAGTGCCAACCACCACAAGATGAACTTCAGAGCCAGGTGAATGTAGCAGGGATGGTTATACCACAGGAGGCCGTTTGCACCTTGTACGCATCTGTGCCATCATGCATGGAACAAGTTATCAGGGCTCATGTTAGGCCCTGTGTTCATGTTGTACCCTGTGCCTACTAGTCAATAGGGCACATGCTGAACTGAGGTGACTGAAATGCTTATCATTTTGTAGAACTTAGTAATGTACATGTCCTGTGACTATGAAAATCCCATCCCTAGTTGTTCAAGGTATCCATTATTTCTCAAGATGAGTGTATATCCATCACCTGCACCACTGAGTGAGAAAGCCTATTGACTCCATGATGCAAGGCCTAATGTATCAGACAAGAACACAGAATTGTTTCCAAACTTCAAGTCGCCAGTATATCTATACATCGCACCAGAAATCAATTCAGTGTGCAGAGCTATTTCCAGACATCGAGTTTCCATCATCTCCATCATGTGAACCACTTGTCGAACCACTACTATTGTTTAATGCAACTATGAAAGCAATATTTGTCCCTGCAATGTACAAATTGAATGCGAGTGGCAGTAAGCTTATCTCCTCGTATCATGAGCAATTTTTGAAAATCTACAATTTAGTAACATGAAATTAGTACTTTAAGATTATGAATTGTATCAATTATGTCAGAATTCAATTCAAATAACTCTTATGTACAGTGTTCAAACCCCTGCAGTGTTACTAGATTACTTTACAGTATGTGTGGGTGACTATCCAAGAACAGTGAATATATACAACAACAAGAATATTGCACAGGGCATTCACTTTCAGGAATTTACATTCAGAAACGTGATGTGCGTTAGTTCAGCAATCCAGACTGCAGTGTATGAATGTGATGAATGGTGCCCATATTTATATGAATTTTCTGGAAATGCCTGACATGCAGTTACAGAGCTTACACATGAGAACATGTCAGCTACAAATTTCGATGCATGTTGCACTTCAGTAGACAGCATTACCTGATGCTACTAGAGAATTACCTGCATATTCATAATCTGTACACTACTATGTTAAACCAAATTTAAAAAAGTTAAAATAAATTAGTATTTAAGTCGTAAGCTGTGTTTCATTTTATCAAAAACTTCAAACACATTGAAAAGAATGTATAGTTAAATGACAAAAGTACAAACGACAGCAAAATTCTTTACATGTTCAGTAATCTAGATAAAGACGCGGCCGAGGCATATTTCACAAGGAAGAAGTGGAAGTATTCAAGGGTCTTGGATATCGTCCCCAGTATTCCAGTTCAGCCATCTTGCATCGCCATCTTGTATTCTGATGTCACAGAGCCTGTCGCTGTATTCCAAGTATTGGACTGTGATACCATAGAACCTGTCAGCGACATGACAACATAACACTGATTTCCCTCCTGTTCATACTTGAGACAACAACCCTGCTTCCACACTAGTACAATTGGGCTATTTTTCGAATTCCCCATGAAAATTTTGAATTTCCCACCAAAATTTGAATTCAGTTTTTTTATACCTAGACCTATTGTTCTTTGTCATGTGGCGGTGGGGGTGGTGGTGGGAAAAATCCATGACTTATTGATGACATCATCAGTGACACACTGTCCAAGAGCTGGCCTCGTTACACTAGTGATATGAACATACCACAATTTCTGAACTGTAATCAAATATGAATTTCGTGAACAGTAGCTGTTATACACCTTCTGGAACCTATAAATGTGTTGTGTCAAACAGAATCAATGTTGTATTGGATATCCAAGGTAGTGATTTCACCTCCTAAAGTTTGCACTCACAGTGTACAGAACTTGCAAGCTGGATGAATGTTTAAGGACCATTGGTGACATTAAATCACCTTCAGCTTTTTCGCATTGTGTTTGTTCTACTTCCTCACCTTGTGTGCATATATCTGATTCTCAAAAAAGATGAAAAATAGCCTACTGGTTCAAAAATTGCGCTGCTCATCAGAAACGTGTATGGGACATACAGCGTCCAAGTTGTGGTTAGGGGTCTGCAGTAGAAATGTGAATACCTTAACGTGATAATTCATTAGTTAGTACTACAACTGTTCTGTGAGTTTGAAGTTACAAACCAAAAGTCTACACTGAAGTGACAAAATCTATGGAATACCTCCTTATATCTTGTCAGATTTCCTTTGCCCAGCATAGTGCAGCAACTGGATGTGGCATGGGCTCAACAAGTCGTTGGAAGTCCCCTGCAAAAATATTGATCCAAGCTCCTTCTGTAATTGTCCATAATTGCGACAAAGTTGCTGATGTAGGAGTTTGTGCACAAACTGACCTCTCAATCATGTCCACAAATGTTGTGACAGGATTCATGTCAGCCAGATCATTGGCTCAGACTGCCCAGTTTGTTCTTCAAACAAATTGCGAACAATTGTGGATCAGTGACATGGCGCTTTGTCATCCATAAAAATTGCATCATTGTTTGCGAACATGAAGTCCATAAACGGTTGCATATGGTCTCCAAGTAGCTGAACACAACCATTTCCAGTCAATTATCGGCTCAGTTCAGAAAATGCAGTCCATTCCACGTAAACACAGCCCTCTCCATTTTGGAACCACCAGCAACTTGCACAGTACCGTATTGACAACTAGGTTCCATGGCTTCTTTAGGTCTGCGCCACTCTCGAGCCCTGGCATAAGCTCTTACCAACTGAAATCAGAATTCATTTTGCCAGACTCTGGTTGTCTGGTCGTCTAGGTCCAACCAAAATGGTCAAGAGCCCAGGAGAGTTTGACATTGATTTCCGTGGTTATTTCAAGCTGTGTTGCTTGTCTGTTAACACTGACAACTCTGCACACACTGCTTTCGGTCATTAAGTGAAGGCCATCGGCCTCTGCATTGTCTGTGATGATAGGTAATGCATGGAATTTGGTATGTTAGGCACATTCTTGACACTGTGGATCTTGAAATATTGAATCCCCTAAAAATGTGCAAAGTGGAATGTCCCATGTGTGTAGCTCCAACTACCATTCTATGTTCAAAGTGCCATGATCAGGTCGGAAACCTTTTCACATGAATCACCTGCTTGCACAAGACAGTTCTGCCAATCCACTGTCTTGTTATATCTTGTGTGCGCGATGCTACTGCCATCTGTATTTGTGCATATCGCTGTACCAAGACGTTTGTCACCTCAGAGTGTGTCGCTAATGCTAGTCGGCTGTTCAGTTTTGGAGAAATTCGTATGCCCTCTCTGGAGACAATATCATGTAGTTCTTCCTTTTCAAACTATCACTAAATTGTTGAAGCAATGCAACACAGAATCGTGACACTGAAAAAAATGGACCAACACAGCAGAATTCAGTGTTGAGTTCAAAGATGTTACAACATGAGCAAAATGCGAAATGTTTATGCCGAAATAATGAATTGATGCGTTCCTAGCAAATACCACATTATTCTTAAAGGAAGGTGCCTCACTCTTTTCGTTCGCAACCCTGGATAGTGTATCTTTTGATACGTTATTCTTCGATTTCACCATAAAACTAATGTGGAAATTTAATGACCTTCTGTATGTGTGATGCCTCTCACCATCTAGAAATCCTATGGGTGAACACTGTAAATGTTCTGTGACATGTTGACAAATTCTAGTGGCTCTGTCATCCAGACATACACCGGCTCGCAAGTCACTGGTCGTCACGACTGTCAGTGCCTAGAGAGATGAAGTGCAGCCAGTGCGCATAAATCACACGTCATTCCTGTTAGCCGCTGCTCGCCTTCTTGAGGCATAATGTTCATACTCTTTCCACCAGATAGAGCTAGCAACTCTCTTTGTGTCACTGGATGATGTTAGTGTCGTCTACCACCAGTTGGCGCTACATTCTATTGGAGGTGGCAGTTCAGTTTTGTCTTGAAATTTGATGTGCGAGTATAGTGTAGACTATTATTCTCGTACAAAATATCATACTTCCCAACATATGTATTTGTCACATTTTGATGGATACCATTCACTTGTAAGTATGTATAGATATGTTTCAGTCTCAAATTTCGAGACTACACGGCTTCCGCGTAATGTTCGCGTGGTTTTCGCGTGTGTGTGTGTTACTAGCTGCCCTAGCATTCCCCTCTTATTACCTCTTGAGTAGACTTGGCTGGGGCAACTTCCCTGTGCTTCTCATTAATTACTATCCTGACACATTCGCTATTGAGTAGACTTGGTTGGAGCAACTCTCAATTCCAATATTCCTGTCTCTCAGTCCCACTGCTGTTACCCTCCCTTATGTTTCACTTGGGTTAAAATCCAGTGTTTTCATGTTTCCTGTCATTTTAACTGGATACTCTGATGGCTTATACAGCAGAGCGAGCCCTGCGGCCTTGTCTTCCGACGTCGGCACTGGTGCACTGTGACATAACACTTAGTGGTTGTGGGTGGACAAACTTTGCGATAGAGGAAAGGAGATTTCTCCCTGGCCTGGTGATTGTTTGTTTAGTGAAAGATGAAATGTCATCCTACTCTGTGTACTTCTTTTATTCATACTACATGCAGAGTTACACTTATGGCAAAGGGTATTGCTGCAGTTATAGCCTCCACATTGCATAAGGTAGTTGCGTCAACAGTGTGTATGTGATGCTTCTGTGCACAGAACTGTCATCAGAGCGACTCCAGAGCGAGTTAGAGGAAGTATGCAGGAATTCTGTAAGTAATCATACACCTCTGAGTGAGAGCGTTTTGTTCTCAGTGTGATGCTACAGATATGAAGTGGAAAGAACCAAACATAGAATTAGGAGACGCAATGACACACACATCCAAGTGAATAGTAGCCAAGGAAAACATGTCTCGGGGCTAGACCTGCACAAATATTCGTTGTCTCAGACATTGTGATGCTAGTATTCCAGAACTTGGACAGTATTCTGAGTCTTGGTTTTCCTCCCCCAGCATTGAAGATCGGTGCTCTTGCATCGCCATCTTATATTCAGACATCACAGTGCATGTCCCAGCATTCCAGGTCTCACATTCCCTGTCCCTCTATTCCATGTCAACAACCGGCATGTCAATGTGGCATTTTGAATTTCCAGCCAGTTCATATTACAATAACGGCCCTATTTACACACTAGTGCAACTGAGCTATATTTTAAATTTCCTGCCAAAATTTTGAATTTGCTACCAAAATTTGAATTCCAGCCATTTTAGAAATGGGTGGAAGTGGAGGTGTGGAAGTGGGGAAATCTTATGATTGTCAGTGATGTCATTGATGACAGCCTCTGCTGCGGACTCTCCTTACCCTGCTATTGGGGTATCAAGCAAAATTTGTGACTGGATAGAGGATTTCTTGGCAGCAAAGTTGCAGCATTTTATCTTGGAGAGAGATTCATCGACAGATGTATGAGCAGCTTGAGACGTGCCCAGGAAAGTAGGCTGGGATCCTTGCAGTTTATACTGAATATTAATGACCTGTTCTTGCCACAGTAGTAACACTAGTTCCCATCATATCACTGCAGTTAAGCACTGTTGGGCTTGGCTAGCACTTGATAGGTCACCTCTCGGATCTACCGAGTCCTGTTGGCAAGTGGGGTGCACTCAGCTCTTCTCAGGCTAACTGAGGAGCTATCTCACTGAGAAGTAGCGGCACCGGTCACGAAAATTGACAATCGCTGGGTGAGCGGTGTGCTAACCACATTTCCCTACTTATCCGGTGACGCCTAAGGGCTGAGGATGACACGGCAGCCAGTCAGTACCATTGGGTCTTCAAAGCCTGTTTGGACGGTGCTTTTTGCTTTTTCACACAATATTAATAGTAACTTCAGACTTTTGAGGATGATCAGTTATCTGTAACGAATTGCTGTTTGAAAAAAGCTACACAAATATTCAGTAAGATATACATTAGTTTTCAAAACGGTGTAAATGTTGGAACTAACAGTAGATGTTCATAAATGTAAACTTGTGCACTTCAGAAAACGAAAAAATGTAGTGACCTATGAATACTGTACGAATGAGTCAGAATTGGAATTAACTCATACAAATATCATCGTGTAAAACTTTGAGGGGATATGAAACAGGAGAGTCAGATAGATTCAGTCATAGGTAAATCAGATGACAGATTTCAATTCATTAGTAGAAAACTAGGAAAGTGCAATTGATCTACACAGGAGATTACTTAATATCACTTGTATGACCCACCCTAGACCACTGCTTAAGTGTGTAACATCTATATCAGATAAGACTAATACAGGATTTTGAATTTACACAGGGAAGTCAGCACAAATTGTCACAGATTTGCTTGCCTTTGGAAGAATGTCATGGGGATTCTGAAGAAAGTGAACTAGCAGATACCTGAATTCACAGATTTGCTTGCCTTTGGAAGAATGTCACGGGGATGCTGAAGAAAGTGAACTAGCAGATACCTGAATTTAGATATGAACTATACTGAAAAAGCATAGACTACTTACTAACTTTCAGGAACCTGCTTTAAATAATAAATCTACTAACATGTTACAGCCCACCATATCGTTCCCATAGGGACTGTGAGAATAAGATTATCTTAATTACAGTGTGCACAGAGGCATTCAAACAGTCCTCCTTCCCATACTCCATATGTGATTGGATTGGAATGAAGCTGCTATAACGCCTACAACGGGACATACACTCTGCCATGCACTTCAAAGTAGTTTCTTGTATGTGGATATAGATGTTAGATATAGATCAGAGAGACAGTGTGAACAGAGAATTTGTTGTAGAGGTAGTTCCAACTATTGCAGTTCAGACGTGCTGGATCTGGATTGGAAGAAGCAAATGACATGAAAAAGAAGAGACAGATTCGAAGTACTTAGCATGACCCTGAGGAACATACACATTAGATAACGTCCTTTTATTTCTTGTTTTAACGTTGACATAAAAATGCCTGCCATTTCCGCTAGTCTTGCCAAGTATATTTGGTAAACTAGAGATAAAAATATAGAACTACAGTGTCCTTGTCAAACTTACCATAAAAGCCACTTTCTTCACATTTCCATATCATGAAAGTTGTTTAGTAATGGTTCTACTATTCCAGATATACTGAAGAAGAAAATAGGATATCTTTTATTTGTGAGCTCACTAAATGGAGCAATAAAAGCTTTCATGGCTTTCAGAAAAGAGTGCTCATTGATAGATCATAATATTGAGGAGTTTGCAAATGCTGTTCTGTAGTTTTTTTTAATGTGGCTGGGTGACACATTGAAAAACGGGAGATAAAGTGTGATATATGTTCTTCAACAGTTGAATATTTTTCATTGAGTAAGTAGACTGATGAGCGAAAACATGATGACCACCTACTTAAAAGCTTGTTGGGCCACCCCTGGAACACAATTCAGCAGTGATCCTGCTTGCCATAGATTCGACAAGTACTTTATAGGTCTCCAGAGGTTTGTAGCAGAGGATGCTTACACACAGGTCAAACACTTCCCATAAGTTACAGGCGATTGGTTAGTGATCGCAGAGCTGGCACCTGACAATGTCCGAGATGGTTTTCATTGGATTCGGATAAACCAAATTTCATTGTCAAGACAAAAGTGTGAGTTCACTGTCATGCTCCTCAAACTATTGTAGGACGATTCTGGCCTTGTGACATGGACAGTTATCCTGGTGGAAGCTGCCATTGCGTTTGGGGAAGGCATTAAGCGTAAGGGGTTACAGGTGGTCCCTAATAATGTTCACATAGTCCACAGGTGTCAGCTGCCTTCGATTACTAGTGCAGACCCCATGGAAGCCCAGGTGATTGTCCTCCATAACATAATACTGCTCCCACCAACTTGGGTCTGTGGCGAGCTGGAGTGGCTGTTCTGCTGGATGAAAGTGTATGTGGTTTAACAATAAACGGAATTCATACGACCAGGCGGCATGATTCCATTTATTAGTGGTCCAACGTCAATGATCTCGTGTCCACTATAATCGACACTGACGATGTTGTTAGGTCTACATGGGAAAACGTAGGGGTCCTCTGATGCAAACACTTGTGTCTGAGCCAGCATTGTACTTTGTCGTCAGATCCGCCATATATCGCCTCCTATCGTGCTTTAGAGAGTGGGGAAGCTTCTGATCCCTATGTTCTGTGAAGGCGCTGATGTCCAACTTCTTGTCGCCTTTTCGTGGTTTCAGCATCCTTCAACCAGTTTCTGTAGATGCTCGCGACAGTAGCAGGAGAATGGCTGACCAGCTTCGCAATTTCCGAGAGGTTCGCTCCCAGGCTTGAAAAAGCTCAGCTTGAAAAGGCCTAATATGAGCATAGAAAGATGCTGAAGTAGGCAACTGTGGTTGAGCACATATCTGATGTTTCAATGCTTTTTAAATGAACCTGTAACGAAACACGCTTATTCTTCTCTACTTCTTCTATCAATGCCATATGATACGGATCCCAGACTGATGAGCAATATCCAAGTGTTAGTCAAATGAAGGTTTTGTAAGCTATTGCCTTTTTGTGGATGGACTCCCTTTCCTGAGGATTCTTCCAATGAATCTCAGTCTTACATCTGTTTTACCTGCGGTTACTATTATATGGTGGTTCCACTTTAAATCGCTCTTTACACATACTCCTTGGTATTTTATATAAATGACTGCTTGTGGTGATTGTTCTGCAGTCGTGTAATCATACAATAATGGGTGTTTCTGCATATTAATGTGCAGGATTTCCCGCATTTTGCTAGAACTATCTAGCATTACGATTTCTCCGTATACAACAGCATCATTTGCGAAAACCCTCATGGAGCTTCCGACGTTATCCACCAGGTCATTCATGTATATTTTGAAGAGTAATGGCTGGTAACACTCGCTCGAGATATGTAAGAAGTTACTTTTACGTCTAAAGATTTCTCTCCATCGAAAATGAGATGCTGTGTACTATTTGCTAGAAATTCTTCAGTCCAGGCTCACGGATATTCCATACATTCTTTTGTTCATTGGACGACAGTGAGCAACTGTATGAAAGGCGTTCCAGACGGCAAGGAACACATCAACTTGTGTGATGTCATCTACTGCTTCATGGGCTTCACACGATCATTGTTTTCAGAACCCTGTTGATTCCTACAGAGGAGACTTGCAGCCTCCACAGATGTCATAATACGCAAGCAAAAAACATGTTCCAAAATTCCACAACAGGACTACGTCAGAGCTACAAGTCTATAGTTCTGTGCATCTGTTCGACGACGCTTCCTGAAAACGGGAATGACCTGCGCTTTTTTCCACTGATTAGGATGCTTTGCATCTCCAGTGATCTACAGTACACTGCTGCAAGAAGAAGAATAAGCTTTTGTGTGCTCTTTGCAGAATTGGATTGGTATCTCATCAGGTGCGATGACCTTTCCTCCATTCAGCGAATTCTGTTGCTTTTGTATCCCATGATCTCGATATCTATCATTTTGACGTTCCTGTTATGATTTAAAGGAGGACTCTTCCTCAGTAAATTTGCAAAAAGACGTTTAGTATTTCATCCTTCTCTGTGTCATCCTCCGTTTCGATACCAGTATGGTCACTGATTTAAATAAGGACAAAATTTCTTAGAATTTTCTGTCAAGTCAGAAGATGGAATTTTACTTCCGAATGCATTAACGTTTCATGCATGCTCTCCTTTTGCTAATTTTAGCTTTGTCCAGTGTTAATTGTCTGTGAGGCTTTGGCTACATTTAAATTTGCAGTGAAGCTTCTTTGCTTTTGTAGCAGCATTCTGACATGGCTGTAAACCACAGTGGGTGTTTTCCATCTCTCACAACTTTGCTCAGCACATACCTGTCTAAAGCTTATTGTATAATATTCTTTAACTTTGTCCATTGATACTCAACATTGTCAGTGCTGGAGATAATTTTTTCATGTTGAACATGCAAGTAAATGAAATCTGTGTGATTAGTGTCATGAAGAAAAAATAGACTTTGTCTTCAAATAAATACATTGTAAAGTAATAAAATGTTCTTAGACCTTCCTGACAGGAATATCATTCTAGTTTTCAACAATTCCATTTTATCACAATATCATTTGCAGTAAAGGCCAATTCACGCTTGCTGCCATGTCACATCCTGTCAATTCAAAATGTTCCACTATGGATTTCAAATGGCAGAAATCACACAGAGCGTCTGTGGACCGTACCCGTCATGTCATATCACTGTCAGGATTTCTTGGAAAGAAAGCTTTGACAGTATCGTTGTCTGTTAACATAGGAAGTTAACTTATTTTCACTGATCCCATCATATTACACTGGTTCACCACATAATTTTCTGTATTCTTCATCTTTATCTTGTTATTTTGCTTTGTATTCTTGGCAAATTCCAAATTTTCCGTGATGATTTGCATACTTTTTTTCCACTTAGTGTTCTTAGTGAGGTCAGATATCCAAAGGCGGAAAATCGTTTAGGTTTTATAATAACAGTACAGAGCCAATGCCTACACTGTGTATAAATAACGACATAAGTTGATGAAGCAATTTTCATTAAATACTATAAAATTTTTAAGTGAAAATGTCAGCTCTCATGAAGGAGAGAAATACAGTGGTTTATCACTTTATTAGTTACAGAAGGAAAAAAAAAAAACATAATGGATGAGGTAAACAAGCTCTGTGAATTCCCTTATAAATATTGTTTGATGTATTTGTACGTATATATTTTCGCTAGCAAATAAATGTCGATATTTTGAAATGTTTCACTTCACAGCACTTAACCATGCAAAACCGATGAAAAATATACGTAATGAAGTTTGATTTGCTCATTAATAAACTTTATCATTTTTAGTTCCTCAATTCTAACACCATATTCTGAGGTTTTTTGTTATTTTAAATGGTATCTTGTAACTTCACTTTCATTGTTGAGTACTAGGTTCAGTTCTGTGACATTACATGACATGGTATGATATACAGTTTGAATACACACTGACATGATGGTGATGTGATGTAATGGCCCTTTGATGAGTAGTGTGTATCGGTCTTAATGCAACAGATCCAAAAGATGTGACTGAGAATATCGACTTGTTGAGGTTCACATTATAGCGAGAATTCTCATTATTGTAAAGGTATTTTGATTTCAGTGTAACGATGATAAATTTTTGCTGTAGTCGATGAATGTAAATACTGTGTTGACTGTTAACAGAAAATTTATTTGCACCTTCAGAGATCTAAAACTACTCTAGACCTAAAAAAATCCTTGTAACACAGTATTCTCCTTATTGGCACAATCGCTGAATGATGGTTGAGAAGTATGGTTACAAAATTAAGTAAAGGAAAATTATATTTACAGCACCTGCAGCCTCTCTGAATCTAGACTTCACTAAAATGCGCCCTCAGGAGCTCCATATTTATTGTGCAATACAGAATGTTGCACAGTAATTTTGACCTTTTGTGATCGGTATAGGTACTTCGAGCAATTAATTGAAGGGCTTTAAAAACATTTGTGTTCGGTCAACGAATTTCTGCAAAGAACTGAAAAAAACATCACAAAAGAAATAGAAACTGGGTGGAAGATGTATATGAAAGAACTATATGGTGTGTTGAGAAATAAAATTCATGGTTGATCACAAAACTCGAGACACATCACAGAGCACAATAGCTTAAGAAAAGCTTAAGAAACTCACAAAACTCAAGACACATCACAGAGCACAATAGCTTAAGAAAAGCTTAAGAAACTATCAAGCATGGTTTCACTAAGCCGAAATATTTATTTTACTTCTAGTGATTCTCAGAAATGACAAATGAGGTCTTGTCATCTATCCAGTGAGCTTTCATACTTACTTTTCTTGCAACAGTTGTACAGTACAATACATATATGATCATGTAAGCCGGCCGGAGCGCCCGTGCGGTTCTAGGCGCTACAGTCTGGAGCCGAGCGACCGCTACAGTCGCAGGTTCGAATCCTGCCCTGAGCATGGATGTGTGTGATGTCCTTAGGTTAGTTAGGTTTAATTAGTTTTAAGTTCTAGGCGACTAATGACCTCAGAAGTTAAGTCGCATAGTGCTCAGAGCCATTTGAACCATTTTTAATCATATAAGCTTTTAGTCAATAATCAGTAAATGATTGTTTTATTTCCTTTGCAAAACTTGTTACAGCAAGGAAACACATATAAAGCAGCCTGACAAATTACACAGATCACTTCTTTAATTTTTAATTCTTTATTGTGATTTACATATCTATACTGCCATGTATGAGCCAGTGATCGATTCAGTTGTTTACTGGAAGAGTTTCAGACTTCTGTCACCTGTTCTGATAATTTCTGATTGCTTTCTGCAAAGCAAGCAACTCTATGTCTTGAGTCCACATCGTCAAGCGCCGATATGTTCGCTGTGAAGACACAGGACTGACTGTCACTTCCCAGACACAAGTATTGCGCAATATTATTGTGCCTTTCTTGGCTAGTGGGTTGTAATAAAAATTAACAAGAAGATATATACATACGAAAAACATTTAAAGGGGATAATACAATTGTGTTATTAGAAATGTTCTGTGCTTGTACGAATTTTTAGTCTATCGGACTTCTTCTCCCACATTTCAATTGTAGATGTAGGAAGCGGACTCACAAGTACACCAGCACATATCATAAATAAGAAAAATCCTCATTATTTGGTTTCACTTCACTTGAATAAGAAATACTTCATACTGGTATCAAATTTTTTCTTATTTTGAAACATGTATGATACAAAACACGCATAGCCCATCATGTTCGGAATGGCACTTCTTAAAAGAGCTTCTACATACCAGAGAGTGAGAAACAAAAACATATATAAAGAAAAATGAATGATGAATTTTGTTTCCTTTGTCCGTCTGCAGAAAATGTCCGTGCCATTGTAGACTTATCTTTCTCGAGTACCTGGAAATGTCATTATTCAGGTTTTCATGTGACATGATAAAAATTAATTGGTTTTTGTAAGATCTCATGCTTAAATGTTTATGTGTACTCTTCAGCGAATAGGTACTGATAATTGTCTCAGAGATTTACTGTGATGATGCATATTTTAATTTTCATTTGCCTTGTGATCTCAGTATAAACAACCTTATAACTAAATTGTTTACTCAAGGTGCGGCCTGTTTCTTTGTTTGGTACCTGTTACTCTCGGCATAATTTTCTTCTTCTGCGCCATGATGATGCACTGGTCGCTGAAAGAAAAAACTTATAACTGACTTAAATCTAATTGCATTACGTAGCTCGGTGGCCACTTAGACATTTGGTCATTACATCTGTCCGTAGATACTTCCATACTTTGTTAAATTCATAGACATATGTTTATTATGTTACCCTTTATGATCATTTACCCTGCAAAGAGAATCATTTGACATTTTATTGTTTCTTATTGGCTTGCAAATCTCTTATATAACTTAGTATCTAAGTAAATCTCTGTGTACATATATCTACAGGTTCCTTAGTTCTTAGATAGTAGATGTATTTGCATAGTTTTTCCTTTTACTTTGCATTTAATTTAGGTACATATTACATTCCTATTTTGGGTGCACCTTCTGCCCTTGTGATACAAAAAAAATGTTACCAAGATTTGTCATTCTATTATGTCTTTTATGTGTGTGTGAGGGTGGAGACCCTTGTTTCTCGCTGTTTTCTCATAGACTAATCTGTACATTCCAGGGTATGGTATTTTGGAAATTACGCATGGTCCAGTAATTGCCACTTCATATTGAGTCTGCCAAATTTTGTCATTCTAGGATGTATCCATAAGAGGATTCGTTGCCCTTCAACATATTGTGTAACATGTTTCAGTTTCTTGTTATAAATTTTCTTTCTATACTCGGTCCTGTTTTGTAATGTAACGATGCCTTATTTATTTTTTCTTGTAGTGTCATTTCTGTAGTGGGTACCTTTGGTATGGGCGACTCCCACTCATTCATTTGTTTTGTCCAGAACATTACTTCGTTAGGTGTGAAACCTGTTGAAGAATGTGGAACGTTATTGATAATTTGCTTGAAAGGAATTACGTATTCTACCCATTGGGTGTGTTCGTGAGGGGTGTATGTCCTAATAAACCGTTTAAATTCTTTAAAGACTCGTTCTACTGGGCTTGCTTCTGGGTGAAAAGGCTTTCTAATATGTGCTTTATGCCCTTTGAGGTCATAAATTGTTTCTACTTACGCCCAGCTTAATATGAAACTTTTTCAGGTAGTAGTACCTTTGGTTTACCTATTCTCCTCCAACTGTCGCCCTCAATTCTTTTTCCGATATTTATGGCTGTTGCGTTCGTAATGGCATACATTTTGATATGTATCGAGAAAATATCGTATAGTGCTAGTAACACCTCCTTTACCTCTTGGATATGGACCAGCTATGTCCAGGGATACTATATGTATAGGCCTTTTTCTGAGTATTGCGTGTAGCTCCGTATATTTTGACACATTGGACTGTTTTGATTTTTGACATATTGCACACTGTCTTAATAACTGTAGGACTCGCTTTCTTGAATTTGGAAAATAACAAAGTGTTGCAATTTTTTCAGTACATTTGCCTACTCCATAATGGCCCCACACTTCATGTGTGTGTCTTATAAATTCGTCGACATAAGCTTCTGGAATACACACACATCATTGATCAGATTTTTCATGTTTCATACGACACAAAACGCCCTTCTACTTCGGATACCTTTTACTTACCTTTCCACTTTCATTCTGCTTAAGGTTTTGTATGACTTTACTCCATCTGCGATCTTCCTGTTGTATAATTTTAGTTTGCTCACAAAACTTATGGTAATCAGACTGTTGTGTCATAACTTGCATCAATAACGTTCTGAGTTCTGCATCTTGCTCTGTTAATTCAGCAAACTCCTCTAATCCTTGTGGTAACCTGGACAAGGCATTTGCAATAACATTCTGACTTTCGTTAATATAAATGATCTCGAAATTGAATTCTTCTAATATAGACACCACCTAGCTAATCTAGGGTGCAATAGTTGTCATGGTAAAAGAAATGATAGTGACTAATGGCCACAGTAAACTTCGCTATTCTTGCCCCACAAAATTATTCTAACTTTCCAATTCTGACATAAGAGTAAGATCTTTCTGCTTCTGATAATGTGTGAATAGCGAAACTGATGACCTTGGGTACTGCTTTACCTTCTTCTCGCATCTGTACCAAGCATGCTCCCAGCCCCTGAGATAAGGTCAATAGCCTGGGGCTTAACTACGACCGGTTGGTGTTTTCGACGGCGTAGTGTGACGTAATTCATCACGCGGAATAATTTCAGTTAGTAGCACTGTGTGGGTACTTCGCCCATTTGTGTCGTTAGCTGCTGTGCCGTTATTTTGCTGCCCAAAGGTCTGCTGCGGTACAGCGTAAGGCATGGCATTGTTGCCGCGCGTCGACCACTGCTGCAGCTGACTGTTTCTGTTCATGTTCGGCTGTTCGGCATAGGGCCTTGTGATGGTAGACTGTAAATCCCTCGTGCATTGAAATTACTCCTGTTGTTTTGAAAATTTATTTTAAATATTTTTTTTCCGTTACCGTTACCGTAGGGCCTACTCGTCACCTCTGAGTATGTAACTTTGCTGTTGTGTGTGCCATCCTTGCTGTGTTCTTTAGATCATGTTTTACTAACCGGTTTACATAACTATATTACTGTTGTGCCTGATTTTCTGTTGCTCTATTGGGTACAGCTCTGTCCTCATACACTCCTGGAAATTGAAATAAGAACACCGTGAATTCATTGTCCCAGGAAGGGGAAACTTTATTGACACATTCCTGGGGTCAGATACATCACATGATCACACTGACAGAACCACAGGCACATAGACACAGGCAACAGAGCATGCACAATGTCGGCACTAGTACAGTGTATATCCACCTTTCGCAGCAATGCAGGCTGCTATTCTCCCATGGAGAAGATCGTAGAGATGCTGGATGTAGTCCTGTGGAACAGCTTGCCATGCCATTTCCACCTGGCGCCTCAGTTGGACCAGCGTTCGTGCTGGACGTGCAGACCACGTGAGACGACGCTTCATCCAGTCCCAAACATGCTCAATGGGGGACAGATCCGGAGATCTTGCTGGCCAGGGTAGTTGACTTACACCTTCTAGAGCACGTTGGGTGGCACGGGATACATGCGGACGTGCATTGTCCTGTTGGAACAGCAAGTTCCCTTGCCGGTCTAGGAATGGTAGAACGATGGGTTCGATGACGGTTTGGATGTACCGTGCACTATTCAGTGTCCCCTCGACGATCACCAGTGGTGTACGGCCAGTGTAGGAGATCGCTCCCCACACCATGATGCCGGGTGTTGGCCCTGTGTGCCTCGGTCGTATGCAGTCCTGATTGTGGCGCTCACCTGCACAGCACCAAACACGCATACGACCATCATTGGCACCAAGGCAGAAGCGACTCTCATCGCTGAAGACGACACGTCTTCATTCGTCCCTCCATTCACGCCTGTCGCGACACTACTGGAGGCGGGCTGCACGATGTTGGGGTGTAAGCGGAAGACGGCCTAACGGTGTGCGGGACCGTAGCCCAGCTTCATGGAGACGGTTGCGAATGGTCCTCGCCGATACCCCAGGAGCAACAGTGTCCCTAATTTGCTGGGAAGTGGCGGTGCGGTCCCCTACGGCACTGCGTAGGATCCTACGGTCTTGGCGTGCATCCGTGCGTCGCTGCGGTCCGGTCCTAGGTCGACGGGCACGTGCACCTTCCGCCGACCACTGGCGACAACATCGATGTACTGTGGAGACCTCATGCCCCTCGTGTTGAGCAATTCGGCGGTACGTCCACCCGGCCTCCCGCATGCCCATTATACGCCCTCGCTCAAAGTCCGTCAACTGCACATACGGTTCACGTCCACGCTGTCGCGGCATGCTACCAGTGTTAAAGACTGCAATGGAGCTCCGTATGCCACGGCAAACTGGCTGACACTGACGGCGGCGGTGCACAAATGCTGCGCAGCTAGCGCCATTCGACGGCCAACACCGCGGTTCCTGGTGTGTCCGCTGTGCCGTGCTTGTGATCATTGCTTGTACAGCCCTCTCGCAGTGTCCGGACCAAGTATGGTGGGTCTGACACACCGGTGTCAATGTGTTCTTTTTTCCATTTCCAGGAGTGTAGATTAAGTCGATAGAGTCAAGCACTGAGAGAAAATATTCAGTGTCGTGCTGTGGCGTTGTGACTCATTTTTCTATAATGTGCGATGGTACAGGACTTTTCAAAATTATTAACACGTCTACCTGTGATATTGGGTTCGTCCAGTATCATGTCTTGTTCAGGTACTTTTCAAAGTATCCGTTTAGATTACCGTATTTGCCATTGAATGGTGCGGGGTTAAAAACCTCACGTTTGAGTCTTTCTCGCACTGCCTTATCCAGTATTTGTCGAGGAAAGCTCGTTCAAATTGCATATAAGTGCTGCAACGTTCAGCCACTTCAGCTGCCCATTAAAGAACGTCACCTTGACTATATATCCCACGACAAATCCGATTTTCTATGCTTCCGTCCGTGGAAATACATGACGAGAAGCACTGATAAAGACTACTGGATTCATACTTTTACCTTCGGTAGTGAATGTAGGAAACTGTAGATGTCTTAGCCAACCTTCGTCTGCAAAAGTTGTTGATATACATATGGCAATTTCGGTCGTATTTATGTTGTTATTGTAGTTACCTGTAATTCCGGTTGGTCATTGTTCAGGTATTGGAACTGTGGGTATGCTTACATTACTGTCGTTGGTACCTGCTGTGGGACTCGTGACAATTTGTGGATAAATACCAACAGATTGTAGTTTGTTCACTGTAGCTTGTATATTATTTATGTGCATATTTCACGATCCGGTAATATTTTCTTCTAAAAAATTGCGGATCCTACCTTCCGCAGCCTGTAGGTTAATGTTTACCTTGTTCCCTATTTCATTTTCTTTTTTCTGAACAGCCTTTTCTGCTACATCTGTGTGTAAGTTACAATCTGTTACTAACTTCTTTGCAATGATATGACCACAGACTAAAGCCTAGTTTACATGACGACATTGGGTTGCGCCACTCGTTGCGTGGAACTCACTCCACGCAAGTGGTTTCATATATGAAACACGGTGGCACCAGTATACACTTCAGTTTCGTGCTTTGTGGATCCCTGAGTCCTGTCTGAAATGAAAATTTTGACAGCTGCACGTAGCATGAGTTGTGATGGAGTTAAATCTTGTTGTGTGGAATCGCTACATAAGAAAAAAATAAGTAACGTATTTGGATTCGCGACTGGATGAAGAAAAGACGCCAGCTCGGTTGCTCAGCATCCTTGCTGAAATAATGTTAATGGAATATCCAAGAAGTTCTTTTAATTATCTCAGAATGTCACCAGAACCCTTCACGTTTCTTCTAAATAGAATTAATTATGCAATAAGGAATAAAGCTACTGTAATGTTTGAAGTACTGTCGCCAGAACTAAAATTACATATCATTTTGCTTACAGTGAGAACACTCAGCATACTATAAGATACGGTTTTAGTTGGTGATGACGCTAGTTCATTAACACAAATAGTTATTATCATTAACAGTAATAATTACTAACAATAGCAACAATAATTACTCGAGGCAGGCCGCATTAAGAAGAGAATGGTTAGCAAACTACTATCTTGAAGAGACGTTTTAAATAGATGAATATTGAATAAAGAATGTAGCTTCTTGAATTTGTATAGCCTTTTCTCCTGTCAACAACATTCCATAACAAAGAGTTGGCCAACTCGAATAATGGGATTTTAGTCTTGTAGACGAGAGCATTGCCACAGGTAGAATTACACTTGTTTGTATTTTTCTTAATTCAGTTGAATATGTGCTCCTTACTCAATTAATTTTGTCCTGAAGCTCAGATATTGTCAAACCGTCTATATTATGATCGCACATGACGGTCTCAGCGGCAGCAATATGTTGCCTATTTTTGTAATCAGCATCACTGAAATCCTACAAACACCTATGCAAAGCATAGATATCCCTAGAGCGAACATTATTCTTCGTTCCTCACTCCACATTTCAGTTTGTCTACACTCTACGAACACACATAACCTCAAAACTCATGCAACTAGTGTCACCAAAGTTAGAACGATCCGAAAGCGTATTGTTTCATCAACGAGTTGCCCAAACGCGCGGCGCGCATGCGCATTGGCCGGTAGCACAGTTGCCTGCAACCTAGTGTCGTCGTGTAAACTAGGCTTAACATACCAGTCGCGACACTTCACCTCGATTTTCTGGCCTACCGCGCCAGCAGCTCCCCAAGCGGCCAATAACTTGCGAGTTCGGCGCGATGGTTGTTTATTTTGATTTCTACAATTTATTTTTACAAGCGGGAGCGTTTGTAGCGCAATAAATTTCAGCAACAACGGGAAGAAGTCACCACAGCCGTCGTTTTTTACGTTTCCTAACGATCGTGAGAGGTATATAGACATAGGAGATATAAATATAAGAAACTGGCATATTTTGCTTATTTTCACCCCTTTATATCAAATGGTATAATATTTTGGGGTAACTTCACAAACAGAGAAAAAAATTTTAGAGTACAGAAGCGTATAATAAGAGTAATGAGTAGTGTAAATCCAATAACATGATGTTGAAACCTATTGAAAGAATTTGGCATATTAACCACAGCTTCTCAGTATATTTATTCCTTAATGAAATTTGTTGTAAATAATACATCTCTTTTTCCAACTAACTGCTTAGTACACAGTATCAACACTAGGAATAAGAACAATATACATAAAGATTTAAAATCAATTACTCTTGCCCAGAAAGGAGTCCAGTATTCAGCAATGCATATTTTCAATAAGTTACCAGCAACCATTAAGAGTTTAGTTTCATACAAGGCACAATTTAAACATAATTTAAGAGAAGTTTTGGTGGCCAACTCCTTCTATTCCACCCCGAGTTTCTCAGCAAGTGCAGTAGACCATTTTAATGAAAATTTATTATATTTCAATTTTTGACAAAGCTTGGTTGTAACAGCCACGTAACTACCTTTTGTGTGAATGATGGATGTATGAAAAGCAGATGTAAGTCTTAAGTCTGTAAATAATGGAAGTTTAATTTTAAATCTTGTACATAATCTGACTGTTCTTAACTGAGGATCACTGAAGTGAATAATTTAATTTAATTTTTGACAATACTTGGTTGTAACAGCCAAGAAACTAGCAAATATCTGAATGATGGATTTAATGAAAGCAGATGTAAGTATTAAACCTGTAAATATTAGAAGTTTAAATTTAATTAATGTACATAACTTTACTGTTTATTGACTGAGGATCATTAAAATTAATGAAACTCAAGTTTTTTCTAATTACATTTTTGTAATGTGTTTATCTGACATGTTCCATACCCAGGAGGATTCCCTCTTTTATAGGTCTATGGAACGAACAATTAATCTAATCTAATTTAATCTAAATATACCATCATGTTACTGAACTGTATCGTCAGGATTCACTTGCAAACTGCATGTATATTAGTGATTAATGTTTCGTTTTAGGAGCAGAAAATGACTAGTTAATAGCAGATGAGAAGACCTTATGAAAAAAGAGCCAGTTTACCTGTATAATACTATTAGGTTTTGTTCGCTACATTTCGAACAAAACCAGTTCATGAACGCAGACAATAGTAAACTCATGTGGAATGCAGTACCCACACAGTTTGAGATCCCAAATAAGCCACCTCAACTGACGATGAAGAGGAAACTGCTACAAAGATTCGACAATCCATTTGAAGCTGTAAAACAGTCCTATGACACAGAAGCAGCCAGTTCAGCTCTCCATGTATCAGTGCCAGATTCGTGTGAATCGTCAACACAGACCTGCTTTGACGATGAAGTGTTTAGATTAAGTTTAGTAATTCGTGTCTTACAAAAGTGTAATATTTGGTATGTCTTTCATTCATTTCTGTTGTTAGTCAGTTAATTTTCCTTGCTTCCTTTGTGCGATTACAATATTTTGTTAGCACCTTGTACACTGACAGATTGTTTGAAAATTATTGAAATATTTGGTTTTGCGTGAAATGTAATGTAAGTGCTCATTATAATATTTTCAACATATTTCACCCACTATTTGGCAGTTGCTTGTCCCATTTAGAATAATATAAAGATGAAGGTCGTACTCGGGGCAACAGGCGACAATGATAAACACAGTAGGCCTACCGAACAATAAATGAGGTGTCGAAACATATATGCCTTATGATACTACACAAACCCTTGAAGGCAAGAATGTAACTCAATATTTAGTAAATTACGTAGGAAATGGATGCAAAACAAACATTATGCTTACGACACGTCTGATGTTCAACTTACTCGCCGCTTGGAGCGCTAGTGCCGCTCCATTTGTCAAACGGTAACAACTTTTACAGCATTGAGTGTCGCGACAGTTATTTTAGACTGCTTCAGCTTGACTAATAATATCACTCAGATTTTCAGTGGTCTTCTCTCTTTCCTTCTTAGAACATGCCGAGTCCTAATGTTGCTACTCTTAAAGTAAGCTCTACTACAGCTACAGGTACACCTTCATTGTCTTTATTTAGTTTGTTAGCGACAGTGGTTACCTTTTTTTACTGTCAAACACAGCTGGTTTTGTGTGGCTTCAATATTTGTATTTGTGTCTGTGATTTTCTTTATCTGTTACAATACTATATCATTATGGTCGTTAAAAGAATCTACCTTCTGTTTTGACTCCGTAATGTTACTGTTAACTTCAGAAAGTACTTTACGTTTTACTTGTTTTTTTTTTCATATCATCCAATTTTGCGTCGATTTCAGTGTGAAAATTATTGGCTAAGTCATTGAATTTCTGTGAGACTGTATGTTGCAAATACTGGAATACTTGTTTTTGTTATTGTTTCGATATATTTAGATCTTGTGTGACGGGGTTCAGATTGTGTGTCAAATTATCGATTAGATTAGATTAATACTTGTTCCATAGATCATAAATACGACACTTCATAATGATGTGGAACGCGTCAGGTTAATAAAAGATGTCTGTACAAGATATTACATTACACAAAATATTGCATGACACTAGTGTTTAAGTTGGTTTTTTTCCCTCCCTTAATTTATATCTAAAAATTCAGCCAATGAGTAGAAGGAGTTGTCATCTAGAAATTCTTTTAATTTATTTTTAAATGTTGGTTGGCTTTCTGTCAGGCTTTTGATGCTGTTTGGTAGGTGACCAAAGACTTTTGTGGCAGCATAATTTACCCCTTTCTGTGCCAAAGTCAGATTTAACCCTGCATAGTGAAGATCATCCTTTCTCCTGGTGTTATAGCTATGCACACTGCTATTACTTTTGAACTGGGTTGGATAATTAACAACATATTTCATAAGTGAATATATATACTGTGAGGTTACTGTGAGGATCCCTAGATCCTTAAATAGATGTCTGCAGGATGACCGTGGGTGGGCTCCAGCAATTATTCTGATTACACGTTTTTGAGCAATGAATACTTTTCTACTCAACGATGAATTACCCCAGAATATGATGCCATACGAAAGCAGTGAGTAAAAGTAGGCATAGTAAGCTAATTTACTAAGATTCTTATCACCAAAATTTGCAATAACCCTAATAGCATACGTAGCTGAACTCGATGTTTCAGCAGACCATCAATGTGTTGCTTCCAGTTTAACCTCTCATCAATGGACACACCTAAAAATTTTGAAAATTCTACCTTAGCTACAGACCTCTTGTCAAAGTCTATATTTATTACTTGAGTTGTGCCAGTTACTGTACAGAACTGTATATACTGTGTTTTATCAAAATTTAAAGAGAGTCCGTTTGTTGAGAACCACTTAATAATTTTGTGAAAAACATCATTTACAATTACATCACTTAGTTCTTGGTTTTTCAATGTTATTACTATACTTGTAACATCAGCAAAAAGAACTAACTTTGTATCTTCATCAATGGTAAGTCATTAACATATATCAAGAACAGTAAAGGACCTAAGACCGAACCCTGTGGGACCGCGTACTTGATAGCCCCCCAATTTGAGGAATCAGCTGTTGTTTTAACATTACATGAACCACTTATTTCAACTTTCTGAATTCTTCCATTTAAGTATGAATTAAACCATTTGTGCACTGCCCCCCTCAAACCATAATGATTTAGCTTATCTAAAAGAATTCCATGATTTACACAATCAAAGGCCTTTGAGAGATCACAAAAAATACCAGTTGTGGCGAAATAAATAAAAAACATTTGATTTTATTGTGTTTTTTAACTTTAGAATTTTTGAAAGGCTTTTTTACGGATTGTATTGACCGGCTTGAATGCGGACAAATACAGTGCTGTGTGAAATATGCCTGTAACATAATTTACCATTCCAATTAATTACATTTTGAATTCTATGTCATTGTTGATTTAATCAGAGTTCTCACCTTAGACGTAGAATTAGTCCTTCTGCCACAATATTAATTCATCAGTCGCCATCGAAGTTCTTCTCTTTGTTGACCGTGTGTATTTTCCTAAGTCGGCATCGGTTCACTTCACGAAGATGGTGGAAACCAAGGAATACAATGCTACGTTGCTTTAAATAATTTTCGTAACACTTCGATACTTCTCACTATTTTTTATTCACAAGACAATAAGACTTGCTCTGCTCGTCGCACAAACCATAATTACTAACAATATGGCTGCCTTTCTGCAGACACCAAAAATTACGTCCATCCTCCACGAGGCAACAATCAAAAGTGTCCCTTAGCTCCTTCTTGGAGTATGAAACAAAAGAGAATCCAATGTGAACATTACAAATATTATAACCTACATGCCTCTCAATTTAATCTTTGGCGCAGCCTTTTAAGGTATTGTATGTCTCTGCGTCGGAATGTGTCATTACAACTGCCCCCCTACTGTACACTGTCACTAGAAAATTTTATTTGGTTGACAGGATACAGTAGTCGACCTTGCAATTGATAGGTTTGGGGGTCTTTTATTTACAAACTTCATTTCTATAGTCTCATTTTCATGGCACTGTGAATTCTTTGGTATTACTGAGTGTGTGTCAGTTTTTTGGTATACTTATGCTAATATTTACAAACCTTAATCCTAATATACAAAGTTTTGGTTAACACTGAGAAATCAACATCATGTGGTAAAGTTTGTACAATAAAATATACAATGAATACAACGTTATTTACAAATGTTTCCTTCCTCATCAGAGGTGAAAATTAAGTCCTTGTATTGCTTTCTGTATTTATTCTGGGGCGACGAGCTTTGTTCGCTAGCCCGTGTTGAATATGGGCGGGTGATACGCGCGCCTGATTGTTTGGTCGTCCGTTAGCGGGCGACGTTGGTTGAATGCGCGCGCCAGTGCACTGAATATACACCGACGTGTGGGTACCGTCAAGACTTCCGAGCCTCAGTATGCGTGTGCTTTTTGTAGTTCCTTCCAGTACTTAGACTGGATACGACGAGGTACATTGGAATATGTGCCCCGCAGAACACACCACACTATGTGCGAGGCGGAGGACGATCCCGTCGATGCCGCTCCAGGTAAGAAGCGTACCATGTCAAACTTGTTTGGCATTATCCTTTCCTATTGCGACGCCATGGGTCGTTTGACGATACTAGCTTCAATTTTTCGATGTCACTTGTTTAGGCTCGCTGACACTTGCAATGTAGCACTACTTTGCACAATTTTAATTTCTACACACGCCACTTTAACCGCAAGTATTGCGATCGAAACTTCCTTTTTCACTACACTTTTTTCTTCGTATTAACCCCTTTTACCTATTGTACCGAGATTCATTCCCCTCAATACTTCTGGTCAATGTACATAAATATTCACAAATTTGTAAGTCACGGGACTTGGCATGAAATACAAAGTACATCACATACAATGGAATAACATAAAACACATACAATACATTGGTTACATTAATTACAGGAAAAAACTATCGACGAAAACTGAAAAAATTTTTGACCACTCATAGTGGCTTCTTCGTCTTGGATTTTACTGACACACACACATTTTTCCATTAATCGGTTAGAAGGAACAAGTCCTTTGTTTTCTTTCTTGAACTCGAGTGTAAGTTAAGGTTTACCTTCGTTACGTATTCTTCATACGCAACGACATGCATCAGCATGCAGAGAATACACCTGTAGCCGCTCCACTACAGCTCGGGAAGGCAATTTTCTACCTTCTAGTTAGGGTAATGGCAACGACTACGTGTATGCTACGGTTTTTTTTACCTATAAACTCTGAAAATGCACGAAATAATCATTTATATGCAGCATAACCCTAATATGTACAGTGTTTTTGGCGTAAGCACATTCTGGTGTGCTTGTAAATCATTAACCCTAATAAAACTTCCTACCTTAACATGGACATACAAACATAAAATTTTGAAGTTCAGGGTGTAACTACTATTACTGTGTACAGTGTTTCATAATAGCGGCACGCCCTTGTGTGCGTGTATCATCTTCAATTAAAGTACGCTTATAGGCGTCTTGTGTTATCATGGGAGAAAAAATACAGACATTTTAATGCATCAGTTGTCATTAAAATCTATGTACACGAATAATCCGACTTTCATAGCTTCAGTGCAGCATGAAATTCTGTATGACTTTTTTTTTTTCACAGTTTATTTTATAGACGATTCCTTTGCTTACAGGTCGTCGATCACACAACTTACCTGTTTCTCGTACAGCGGCGATATCATTTTCATTCTTTGTGACTGTAAATCGTGATATGTATGAAAGATATAATTTTGACATGATTTATCATTTCATGTTTAAAGTGTGTAAGGTAATTCATATCTTCCTTCTGCAGACATAAGTGAAGAATCGCTAATGTTGCACTGGGTATCAGGTATTTCGTATTTTCTCGTAAACTCGTAGAGTCTTACGGTTTTAATTAAGTTATTTCTTGATGTTAGGTATACATGATTATAAGAGGTTGTCTTAGAGTTTAATTTTCCTTAAACACTTCTACATTGTTTAAGTTTCGTACATGTACAGAGCTTCTTTCGCCTTTCACACATTCATACAAACGTTTATACACACAAAAAATATCTACCACTTAATATACACATTGCTGGTGGGGCCCTTTTTCGGTACCCTGCACCATTCCCTCAATATTCCAAAATAATTCAGGGTGTGCTGAGCATCGTCCCTTGCACTAATAATACTTACAACTAAATATTTCTTCTTACATACATAACTGCCTTATGGTCCATTAATGCGCAATCATTCCATATTTTCCTCCTTTACTCTTTAACCTTCGTACATGTAACCTCGTGTATAGCTTATACATTCTACAAAGTTGTTTGCTGAGTGCTTTAGGTGTTTCCTAACGTTAATGTGTTTCAAATCCTAGGTATTTGTTATGAGAGCGATTCAGTTCATTACTCACGTTGCATAGATCTGTTTATTATTTTCCTATTTTAAAGCTTGTGTCATTCTTTTCCTTAGTCACAAAAATTCACACGTTTACCTTGTTGTTCATTCTGAAAATCGCTAGCTACTGTGTAATGTAAATGTATGCGTTATCTCTTTGCTTTCCTCTTTGCTGCTTTTTCCCAATATGTAATTGTGTGTTGTTCTCGTGTACATGGCCTTTCTTCCGGTTATATATCTGCATTATTTATTTATTTATTTCTATTTTCTTTCTCCTTCCGTACAAGCTAAGATTTTACTCAATATAATATAATATTACAATACTGTCCATGACCCGTATGTACTTGTATGTTCACTTTTATTACGTAATACCAGCTTATAATTAAATTTTCTAAGCTACTATTTACAAGACTTGTGTACCCTTTTCTTTCTTGTTTTTGAATGGCTCTCATCACTGTGTCTCATAGTAAGCGTGGTCTCAAAACTTTTAAACGTTCCGCGCATGCGCGCTTGTGTACCATGACTGGACTGCAGGCGCGGAGAAAACTCTGCATTGTTGGTGAACATTATTCGTATTAGCCGCCATCGTGTAATATGAGTCACGTGTCGTCTGGACTCGACCGAGCATGCGCCTTCGCTCTTTGTATACACTCAGCTGATCGGACAGGGAAGGGGGAAGATTTCTCCCCGGCTCGCTGCCTACAGCGCGGCCAATGACCTCGTCTTGACATGCAGCTATCGCGTGCTCATGAGCTGAGCGTTGGATTGCAACTTCGACGCGTGGTTTGTTGCTCGTCTCAAGCGAACAAACTCTGACCTTTGCGCTAATTTGTCTTTGTTCCTCTCTCTTAAATAACTAAGTTAGACTACAAAAGTACCATATGGTTTATTTTATAGTGTTAAGACTCACAGTAACACGTTTCATTAGGTGTGGTTAACTATGGGTTTTAAAGCTGACATATGCCCCCAATTGGTTACTAGTTTCGATGTTTAACTGAAATTTCAGTTATGTTTTCTAGTTTAATGCATGTTTTTCACTAACTGACTGTCTTTTTCAATGTACTTCTTAAACTACGAACACCGGACTTAAAGTTTTTTTTTTCTTCGTGTTCGCAAGTTTCTTAGGTTAATGAGAGCAATTTTACTATATGATCCAAGGTTGTATAATTTCAATTTTGCTAAAATAATATATAACCTTTAATGAAAAAATTCCTTGATATCCTTGTGGGGGTATAACCCTTTCATCTTGCCCATTCGTGTGTTACCTAACAGATGACATCCTGGGTGGGGTTTGTCTATTATAATGAAAGGGCCATCATACAACAACTGCCACTTTTTGTTTAATGCCTTAATTTTAGAGGATTTTGGGTGGGTACGTAATAGTACTTTCTGTCCAATGTTAAATTCTGTAACCTTTCTTATCTTTTTGTTGAATTGTTTTTTCCTTATTTCTGCTTGTTCTTCCATCTGTAGTAATGCTTGACGTACCTTTTCGTCTAGTGTTATTTCCTTTGTGGCTAATTTAGGTAAAGGTTTAGCCCATTCGTCAAGTTCTGTGCCTTGAAACATTAACTCTGTAGGTGTAAAGCCTGTTGAAGTATGAATTAAATTATTTAAAATATGCTGAAAGGGGGCTATGTATTCCACCCACTTTGTCTGTTTATTTGGTATATAAGTTCTTATAAAGCGATTAGATTCTTTAAAATTTCTCTCAACCGGGCTCGATTCTGGGTGAAATTTGGATACTAATATATGTTTTATGTTTTGAGATTCGAGAAATGTTTTCCATTTATTACTAGTGAAGTTTGTTGCATTATCAGTCAATGTAATTTTCGGTTTTCCGACTAGTGGTATGTAGTCTTCTATCATGCGTTTGATTATTGATCCCGGCAGTACTGCTTTTATAGCATACATTTTTAAGTACTTTGTGAAGACATCATAAAATGCGATCACATATCTAACTCCTCACCTAGCTCGTGGATATGGTCCTGCTGCGTCCATGGAAACTAGTTCTCTTGGTCTAGTTGGAATGATAGGGTGTAATACGTCCAAACAAGATCTATTAAGATGTTTAACCTTCTGACATATTGTACACTTTTTTTATTATTTGTTCAATCCTGCGTCTGAGGTTCGGGAAGTAACAATACGTTGATATTTTCGCTGTACATTTTGATACCCCATAGTGTCCCCATACTCTATGTGTGTGTCTTATTAAATTGTCAATGTATTCTTCCGGGATGCAGACACACCAGGTGTTGGATTGTGGATTGCGCCTGTAGAAAAGAACATCGTTTGACATTGTGTAATATTGTTTCAGTGTACTATTGTCATCTGCCTGCAGTTTTTGTATAACTTGTCTCCATCTATTGTCTTCCTTTTGTAGTTTGCTCATGTCCTTACACATCTTTCTGTAATATGGTTGAAATGTGCCATCATGCATCAGAAAAACTCTAAAATCGGAAGTCTGTTCGATCAATTCATTGAACTCGCTCAAACCTTGTGGCACGCGCGATAATGCGTCGGCAAATTACATTCTGTTCACCCTTGATATAAATCAAATTCCTGGAGGAATAAACACCAACGTGCAATCCGTTTGTGCAACAATTTGCATGTGAGTAAAAACGATAATGTTTGATGGTCACAAAACACTCGTGTATGCCTTCCCCAAAGATAGTATTGGAACTTGCGGAAAGCCCACACTACAGCTAACGCTTCAAGTTCAGTTGCCGAATAGGCTCTTTCACATTCCGTTAACGTTCTACTGGCAAAACTAATTATGTTTACTTTCTGTTTTCCATTATCATCTACTAATTGGAACAGACAAGAGCCTAATCCCTGACATGAGGCATCCGTGCTCAAACAAAAGTTGTAGTTCATGTTAGGATGCTTCAGAATGGGTGTGTTTATGAATGCCTGTTTGATTTTTACGAAATCTTCCTCACATTCTTCTGTCCACAACCATGTGAGGTTTTTCCTTAAAAGGTTGAGTAGGGAATCACTATTCAGTAACTGTTTGGGCACGAATTTTCGAAAAAATGACGTGAGCCCCAGAAAAGCTTTCAATTGTTTACGTGTTTGTGGTGAGGGGAAATATTTTATGGCAGCAAGCTTTTTTGGATCTGGTAAAATTCCGCCTGGTGAAATAATGTGGCCTAAAAATTTTATTCGATCCCTTCCGAATTCGGACTTCTTAAAATTTGCTGTTACGTCATATTCTCGGAACTTTTGTAACACTTTGTGTACTAATTCTACATGCTCTTGCCAGGTCTCCGTGGCTATCAAGAGATTGTCTACATACAACGTCACTTTGCTAATCAGTTCTGGACCCAATACTCTGTCTAAAGCCTCTATAAACACCCCAGCACTCACGTTGAGTCCAAATGGCAGTACTTGGAATTGATAGCTTCTGCCAGCATGAATGAACGCAGTATATTTTCTGCTATCACTATATAGGGCTATTTGCCAATACGAAGCCTTCATGTCAACGGATGTTAAATACTTCACTCCATGAAATTTAAGCAATTGCTCATCTAAGTTCTCCGGCCTAGTGCGTATTGGTACGATGATCTTATTAATTTCCCGCGCATCAAGTACTAATCTGACTGACCCGTCAGGTTTGCTGACAGCTAGGATGGGACTGCAGTACGGTGAATGCAAAGGTTCTATCACCTTCCACAGAACCATTTCTATTTCTTTGCGAACCGCTTCCTTCTTTGCCCATGGTATCGCATATGATTTATGGCAGTACGTTTTATGTGGGTAGACTTCCATTTTGTATTCATACTTTTTGATTATTGTCGGCTGTTTTCTAAAAATGTCTCGGTATTCATAAATAAGATCTGCCAGTTCATTTTGTTGAGTTTCTGAAAGACAAGTGGATTTTCCTACCTTCTCGTGGGCGGCCTGTTCGTTAATTATTTCCGTGTCTAATTGTTCGGGGAAAGGAATATCTATCAATAAAACTTGTGGGTAAACTAATTTTACTTCAGCTTGTTTCTGTAATTGGCCATTACGATCTATTGTTGACTTTACAAGATTAACCTTCACACTACGACTGCCCACTCGGAAATAGCAAACTCCACTGCCTATGTCGATGTTTACTTTATGCTGCCGGAAAACTTCCATGCCTAAAATACAATTGACGATTAACTTGTCAACGATTAAGAATGTACAGTTTATCGTGACATCGCTAATGGTAACAGGTATTTGCGTCTGCCACTTAATACTTTTTGACTTGTTACCTACAGCTGTCAAGATTTTACAATTTTCCGTTGCAACACTGGTACTTTTAATGCTTTCGAAACTACTTTAAATAAACTGTTAGAAATAATATTCGTAGATGCGCCTGTATCTAAAATTACGTTGGTAATTATAGTTCCTATCTTTGCTGTTATTACAGCCTGCACGAGGTCACTTACCTTGTCTGGTGCTTTCATCTCTTCTTCACATAGATCATCTTCTACGGTCGCATCCTGATCATATCTTAAAAATAATTGTCTAAGATGTAATGTGTGCTTGTTTGTGCCCCCTGTTGTCAAATCGGTCGGCTGGTGGGGGCTCATTACGACCGATTGTTGTTTATCGGGGAAGACAACGGCGTTGCTTCAGTACTGTCCGTTACCTCTACAAAGTGTACTGAGTGGTTATTCTGTCGCCAATTAGTTTTCGGACCGCTGCGTGCAACATTTTCTTGCGACCGGCCGTCGCAATTCCTCCTTGATCTGTCATTCCTATTACTGTAACTATTGTAATTTTCATTTGTGTGCCGCCTTACATCACGCGGGCCTGACCAATCATTCACGTGATTTCTATCATTTCCATACCGGCGTGGACCGTAATCTGTACTATACCTTCGGTCTTCACGCCTCTGTGGCGCCGAATTCCTCCGATTTCCGTAATTCCAGGTTCCTTTATTTGGCCTTGTCGCATACGGATGCCAACTGTGTGGGTTTTGTCCACTGCCATTAAAATGATATCCGTAACCGTTGTTTTGATTGGTTCCGGAATATTCATTCCGATTACTTGTGCTCGGCTCTTCTTCGTATATTAGATCAATTGAGTCAAGCACGGAAAGAAAGTATTCAAGGTCGTTCTCCGGTATGGTTACCAATTTTTCGCGTAAGTTCGCGGGTAGTCTGTTTTTCAGAATTTTGAGAACGTCTACGTGCGGTATTGGATTGTTCCAATAGCGCGTCTTATTCAAGTACTTTTCGAAATACTTTCTCAACCCGCCGTTTTTGAGGTTGAACGGTTGTGGGTTGAATACCTCACGTCGCAGTCTTTCTTGGACCCCAGCAGACCAATATTTCTCCAAGAAAGCCCGTTCAAATTGTTCGTAGGTGACGCACTGTTCAGCCATGTCTGTGGCCCACAAAAGTGCGTCGCCTTGTGTGAAGCCTACTACATATCTAATCTTCTGTGCCTCAGTCCAGTTTCTTGGTAAGACATTTTTAAATGCTCTTACGAATACGACTGGATGATTTTTTCTGGATTCTGTGGAGAAAACTGGAAACTGTCTATGTTTCAACAGGCTCTCATCGACTAGAATCGTCGAGATGCAAGGCGACACGCCTACTGCCTGTTGCAGCACCGCGTTTGGCGAATAGCCATTGTTTGCCTGCGCCGGTGCGTGCACATACGCCGGACTGGGTGCGTGATGTTCTGTGTTATTGACATCGTAATCTGGCACGGGCGAATAAGTGTCGCGCTGCTTGTTGCTTGACGTAGGCAAGTCATTTGAAACATTCAGTCTACCAGCAATTTCCTTGCGTATTCTATCCTCGGCTACTTTGATTTCATTACCTAATTTTTCAAAAATTTTGTTTCCCGGTCAGTTATTGATTCATTTACATTACCGTTTTCTAAAGTTTCATTTATTTTGATAATGTCCGCGTTGATACGTCGAGTCTCCTGTTTCAGAAAACCGACTTCTTCGTTAACTTTATTAAATTGGTCAGGTATTTCTTCACATGTGGACTGTACTCTTGTTAAATTTAATTGAATAGCCTGTACGTTTTCATGTATTTCTTTTTGTACGGTTTGTGTTTGATTGCGTGTTTCTACTATTTCTGACAGTTCCTGTTCCTGTTTGTTTGTAAGATCTGACAATTTCTTTTCTAAGTCATTTGCCAATACATTGTATACACTATTGACGGTTTTGATGACTTTGTCTTCGATCTTTTGATCGATTTCATTGGTGAGCTTATTTAAGCGATGATCGAAATGTCTGTGCATGTTCGCCAGTTTTGTATTCGTTGTGTTGTGGCTGATTTCTAGATTCGCCAGTTTTGTGTTCGTTGTGTTGTGACTGATCTTTAAATCAGATAATTGCTCGCTCACGTTTGACATCAGACTATATAATTCCTCAAGCGTAACTGACAAAGCGTGTGTGTTTGTATTTATGCCATTATTTGTTGCCATTGTTTCTCTGCCATGGTCTGATTGAATCGAAACCGGGCTAGGTTCACTGATTTCACGCGAAATATTTTCATCTGATCTGGTAATCGATGCTTCATCGACTGTGCACAAGGTTTCATTTGCAAGTGGTTCGTTATTGTTAATCCCTGTGGAGTGCAATTGAATTGTATTTACTTCTACATTATGTTTTGCTGAAAAACTAATTGCATCATCATTTACGTCACTATTGTCAGAATCGGTGACATGTCCATGAACATTTGTCAAATTAAAGTTCTCCGATTCCACTGTGGAGATATTATTTTTATCTGTACTTTACTGTTCATCTAAATCTTTAAATTCTCTCACAGTTGAATTAATAAAAATATCTCGCGATTGTTATTTGTTGTGCGTCGGAAATTTACAAGATGGCGCACTACGTCTTCTAATTCTGCGATTGTTGAACATAAAAAAGTAATTATCAAAGTGTAATTGTGTGTTGCCACAAACACTACCAGGATTTTAATATGGAAAGGAAAAGATTCCGCTTTATGCGGAGCTAAGCCAAGGTGCAGCCACTGCATGCGTTTGCGCTTTCCTACCTTAATTCCGGCTGAGCTGCGTCACTCACGATTACGTTATTTTTGTAAATCCTTGTCCTTGTTCCTTCTGGTTATTGTGCCATCCGTTTATACAGTTAATATTGTTTCACCTTATTCGTCATTTTCCATGTGTGTCATGTAACAGAGAAACAGTAATTAGTACAAGTACATTTGTAGCACAACAATGAAGTACTTACTCTATGTTCCACCAGCACTGTCCCTGTCAGCGGTCGCCAGTGTGGCGAAATAAATAAAAAAAACATTTGATTTTATTGTGTTTTTTAACTTTAGAATTCTTGAAAGGCTTTTTTACGGATTGTATTGACCGGCTTGAATGCGGACAAATACAG
This sequence comes from Schistocerca cancellata, assembly GCF_023864275.1. NCBI lineage: Eukaryota > Metazoa > Arthropoda > Insecta > Orthoptera > Acrididae > Schistocerca > Schistocerca cancellata. The sequence goes on along the minus strand of NC_064626.1, from coordinate 382,136,077 downwards.
TGCTGCGTGAAATATGCCTGTAATATAATTTACCATTCCGATTAATTACATTTTGAATTCTACGTCATTTTGATTTAATCAGAGTTCTCACCTTAGACGTAGAATTAGTCCTTCTGCCACAATATTAATTCATCAGTCGCCATCGAAGTTCTTCTCTTTGTTGACCGTGTGTATCTTCCTAAGTCGGCATTGGTTCACTTCATGAAGACGGTGGAAACCAAGGAATACAATGCTACGTTGCTTTAAATAATTTTCGTAACACTTCGATACTTCTCACTATTTTTTATTCACAAGACAATAAGACTTGCTCTGCTCGTCGCACAAACCATAATTACTAACAATATGGCTGCCTTTCTGCAGACACCAAAAATTACGTCCATCCTCCACGAGGCAACAATCAAAAGTGTCCCTTAGCTCCTTCTTGGAGTATGAAACAAAAGAGAATCCAATGTGAACATTACAAAGATTATAACCTACATGCCTCTCAATTTAATCTTTGGCGCAGCCTTTTAAGGTATTGTATGTCTCTGCGTCGGAATGTGTCATTACACAGTGGGTGATGTCCAGTTATTCAGAGCATTTAATATTTGATCAGTGAAAGCGCATATTATGGTATTCATATCTTGTTTTGTATCACTGAAATTAGTGTTCATATTGTGTTTCGTATCACTGAGATTGGTGTTTATATTATCAAATCTCATGTTGATGTTAGATAGTAACTACCATAGCAGTGCTTCAGTTGTAGTTCTGTGGTTGCTGTCAACTGTATTTTCCAAATTAATGTCTGTGTTGTGAACAAGTGGTGTTTGTAAAGTGTTGTTAAGATTGATATTTATGATGTTGTCTGATGTTTCATTCATGAGTGGTACATCACTCTGGGAAATGCATGACATTGTCTCATCAATTGTAAACATTATGTCACCAAGGTTATTCTGCTGTGAAGCGTCGCTATCATTTGTCACACCTACTGACCTACTTAAACCCTAATGAATAGGCATGCATTGCGCTTGAAATTCAATTGTTCGATGGCAAAATTCTACGACATCTTGGCTGATTGTGTTTTCGCTATTGCCAACAGCAATCGAAATATTTTTTCTACCATGTTCTATGAATATACAGAGATAAAAACTTCACAAAAAACGTTAAAATTTCATATGCTAATTGTAAGTTACGCGAAATCAAAGCCTGTTTTACGTCTATTATGATACACAAACTAATGTGTCACAGTTCTTTATGTTTTACTGACAATGCGTATCACACGAAAAAAACTCCTGTAAATTTTCCAACATAAACTTCAAGGAAGGGAATAACAAACAAAAGTTTCTATATACATCGTAAGAGGTGATATCAAGCATAACCACAAGCAACTTGCATAGCCATCCTACCTTTGCTGAACAAAACAGCTTACTGTGGAACATTCTAAGTAACCTGCTTCCATTTCTTATTACTTTCCAAAATTTCACCTCAATTTTATGCGTTTTCTTTTTACTTGCTCCCCATCGTGATTCATGCAAACAGAAAATACAGACAATTAGTTTTTTATGACTAATAACAATGTCATAGAAACAATAATTAACAAACCCTACTAACAACTGGTGCCCTGAAGTCCTGGCACACAGGTCGACAGTAGAGTTGTAAATAAATAAAAAATATATACATGTGAAAGATATTTAAAGGGGATAATGCAATTGTGTTATTAGAAATGACCTGTGCTTGTACGAAATTTTAGGCTATCGGGCTTCTCTTGCATTTAGATTGTAGATGCCGGCAGTGGACTCAAAGTACACCAGTGCATGTCATAAATAAGAAAAATCCTCCTTGCTTGATTTCACTTCACTTGAATAAAAAATACTTAATTACTGATATCAATTTTTTTTTATTTAGAAACATGCATGATACAAAACACTCGTAGCCCATCATATTCAGACCACACTTATTAACAGAACTTCTACATACCAGAGAGTGAGAAACAAAAACATGTATAAAGAAAAATGAATGTTTTTTTTTTCTTTCATTTGGCCGCGTGCTACCACGCATTCATAATTAACGTCTTTGCCAACACTTATAGTCGATCGGTGTTTCATTTTTTGTTTTTAGTAAATTTTAACTTGACCATATCCTGGGAGTCTTTCGTCATGTACCTACACACTTCCCACTGCCATACCATATAGTGGTGTAGTATTGTTGTGTCAGTAATACTGAGTATCGGAGGGAAACTTAAGAATAACAACAAAAAAAGAAATATTGAGATTAGGCCTTTACTTTCTGGTGTACTTTAGCGGTATTGTTAACAGCTGCCAGCATTTTACCATGCCTCCCTTGTTAGACATACGCCTCAAAACATTAAAAAAACCTTCAAACTTAATTTATAGGTCGATCCACTCTTGATGAAACGAAACGTCAAAACTTTTCACAATGCAAATCAAGTGGCTGGATCCAAACAGGTTATCAATAGAGTGATACATGACGTCAATGTCAAGGTATATTTGCAAGCAGATATTGGCTTTGACACAGGTGAGTGGAATTAACACCGTCTGCTATAGTAGGGTGCAGGTAAGATGGCGACTGAGCGAAGCGTTCTGAGCCGAGAGAGAGGGAGAAAGCGTGCAACGTCGTCAGTTTTCCCTGTCAGTGCAGTCAGTGCTGCACTATCAGGCATCAGCTATGTAGGCTGCCAAGCGATAGTGCGCCTATATAGCAATGTTGTTATTTGTTAGAGTTTCACTATTCTAATGAATATGTTATGCCTCTAGTAGAGAATATTCTACCTATACTTTAATTTAACAGTTCATACGTTTTGAGTAGTTCGTCTCGCTATTTTCGTGGATTCCAATCTCTGTTTGAATTACTGATTTTGATACAGTCTATACAAATGCAGAAATAATGCATTTTCGTCATTATGCACGATTTTTCTTATTGAGGAGAAACAAAGACAGTGGTTACACTTCCTAAGTGAAGGAGCACTCGCTTCAACTTGCGGGCAAGACCAATTAGAAATGTTTGGTTAGGCATCCTTAAATTTTTCATTTATATTGCCATGAACACGCTGCACAGATTGTTGTACATAGCAAGCAACGCCGTGGCTATGTAAATGAACAGTGTACTATTGATTTTGTAGAAAATGCAATTGCCAGCCACTGTTTCAGAACGACCACAGACAGCAACAAAACGGACATGCACTGAGATGGTTTTAACTGCAGAAGTGAAAATATTGCACTCAAGTGAAAACGCCAGCTATGCGGGCAAATTTCAATAGCAACTTGATGCTACTGAAATTAGAATTGACACATTGTAGCAAAGTATACAGGAGCAGCCAAGACAGGTAATCCCGTAAGAAGGTATGTGGAATTGTGCACGAAAAGCCCCATTAACCAGTGTGTAATAAGGCTGAAATACAACTGAGTGAACATACAAACAACGTACCATGTGTTACTCAACAGTGACATTAATGTAACGTGTTTGGAAATAATGCTAACTGTTGATCATAAACTTGTACTTTATATAATCAGGTCAGCCAATTGAACTAGTCATGTAGCTAAGCTTGTACTTGCCCAGTTTGTCAGATCATAACAAAATAAAAAAATTGACTTGAGTTTTTTTTAAATGTGAGACATTATTTCCATGTATTTATGACAGCTACGGACGATCACTATTTACTTCTACACAAATAAAATACAGAACTGTGTAATCATGGTTCCAAAGACGAATTCACAGCTACTAATAACATTTGATGCCGCCACAGATCCAATTACCACACAGACAAAGCAATGATGGATTTAGTAGATACTAACTTAAAGCCAATAAAACGACGCCATCTTCTTCGCTGTCAGACTGTGATGAATCGTACTCACGTGGGCTTGTTACAAAAGGCTCCATAATAGTCCCTACTAGTTTCTTGTTGATAGTCTTCAGGCTGAAATTTTTCTACATGCCTTACACAGTCCGCCCATGTAGAATTTGTAATGTTCTCGATTGCTGCATGCATAAGACTATCAGCATCTGCAATTTTAAAAGTAGTGTTCTTTTGTGCGACGAAAGCTTTCGACTGCGCCCATATCATCTCGATGGCATTGTAATGACAGTAGTACCATGGTAACAATTCTTGGTGCCTGTGTTGTCTACCAATGTCAGCTATCTCATAGGTATGGTAAGCTTGCTTATTTGCATTGACATGTAACATCAGTTCCACTCTGGTTCGTGATGGATCATGAGGGATTTTATTACTCGATAACCAATAGATAACATCTGACTTCATGGTATGTGTAGTAGGGACTTCGTTGAGTTACACTGAGTGGAAACTGGCGTTGTTCATCACAATAACTGAATTTGGGCAGAGGTATGGCAATACACTGTACAGCATATCGCTGTGGTAATCCTCAGATTTCTTTGACTTTGAAGACTTAAATATTAGTTTGCTATTAGGAATAAACAGTGTATAAGCTGAACAAGCATGTATAGTAGTAAGTCGACCTTAAGTGGAACTTTAAACCATCAAATTCATCATCATTTTTCAGCACAATGATCTTGCGTGGTTTTGGTTCATATACCTTTCGTCAATAGAATAAATGCTAGATGTCCCACTGTCTAGAATCTGCTGCATTCTTCGTAAAAATGCTGTCCTTGCAGCTACAATATCACTCCTCTCCATAAGGAATTTTCTCCCATTGTTCGTCTGACGATATCGAAAGCGCATTTCCTTTAATATCCTTATCACTGTCTATCGACTGCCGTTAAAATCCAATTTCTCTGTCATTCGGGAAACTAAATTGACTGCAGTCATGTATTCGCCCCTCGAATGCATATCAAATATTGTCTGACATAAAAGTTCTTTGAGATATCGTCTAGATCGACTACTTCATTCTTTACGACTTCGCCGCTTCCCAGGCGATTTAAAAGATGCCGACGCACTGGCTTTGATAGACGTGTTCGATTCACTGGAGATGCGTTGCACAGTTCGCAATCTCACTGCTCCCTAGTGGAAATGTTTCGAAGCAGGAGCATTCTATTGCAGCTACTATGGAGTAATTGTTCCTGTACTTCATTTGATTTCAGTTTCTTTTCATTTCATTACTGAAAAAAGTGAAAACAGTGGTCAGCCGGTATACTTTGTAGCTTCTGAAACTACAAGAACAGCAACCTATGTTTGTTTTCTGCACCAATGTGTGTGTCTTTATGTGCGGGGGGGGAGGGGGGCAATATATGCAAAGCAATAACCTATCCCACAATCTTACACGATTTTTAGCTGAATAAATAAGTAGACTTAATCTGTGCAACAAAAAAGTGAGATAAATTTTAGTGTACAATACCACCCATCGGCTTTGACCAATGACGTCATACATAAGGCAAAGATGCTGTAATGGACAATCTATGAATTGGTTAGATCATCTCGTAAACAAACGAATGTTGTTGTTGTTGTTGTGGTCTTCAGTCCTGAGACTGGTTTGATGCAGCTCTCCATGCTACTCTATCCTGTGCAAGTTTCTTCATCTCCCAGTACCTACTGCAACCTACATCCTTCTGAATCTGCTTAGTGTATTCATCTCTTGGTCTCCCTCTACGATTTTTACCCTCCACGCTGCCCTCCAATGCTAAATTTGTGATCCCTTGACGCCTCAAAACATGTCCTACCAACCGATCCCTTCTTCTAGTCAAGTTGTGCCACAAAATTTTCTTCTCCCCAATCCTATTCAATACCTCCTCATTAGTTACATGGTCTACCCACCTTATCTTCAGCATTCTTCTGTAGCACCACATTTCGCAAGCTTCTATTCTCTTCTTGTCCAAACAAATGTAGTATGCCAAAAAATAATAAATTTAACCCAACTATTATTTACTCTCGAATTTCATTTAAACCAGTTGATGATGACTGAAAGAAATAAGAACCCGAGAGCAATTACGAGTGCATATATTATATTATATCTTCCACACATACTGCAAAAACGATCTAAAGAATGAACCGTCGAATAGTTGGAATCGGTAACTAGAAGCAACCTATGTAGGAGATTCCAACATTACTGTTTGTTGCGCAAAAATCTTATAACACATAAGAAACGTGCTTAAAAAATGATCTTCTTAGTGAACTACAGTATACGTCTAGAATTTCAAAAAATGAAAATCTTTACACGCATTACTTCACATGCAAAGAAATAAAACGCAAAAATGACCAAACCCTGGAACTGATAACTACACTACATGAAAGTCACACCAGGTACAGTAACTCCAAAACAACACTCAGTGAAACTGATACATCGGGAATGGAAGTAAAATAAAGAGCAGTATAGCAAAAACATGGAAAAGGAAAACATAAAAGGGGCTGCATAAAAAGAAACTCACCGCGCATGAACTTCCAAAGGTGTCAAAGATCGAGGCTGACAAGAACGAAATAAGGACATATAAAGAAATAATAATGTTAGAACGTCAAACTGTTACGAAAGAAGGAAAATCCAGAATAACTAATGAAAAAAATAATAAGAAACACAAACTGCCAGGAACGAATGAGGTACCACCCAAATCATTTCTTCCCTACCACCTGCCCTCAATCAGACGCAAAGTTTTAAACTAATAAAAAAAAATGAAACCACAAATCAATCACATAAACTCTCTGGCTGAGACACAGCAATATCCCTCGGCCCACCATTGTAACTAGAAAATATTAAAACGACAGAAAAACCTCCCTCCTGAGAAACCAAAAAAGTAGCACTCACACAATACAGTAATATAAAAAAACGCAACGTAAGACAAGAAAAAGTATCAGACATACCAACACCTAACTAACAAAACGAGGCTTGTACTTTGCTGACTAATTTCATAAAGGTAAGAAATAAACAACAGCCTTTAGGAATTCTCTTCCTCCAACACTATTCATCCAAGTGGCCTTGCAACACTGAAATCCTTCTCTTTCTCCACCCGACATCAGATTTTACAGTCCCCCAATACCCCTCGACAGTATTAGTACATGCCCCCGTCTTATAATCTTTAAACTGAATATTGTGATTCATGAACAAATGATGATAACCCCATTCACCCAACCCCTTGTTGAGGCAAACCCATCCGACATGACTATGGAACCATTTTCCACATATTCCTCTATTAAAGATGTCAAGAGTTCCTTTGTCTGATTTGGTACAACCCTGAATACAACATCATCACAATCTCCTCCAGAAACTACAACTCCAAAAACCCAAAGCCCAACAACCTCGTGCTCCCTTCCGTACTTTCTCTTTCCAAAATGTGATGCATCTACTTCAACTATAGCCCTTGGGCCCCCTATACTTTATAAATTCCCTGCCGATTTCTCTACAAAACGAGATCTAGTCGACTACAGTGCCACAAGAAACGCCTGCTTCGTGCATGACAGATTTGCAAGAATATTCATAGCAAAAATAGTAGGTTAGCATGACAATTACTTCTAAATTCAGCCTCGATCTTTCGAACCACATCCCCCTGCGTATAGATCTCCATATTTTTTTTTCTACACCCCAACATGTGTTCGTCGGAAGTTCGTGATGACCCAACCTTCGTCAAAACCATATAATTTTCAAAGACACTGCACTTGCAAAATTCAGCAATGACGCCCAATGATTGCAAAACTTTTATAATTGATTTATGGTCACTCATTTTCTGAAGCAGAATTTTCACAGTATAAACAAGTGACTCATCCATAACGAACTGCGTGAGAAATCATGACCTGACAAAACACGACTACATATAAATCACAGCTACTTTCATTAACAAAAGATGCTGCGCATAACGAGGAAATCCAGAGAAATCATTTAAAGTTCATCGACAGCAATCTGTGGCACAAACAAAATAACATCAAACATTACATCATTGGTCAAAGCCGACGGGTGGTATCGGACACTAGAATTGAAGCAAACAGAGAATGGTATAAACTTCTTAATTTTTGAGACCAAGCAGATTATATGCAGGAAATAGCTCCAGACTGTGATGTGGCAGCTATTAAACAAAAAATTAATCATTCGAAATGTCTACATCAACGAATACAATAAGATTCTAAAATCCTTGGAGAGTAGTGTGTCTGAAGATGATATTTACTTGTCATTTGTTGTTTGGTTTACATTGCAGATAACATTTTCGTCTCAGAGTGTTATTTCCTTTATAAATCTATTAGTGGGTCCCAAGTTATCTTTATGCAAAATCTATTTTGGAGCCAACATTTGAGTTTTGTCTTCTTTGTACTTAACTCTTCTCATAGTGCTAATGCTATAACCTGAACTATAACATTTATACCCACCCATATGACTTCAATTGACGCCATACTGAAAGCTGTGAAACTACATAGAATTTGTGGCATCATGAGTGAATGGCATCTCATAATGCCACAACAGAAAGCCACAAGCCATGACGCCACATTAGCTGTGTGCGTGAACCTGACATATGTTTAAATGTGCTGCGCCCCTCTAATTGTCAGTTTAGGAAAGAAATTTTAATGACAAGTGGCTGTTGTTTTACAAAGGATAGTTCAGTAAACTAAAAGGTGATGTAGGATATTCTTCTCTGTTACGTGTTCATAAGAGGTGTTGCAAAAAAAGCAGCTATGACTGGCAGAGGAAGAAAGAACTGTCTAAATGATCAAGACCTGTTTACTTTGAAAATCCAAAGAATTATGGAGCACAATGTAGTTTTAGGAGAAAGCTGCCAACTGTTGATGACATAGACTTAGTAGTTACATACCTGCTTTGAGTGTTTGAGAACAAAGGCATTGCTCAAGTCACTCTTTCCATTTCAAACAAGGCTTGATTGTTTGGAACCATCACCACTTCTAAAAAAAATGGAGTTCTATTGTGTTAGAGTTTTAAACTAATAAAATGTTATCTACAGAATACTATGCAAGTTATTTGTGTTGGCAAAGAAACTTCCGGTACAGAAAAAATTAAGTTATATGTTTTACAGGGACCTGTTCTGTTCGCTTTCCTGCCCTCATTTATTATATCCAGTATAGTGTTACATGTAGAAGATATAAATTCCTCTCACAGTAGTAATGTTATTGCTGCGTTTCAAACTTTTGCTGAAACTGGACGCGCCCAAGCATCTTCTTGGTTTAAAGCACGTAGGTTATTTCTGAATAAAACCAAAACTCAGCACGTGCTTTGTACTCTAAAAGACAAACTTCCCTCAGATGGTCTATGTCACATCAAGTTTTCTGGGATATATTTAGATGATAAATTATCTTGGTATCGACATGTTAAATATATTAGAATTAAGTTGTCTACAGTAGTTCATACGTTTAGGTACTCATCGGTTGTGTAGCTGAAATATATGTAAGATCATTTTATTTTTCATTTTTTTAACCACTTCATGTAATATGATATTATTTTACTGAGAACTTAGAGTTGTGTGCACGACATCTTAATAAAGCAGAAGAAAGCTATTAGGGCAACTAGAATTTCCTCATATAAAACTCACTCCAAACGTTTGTTTTGTGAACTGTGTATTGATGTATACACACACGTTATATTTTAATATCCGTGAAGGAAAAGTTAGCAGAAGTGAAATGCAGAGAAAATGTGCATTCTCACAGCACAAGAGGACAAGCAGTAGAAACTATCACTGTGTACAGGCAAGCATTATCTTGTTGAAATATAAACCCAGGTTGACTTGCCATGAAGGACAACAAAACAGGATGCAATATTGTCGATGTGCCACTGTGCTGTACGGGTGGCGTGGGTGACAACCAAAGGGTCTAAATGGCTCTGAGCACTATGGGAGTTAACATCTGAGGTCATCAATCCCCTAGAACTTAGAACTCCTTAAACCTAACTAACCTAAGGTCATCACACACATCCATTCCCGAGGCAGGATTCTAACCTGTGACCATAGCTGTCACGTGTTTCCAGACTGAAGCGCCTAGAACCGCTCACCCACACTAGCTGGCAACAACCAAAGGGCTCCAGCAATGAAATGAAATGGCAACCCAGACCATCACTACTGGTTGTCAGGCAATATGACAAATGCAGTTAGGTTGGTATTCCACTTTTGTCCAGGAAGTCTCCAGGCATGTTTGCACTTGACATCGAGGCTCACCACTGATTACAATCCTACTGCAGTTAATGAGATTCCTAGACAAAGACATGTCTGGAGACATCTCAGAGAGTGGCGGAATACCAACCTGACTGTCACCCACCCTACAGCCTGATAACCAGGAGTGATGGTCTGGGGTGCCACTTCTTTTCATATAAGACCTCTTTGGTTTGTCATCAGCAGCACCCTTAAAGAACAGCAGAATTTTGACGATGTTCTATGCCCTGTTTTATCGAAATTCTGGGAAAACATTTCAGCAAGATAATTTCTACATGCAAAAGGCGAGAGCTTCTACTGCTTGTATTCATGCTTGCAAAGCCTACCTTGGCCAGCAAGGTCACCGGATATCTCACCCAACGGAAAACGTTTGGAGCATTGTGTGCAGAGCTCACTAATCATCTCAGGATTTTGATGATCTAGAGCTCCAACAATACGCTCAGGAGGGCACCCAACAACTCTATCAATCCAGTCCAAGCTGGCTAACTGCTTGCATAGGGGCAAGAAATGGACCAATGTGTTAAACACTTCCATAGTTTTTGAAGCTCTTTCTCTTGAATAAATCATCCTTTTTTTCTGAAATTGTAATCATTTGTTTGGTTGTATACATATATCACACCTACCGATATCCATCCCATTTGGATAATTCCTTTGTGCTGCATCTTTTTTTTCTTATGGCATACATAACATTGTCTATTGCTGTAATTACAATGAAATTATTATTAATATTATTATTACTACCCTGAAGTAGTTTTGAAAACTTAATTTTTTATTGATATTCACACAAGCCAGTCCTGACAAAACTCTACCATCTGGTGAGCATGAAGTATGAGACATGCGAAATACCCTCAGACTTCAAGAAGAATATAATAATTCCAATCCCAAAGAAAGCAGGTGTTGACAGAAGTGAAAATCACCGAACTATCAGTTTAATAAGTCATAGCTGCAAAGTACTAACGCAAATTCTTTACAGACGAATGGAAAAACTAGTAGAAGCCAACCTTGGGGAAGATCAGTTTGGATTTTGTAGAAATATTGGAACACGTGAGGCAATACTGACCCTACGGCTTATCTTAGAAGCTAGATTAAGGAAAGGCAAACCTTTCTAGCATTTGTATACTTAGAGAAAGCTTTTGACAATGTTGACTCGAATACTCTCTTTCAAATTCTGAAGGTGGCAGGGGTAAAATATAGGGATCGAAAGGCTATTTACAATTTATATAGAAACCAAATGGCACTTATAAAAGTTGAGGGGCATGAAAGGGAAGCAGTGGTTGGGAAGGTAGTGAGACAGGGTTGTAGCCTCTCCCCGATGTTATTCAATCTGTATATTGAGCAAGCAGTGAAGGAAACAAAAGAAAAATTCGGAGTAGGTATTAAAATCCATGGAGAAGAAACAAAAATTTTTAGGTTCGCCGATGACATTGTAATTCTGTCAGAGACAGAAAATGACTTGGAAGAGCAGTTGAACGGAATGGATAGTGTCTTGAAGGGTGGTTATAAGATGAACATCAACAAAAGCAAAACGAGGATAATGGAATGTAGTCGAATTAAGTCGGGTGTCGTTGAGGGTATTAGATTAGGAAATGAGACACTTAAAGTAGTAAAGGAGTTTTGCTATTTAGGGAGTAAAATAACCGATGATGGTCGAAGTAGAGAGGATATAAAATGTAGACTGGCAATGGCAAGGAAAGCGTTTCTCAAGAAGAGAAATTTGTTAACATTGAGTATAGATTTAAGTGTCAGGAAGTCGTTTCTGAAAGTATTTGTATGGAGTGCAGCCATGTATTGAAGTTAAACATGGATGATAAATAGTTTAGACAAGAAGAGAATAGATGCTTTCGAAATGTGGTGCTACAGAAGAATGGTGAAGATTAGATGGGTAGATCACATAACTAATGAGGAGGTGTTGAATAGAATTGGGGAGAAGAGGAGCTTGTGGCACAACTTGACAAGAAGAAGGGATCGGTTGGTAGGACATGTTCTGAGGCATCAAGGGATCACCAATGAAGTATTGGAGGGCAGCGTGGAGGGTAAAAATCGTAGAAGGAGACCAAGAGATGAATACACCAAGCAGATTCAGAAGGATGTAGGTTGCAGTAGGTACTGGAAGATGAAGAAGCTTGCACAGGGTAGAGTAGCATAGAAAGCTGTATCAAACCAGTCTCAGGACTGAAGACCACAACAACAAAAACAACAATTTTTTATTGAATTACAAGAAGAACATGACAACTGGCAAAATTCTTTGTGAATGAACATTTACAAACACCTATTGACACTCATAACTTCTCAAATTCCATTAACTTGGACACTGAGTTTCTAAATTCGTCTGCAGTTGTTTTCCTGCTAGGTCTTGGTATCTTGTGATTGATTAGGCTATGCAGCTAGTATTATACAAATCAAACATAAATAATTAAAGGAAAGAATGAAGGAAATTTGATTGCTAGTTGTCCTTTTGCTGCAATAAGAAGAGAATATTAGTACTACTGTATTATTATGTAATGTTCTGCATGTATCACATTGTACTATTGTTTATTCACTTTACCTTCGGTTGTTTCTTTTTTCTGTGTCCATCACTATACATATTTTAATAATATTTCTCGTCTTCTGAAAGCTTCTCCTTATGTTAATTTTACGAAAGTATGACTGTGAACTTCTTTTCCTCCATTTCAATTGTAGATGCAGGCAGCCGATTCCAGGGAACACCAGTGCATCACAAGATCATATAAAATATAAAGGAATTCTTCTTAACTTGGTTCTATTTCACTTTAATAAAAATATTTAATACTGATATCAAGTCTTCTCTTATTCAGAAACATATATGATACAAAACACTTGTAGCCCATCATATTCTGAGCAGTACAGTTAAACAAAACTAGTACATACGAGAGAGTGAAACAAAACCATGTACAAAAAATTGAATGATGTTTATGGTCATTTGTCTACACTTTACTGTGCATTCATAATTAATGATTTTGCCAACGCTTATATTCGATCTCTGATTCCATTGTTATCACTGTTTCATTAATTTATAGATTTTAACTTTACCATATCAAGGAGTCTTTCACAATGTACCTACACTATCTCTCATGTAGGTACACAAGGAACTTACAATGTCATCTATGAAAGTATACAATAAACTTCCCATCAATGCGAAAATATAAATCAGTAATGTACAGTTACTGAAAAGGAAACTAAAAACAATCCTCATTGACAAAACCTTTTATAAAATGAAAAAAATGTAGAGTTACAATGTATAAGCATAGAGGAAACACACTCTTAAAAGAAAAAACATCTGATTGTCTCACTTATGTAATGAAGATAAAAAAGTTGTACTTTAACCTAAATTAACATGATAAAGCACAATTAATTTATTTGTATTCCTAGGATAAAAGTGTGTACTTTCATTTATTCTCCATCTTTAAGTGTGCAAACTGCAGGCTGTAGTATTACATACAACCAGTTGTTCTTTGAAGGTAAGTAAAATAGTACAAACACACACACACACACACACACACACACACACACACACACACACACACACATATATATATATATATATATATATATATATATATAGTTGTTCTATATATATATATTGCTCATGTAATACTGTGATTGTTCACTTACCTTGTCCTGTATTACTAGTACACTACTTGTACAGCAACAGGCATCTGCAGGAAAGGTTAAGGGCCATTTGTACAAATTTGAGTTAAATCCGTGGGATAGCAAACCGAGGAATAGGCTAACCACTGGTTAACTTTGAGCGTGCTTTGTATGATACCATTTTATTCCCCAGTTAGTTATTCCTGAAATAGCATCCTCATCCAGATATGTTGGCAACAACTTAGCTCACTGGGTATTTTCGCACATGCCATTTCATATTTACTTTAGTCACCATCTGCAGAAGTAGCGAGCCTAACATGAGTGATAAACGTCGCAAAATTATTCATTTCAGGATATTTTGAGGCTGGTAGATACTGTAGAACAGTTCAAGAGTGTAGTAGAAAACACGAAAACTTATGCAGCCTCATTCAACGAAAACATTAGCGCAGAACATTTAACTGTGTTTGTAGGGTACTTGGCGTGTTTAACAGTATAACGATACATCGTACTATTTGTTAAATGTTTAGGTATTTGTTGTTTGATCAGTAAGAGATCTTTCTAGATTTCTGAATAAAATTACACTCCACTAGAACAGGCCATAAAGGTCCTACAGTGCTGACCCATCACCGTTTCATCCTCAGCTCACAGGGTTCACATGATGCAGCTGTGGAGGGGCATGTGGTCAGCACACTGCTCTCCCAGCTGTATCGAATTTTATGAGACTGGAGCCGCTAGTCCTTAATCAAATAGCTCTTCAGTTTGCTTCACTAGGGCTGAGTGCACCTCGTTTGCCAACAGTGCCCAACAAACAGGATAGTCACTCATCCAAATGCTAGCCAGTCTGATATTGCTTAACTTTGGAAACCTGACAATAAATGGTGAAACCACTGAGGCAAGGCCTGTGTCCAAATAAAGTATGGGAAAAATGTGCAACAATTTCCATTCATAAACTCCTTCACACAGATCGACGAGCAGCTACAACATATGTTCGATTTTTTACCCCAAGAGAGAAGCATATAAATATTATTCCTAGCAAAGGTAGCAGAGGCTACTGATCGGTACCGCCCAATATGTGGAATGTAAGTTCCAAGTTGTGAGTAATGAAATTTACAGTTTGATGAAGTTGTCAAGCAAAGGACGACATAGTCCAAGTAGCAACGTAATATAAAAGCAACTGTGACACGTGGTCTGCTTTGTGAAACAGTTGGTCTCCACTCCACCAAACTGTGACAACACAGAAATAATAGAGATTGATTTGATTGACAATTCTGAGAGTTGTTACAGGCTAGCTTGCTTCTGTATTTATGTCTTAGAATGATTAATTTATTACAGCAGCAAGGTGTTTCTATAGAAAGTACCTTTGCTGAATTATTGAACACCATGCATCCACTTTTGCAATTACTGGGCGTATACAGATCTTGTTCTGTGATGTTATTATTAATAAATATATTGTGCATATATATGAAGAATAAGATGCCAAATTTATGATAAACAACCATAATCTTTTTTTATAATACTGGTTAGATATGTACACGTGGCACATATCAAAATCAGAGGCTGTTATTGTAAATCACCATACATATTTTAGAAATAATAACTATTTCATACATAATTTTGACTTTTGCAACCACCTTTAGCAGCTGTATGTAATCTGGGAGCGAAGGGGAAGTAACTGGGTAAATGGAGGTGTGACACCTTCAATGGTTTTTTTTTTAATTTCCTGCAGTCATCTCAGTTTAAAACTGTCAGTTTTGTTTTCAGAATAAAAATATCTGTTTTCAAATAAGAAGGAATTAGCAGAGCCACAGATAGTTCTACTTCAAAAGTAACTTGAAAAGAACCAGAGGAAGGAGGATGAACTGTATTGATTAAAAAAGGGGCATAAATTCATAATTAGGCTCAGAAAATACAAACTAAACAAATGATTTCAGAATAGAAGCATGTTATTTCACATACTTCTGCGTTTTATTTTCACTTAATTACATCAGAGTACTGAAATAATTTAAAAAACTTTCTCTTGTGTATGTAGTCCAGAGCCATATACATCCCTTCAATAATCTCACTGCCTGTCCCCTTGCCAATACCAATGACAAGTCCAATGGAAAGAAAAAATCTCCAGAGGCAAAATATTTGAGTGTCAGCAGTGACTGCTTCAGAAAGAAAGGAAAAGAATGACATGAGACAATTTGTTTGAGAATTCAAGAGAAATTTAAAAACATAGCATGCTACTGACTCCTTCCACTGTTATTATAATGTAGATTCTATAACTAAAGATTTCCTGTTAGCTTAATGTCAAGTACCTATTTTCTTATGGCACACACATAACAATTATTTTATGAGAAATATCGATGTGGTTATGTGGATAAAATTAATAAATTGGAACACAACTGCCGTATTCTACAGTTTCTTAAAAAGACTGGCTTACCTGTTAATTTTACTGTGTTAAGCTTATCTTGGGTAAGCAAAAATAATTATTTGTTTATAGGAATAATTGTAGGTGGTGTAACAACTTTTTTTGCTATGAAGCATTCACTAAAAGATGGGAAGCAGTTGTCTCAATGGGAGATAAGAGTGAACAATATTTTCTGCTATAGTTGCGCCTGAGCGAACTCTGGACGGTAGTGCTTTGTAACTTTTTGTTACGTTGAACAGTTGCAATAAGCCATTAGTTTCAGAAAATATGGTACTTTACAGAAGTGCAAAATTAGATAGTTCAGCTTAAGTTGCTTTCAGCTAGTTACAATCTGAAATAAAGGAAGACACTGACAATTACTTGATATACAAGGAGAGATAAAAACACAGCATACCTGACATCCCTTCCATATGCTACAACCATGATTCCTGTTCTGCTCCAATAACATGAACACTAGGTGAGTCAGGTGGAAAGGTACGTGTTTTGATGGGTGATAGCATTAGTAGTTCTGAACAAAAAACTTGATGTGGATATATGCCCTAATCCAAATGGTTTCTGAGATACTTTTAATGTACATTTCAATTTATTTTCTGTATTGTACGTTGTCATTGCTTAAAACGTACCACAGTAATATAGAGGAAGTTGATAAGGGACGCTTGTGTTCTATCAAGTCAGAAAATTACCTCAAACTGGCCTACAAAAAGCATCTAAGATACGGCGCACGCGCGTGGCGCGAGGTTTTCAATATTCTCGCGATCGCTCCGCGCACTGTTTATCCTAGACAAAAAATAAATAGGAGCTTTTTTATAGAAAATTTAATTTAGTTTGTGTACTGAGACACATGGAGTGTGCAGTTTTCGAACTTGAAAGATAAAAGTACAAAAGTGACATTAAACATGTTCTGTCTCAGAAACCATTCCCAATAGGGCATACGTCTACATGAAGTTTTTTTTTTCAGAATCACTAATACTACCACATCTCGAAGCATGTACCTTTCCTCCTGACTCACCCTGTACATAGGCATTATTTTATTATAAATGTGGATGGGCTTATGGGGATAAGACTGTTAATTGAGGTACAACAGCTATATTCTACAGCTGAGTAGATATTACAGTTTTTTTAAAATATACAAACTTTTCTGTTAATCTATCTGTGTTAAACTTAGCTTGAGTAAGCACAGATAGTTCACAGGCTTCAGTGAATAATGGTAGGTGTGAGACAATGTCGTTGCTCAGAAGCACAAATCGACCTCTAATCCTAACATTAAGAGGTGGCTTGTTCTGACACTGTTGTGATGTTTACAAAGAGGGTCCTTCACAACAGGAGACAGAGTCAAACAACATCGTCTGCTATTGGCATAATATGGCTGAATGAAACTGCAACACTAATGTTTTATCTAAAAGTTTTGTTGCATGAGAATACAATGTTTTTGTCTAAAACTGAAACAGCTATTAATACAAATAGTACCCATAAATGGTGTGGTTTTTCGATTTGGTTAAGTCTATTGAGGCATTGCTAAGTAAAACGAAAGAGTCTTTCTACTACTGCAGGAATTGTAACACTTGCCAGACCAATAAGACTATTTTGACATGAATCGTCATTTTAATGTGCCTGATTTACGTAAATAACGTGACAGAATTCATGACGTACTGAAATCAAGTGCATATTACTATAAATAAACAGCTTTATTTTGAAAAACAGAAATATAGTTTTACCTGTCCGTCATGTGCTCCAGTTTCTCACACACAAGATTGAAAAGATGATGTATGGCTTCCTTTGTTACGCAAAATATGGATATAAATTCGGAATCGGCGTTGTCTCCCTTTCTTCTCCTACCTCATTCTCATGAAGAGTTCAGACAAAATCTTGTCATTGCTGTCTTCAACTGCGTCTGTCACTATTCCCGCCAGCTTGAAAACCTATTACCAAGTTAAGCTCGCTAACTGGCCAAAAATCGCAGGTTAAGGAGGACAGAAAGAAACAAAGTTTTAAGAGAGATTAGGATTGAGAAAAATCTTCAGTTTGAGAAAGAAACCAAAAAACATAATTCTAGCTTATTACATCAGCAAAACAGCTGTTGGTTAAGAATTTTCAACAATCAGTAGAAATATCAACTCTATCCAATTTTAACTCAATCATTGCGAAATGTCAGCTATCTTCATTGCATCTAAATATTGGAGGACTGAGAAATAAGAATAATGAATTAATTACCTGGACTGATGAATTAGAGTCCTCAAGCCCAGCGGACATAATCTGCCTCTCTGAACATCATGTGATCACCGGTATAGAAATTTTAAGTATTACAGGATTTAGGTTAGCATCTCACTTTTGTAGAGCAGAAATGGAGAAAGGAGTTGCCACATGCATCAGGAACTGTCATAAATTTAAGAACATAGACATTCATAAATTTAGCCAAGAACAGCATACGGAAGTATGTGCAACAGAAGTAAAATTTCATAAAAAATTCTTCATAATATTAAGTGTATATCGAGCACCTGCAGGTAACTTTAATCTGTTCATAAACCACCTTGAAGCTGTGCTGCTCCATTTAACAATCAAAAGCAAAGAAATAGTGGTTGATGGTGACTTCAATGTAGATTTCGTTAAAGACTCTCCCAATAAGAACTTATTTGAGTTAGTAACACTATAATTCAACTTTCCACTCTAAAGTTCGCAACTAGGGTAGCCAATTGCTCACAAACAGCCATTGGTAATATCTTTATAGAAAAGTCCAATGAACAAAATTGTATTACAAAACTGATAGTCAATGGCCTCTCAGACCATGACATGCAGTTGCTCCTGTTAAATGTTAATACTAAACAGGGTATAAAATCTGTTAAATCTGAACTCAAGAGGGTAATCAATAAGCCAAAAATTGATTATTTTAGGACATTGCTCAGAGACATTCACTGGAGTGATGTTTAGAGTGCTCACAGCATGAATGAAAAATCTAACACTTTCGCTAATAAAGTGCTTACCTTATTTGAACACTGTTTTCACCCAAAATTAACCAAGGTTAGAGCAAAGTCTACAAAGAAGTCATGCATTACTCAAAGAATAGAGGTATCTTCTAAAACAAAAAGAAAAGTGTATCTGTCAATCCGAAACAGTTCTGATGGTGATGCTACAGCACATTACAAGAAATACTTCAAAATATTAAAGACTGCAATACGGACATCAAAGCAAATTTATTAAAAGGAAAAGATAGTCATATCAGATGACAAAATAAAGACAATATGGGATATAGTGAAGGAGGAGACTGGTAGAACCAGACATGAAGGGAGGCAAATAGCATTAAGAGTAAATGATACATTGGTGACAGATGTGTATATTGTTTCAGAACTTTTTAACGAACATGTTACGTTTGTTACTGAAAAGATGGGGTTGTCAGGTTCTGTAGATGCTGACATGGGATACCTCAGACCTGACAAATGGTTCAAATGGCTCTGAGCACCATGGGACTTAATATCTGAGGTCATCAATCCCCTAGAACTTAGAACTACTTAAACCTAACTAACCTAAGGACATCACACACATCCATGTCTGAGGCAGGATTCGAACCTGCGACTGTAGTGGTTGCGCGGATCCAGACTGTAGCGCCTAGAACCGCTCAGCCACTCCAGCCCAGACCTGACATTTCAAGTAACTTACATAATATGGATTTGACCCTAACTACTGCGCCGGCCGCGGTGGTCTAGCGGTTCTGGCGCTGCAGTCCGGAACCGCGGGACTGCTACGGTCGCAGGTTCGAATCCTGCCTCGGGCATGGGTGTGTGTGATGTCCTTAGGTCAGTTAGGTTTAAGTAGTTCTAAGTTCTAGGGCACTTATGACCTAAGATGTTGAGTCCCATAGTGCTCAGAGCCATTTGAACCATTCTGAACCTAACTACTGCAGCAGAAGTAATATCCATCATAAAATCCTTAAAATCAAAAACATCTGGTAGGTATGATGAAATATCAACAAAGTTAATCAAAGAATGTTATTCTGAGTAAAGTAACATATTAACCTGTCTGTGTAGCCAGTCATTTATCAGTGGAATATTTCCTGAATGATTGAAATATGCTGAAGTTAAGCCACTGTTGAAGAAGGGAGATAAAAAAATAGCATCAGATTTCCATACAATTTCACTTTTGCCAGCGTTCTCAAAAAATTTAGAAAAGGTACTGTACAATCAGCTTTATAACCATCTTATCATGAATAACATACTGTCAATTTTGCAGTTCCATTTTCTGAAGGGTTCTGATATTGAGACGGCTATCTGCACTTGCAGTGAAAATGTACTTGATTCATTAGACAAAAAATTGCAGGCAACTGGTATATTTTGTGATCTATCAAAGGCATTTGACTGTGTAAATCACAATATCCTTTTATGCAAATTAGAATATTATGGTGTAACAGGAAAAGCTGCAAAATAGTTCAAATCGTATACCTCTGGCAGGAAAGAAAGGGTGTTATTAGGAAAGAGACATGTATTAAGCTATCAGGCATCATCCAACTGGGAACTAATTACATGAGATGTCCCACAAGGTTCCATCTTAGGGCCCTTACTTTTTCTTGTGTATATCAATGATCTTTCATCCATAACATTACCAGATTCCAAGTTTTTTTCGTTTTCTGCCCAAACATTGCAATAAATAGCAAATTAAGTGTAGTCTTAGAAAGATCAGCTAATAAAATATTTTTGGACATTAATCACTGGTTCTTAGCCAATTCTTTGTCACTAAACTTTGAAATAACGCACTACAGGCAGTTCAGAACTTGTAGGGGGTGACCCACGAGTATGTGCCTAACATATGATGAGAAGAAGTGGACAGAATTAAATTGGGATTACAGCTTGATAATAAATTCAACTGGGAGGAGCACACCACAGAACTGCTGAAGCATCTAAACAAATCTCTATTTGCAATGCGAATTCTGTCAGACATAGGAGACAAAGCTGCCATACTATGCTTACTTTCACTTCATACTGTCATATGGGATTACTTTTTAGGGCAATTCATCAAGCCAAGCTAAAGTTTCCTGTGCACAAAAACGTCTATAAGATTTATATGTGATGCGAATTTAAGAACACCCTGCAGAGGCCTGTTTAGAGAACTAGGGATACTAACTACTGCTTCCCGATATATTTAGTCCTTACTGAAATTTGTCATTAAACATATATCACTTTTTCGAATCAACAGCTCACTTCATGGAATTAATACTACAAATAAGAATAATCTTCATAAGGATTTAAAGTGACTTACTCTTGTACAAAAAGGTGTGCATTATTCAGGAACACACATTTCATTAACTTACCAGCAGCCATAAATAGCTTAACAACCAACGAAAATCAGTTTAAGAGAAGCCGAAAGGATTTATTGGTAGCCAACTCATTCTACTCCACTGATTAATTTCTTAGTAGAACCAACTGAATGTGTTTGCTGGCTGGGGTGGCCGAGCGGATCTAGGCGCTGCAGTCTGGAACCATGCGCCTGCTATGGTCGCATGTTCGAATCCTGCCTCGGGCATGGATGTGTGTGATGTCCTTAGGTTAGCTAGGTTTAAGTAGTTCTAAGTTCTAGGGGACTGATGACCTCAGAAGTTAAGTCCAATAGTGCTCAGAGCCATTTGAACCATTTTGATTGTGTGTGTGTGTGTGTGTGTGTGTGTGTGTGTGTATCTAAAGTACAATATAACTTCTGCACCATTTCAATGCAGTAAGTTGTTCACTGTAAGTAAGTATTGTAGTAGTTCTATTACATGTTTATTACTTTATAAATATTTAAAAAAAACATTTTTTAGAAAATTTTAAATTCATTGCATTAATGCGGCCTTAGAAAATGAGTGTTGTAAAATGATCCTTTGACATAATGTTCATTAAAATTAAAAAATTTAAAAAAGGTGATGGTCTTTCCACTTAGGACCTGTGGAAGGTACAGTAGCTTATTTGCTTCAGTTGTAAATATTTATCATGTATTATAGTTTTTCTGTCATGTTCTACATCCTGGACGACCTCCTCGCTACAGAGCAATTGGAATGAAAGTAAATCTAATCTAATCTAGTCCCGAGTTTATTTTCTGGTTAGGCGTTATTCAGGGTTCATACAACTCGTTTCTCGCGCTATTCAGGGAACAGAGCTTAAACGGCTGTGAACAGGAGATTGTACAAGCTTAAAAGGGGCATTTGCCAACTGATGGAATCCGAGAGTGCTGACTTTTTATTCACTGCAAGAATCTGAAGTAACTACAGAACCCTAAGCTATATAATCTTCAATTCATTTCACCAACACTTTGTACATTGATTGGCAACTACTTAAATTACTTCATGTTATTCTGGACCTGAAATTACAGGCCCCCAAACCCAATGAATTCACCACAGGTTTTTTCATGTTGTACTTGGTTTTGGAGAATTGAGACTCATCGCTTTTCATGATAACTGTATCCTCCCTCCAATGTCCTCTAGACTTTATATATTCCCCACAAATATCACTAAAAACGAACAATAGTCTAAAACAGTACGCTCACACACTTAACATTTATGCCCACACAATCACACAGCATACCTCAAACATCAACAGTATGTACTTTTTATTATTTCCCTAAAGGGAAGTTTCGATTTCTTAGATCACGTTCCTCGTTCAATTGAACGCAATACTCGATCTTTGGCACACCTCTATATGAATAAATCATGAGCACGACGAGGAGACACACTTATCAGGTTCCTATGTTTACCGCACACACAACATCGAACATAATCAGCAAGAAGACCACATGACTCCAAAAATTGTATGGTTGACATAATATCTACTCCAAAAGCCTGCTTTAAGTCTTCCATATTCATAGGAAGCTACATACGAAAATCAAAAAGTAAAAATTATCCAAAATGAAAAACCCTTCTCCCATATTATCTCAAACTTACTAAGAACTGAAATAAGTACTGAATGAATTGGAAAGAGCAAATGACCTAAATTAATACAAACGACAAAAATGCACAACTTCTAGCCCTGTCTTTTAAAAACGCATTGATTTACTTCAATTTGCAATGATGGCACTTATCCACAGAAGATTGATTATCTACAGCTCGAAAGGAAAGACATTAATATCTATGAGAAAAAGCTCGAAATCAGAGACATTAATGTCTATGAGTAAATTATGATGTCATTGGTCAAAGGTGAAAGGTTGTATCCCATTTGGGGTCTACTGAAGCACTGGATACAACCCCCACCACCTTCTCTTTAGGTGTTGGTGGTTGTATCCCCTGCTTCACTAGTCCCAATAATTTAGACTAATAGTTTTTTATTTTAGGAGAATTTTTAGTTTTTCATTTTCATTCGTAGGTATTGATTTATCTATTCCAATGAATCTGGATGATTTGAAGGAGGCTATGGGCTTAGACATGTGGGCCACGATTCAGTTTTTTACAAATGTGGTCTTGTTGCTGATTATGTTCAATGTCGTGAGTGCAGCGAACATATGCGCCTGAGAAGTGTATCTGCTCGTCATACGACTTATTCGTATGACGCTGCAGCAAAGATCGGTTGTGGCAGTCCATTAGACGAGGAACATGGTTCGAGAAATCTAAACTCGCCTTGAGGAACATCACAAAAATTACATACTGTTGGTGTCTGAGATATGCTGTGTGGCTGTGTGTACATGAATGTCGTGTGAGTGAGCGTACAGTTGAAATTGGTACTCTTTTTGTAGGGAAGTTTGTGGGGAATATATAAAGTATTGGGGGCCATTGGGGGGCCGGGCGCTATAGTCGAAATCAACAAGTCGCATTTTGGCAAAAGAAAGTACAACAGGGGATCCTCCAGTAGGATTATGTGTTTGGGGGTTGCAGTTTCAGGTCAAGAATGTGACGATGTAAATTTTAAAGTAGTTCCCAATCGAACAAAGGAAATTTTGTTCACATTGTCATACAAAGATCAACTGAAGTACGGGATACTGGTACTACCTGGACGAAAAGAGCGATGTATGTAACATTAATGTTATTTACCTATTAGGTCAACTGAAGAGCAGGCTACAAATGTTATGTATGGTGCTATTTTTCGTCTTCCGTAGCACTAGTATGCTTTTCTTCAATTGACATACGAGGGTTGGAACTTAAATAGTGGCAACCGATACAAAAGAGTTACATGTTTGCACCTGTTACTATCCTTCAGAGTAGTTACAGCGTTGTGTAGAACCCGTTGCCAGCAATGTAGAAGACGTAGTATACCATTAACAGAGCCTGTTCAGTGGATGGTGTGACTGGAGCAGTCTACTGCCTGTCGAATCTCTGGAACAGTTCTGAAGCGAATGCAACGAAGTGGTTCCTTCACCTTCGGAATTAAATCAAAGTCACAAGGACTTAAGTCCGTGGAGTATGGTGGATGGTACAGTACTTCCCAGTCCCGTGTATGCGCCCGTGCATTGTCGTGCAAAATGATGGGTGGGTTGAGCAGAAAGTGTCGCCTCTCCTTTCGCAAAGCTGGTCGCAGGTGATACTCCACAAACAAACAGTAATACTGTGCACTGACAGTCTGCTGTTGAGGAAGGTAATACGTTAGGATAACATAATTACAGTCGTACACGAGAATCACCATAACTTTCACCATACTGGGACTCTAACGCACTTTCAACATCCACGGCGACCCATAATGACACCATTCGTTGGATTGGCGTTTCAGTTTAGGCTCGTACAATATGGCCCATGTCTCATCCAGTGTTAAAATACAACATAATAAAGCCTCTCCTTCGCGCTCATAGTTCTCCAAGTGCGTCTGAGCAGCTTTGTAACGCATGCAATTCTGCATTTCTGTCACGTCATGCAATCGTGATGCAATTTTTCAGATGTCCTGGCGTTTCTTTAGGATGCGAAGCACAGTCGTATGCGTTAATCCGGTTTCGTGGAAGAGCTCATGAATCGTATGTCGTCGATTACTGTCATGCGACAACATCCCACACTTCTACTTCAGAGATGCTAGGACGACGTGCCCAATGCATGTCTGCCACAGTTTGCCGACCGTCGTTGAAGGCTTTTACCCAACATGCCACTGTTCTGTATGGCAATGCTGATTCCCCGCATGCCTCTCGAAGACCTTGATGACATTGTTGTGCACATTCAATCTTGACCCAACTCCATTGTTCCTGTTTCGAAAACATAGTGACACCATTATGTTAGACCGCTCGCTCACAAGTGACTGAGTTTCCTTCAATTGTGCGCACGCCGGTGGCGTGGGACGGGTGAGTCCATTTGCTCGGAGGTAAAGTAGGTATGTCAAAAACATGTGTTATCAGTGACAATAGTAGATTCCATTGCATAGTGTCTCCACAGCAGTGTTGCCACTATTCAAGTTCCAACCTACACACATAGGTCAATTAAAGTACAGAATACACATGTTATAAATGTCGTTATTTCCAATTCGCTAGTACTACTCTTCTATTGTGCAGTTAACCTATTTAGCTCAAGTAAAGAATAGGACACAAGTATCCTATTCTTCAATTGACATACATAGGTCAATTAAAGTACAAAATACATATGTTATAAACGTCGTTATTTCCCATTCGCTAGTACTACTATTCTATTCTTCAGTTGACCTATATAGCTCAACTAAAGAATGGGATACAAATTGCACTGCTGTTGGTTTTCTTGTCGTAGCAAGCAAGACTATAACTTTCAGTCGATACTATTAGCATCCTAGGCAAAAAAATTGTACCTCATGCTCAAGTACGAAATACTAACTTTATGTACAGCATCTTCTTTCGCCTTCGCGTACTTCAAGAGATGGGCCAACTGAAATATGGGATACAAATATTACGAGCGTAGATCCTTCTGCCATTGGTAGTACTACTATCTGCGTAAGAACAGACTATTAGTGGTAGCAGAGGCGAAAGAAACAACAGATGCAAAATTTGTATCCCATACTTCAGCTGACCCATATAGTTCAACAGAACAGCAGGATACTAATGCTAACGAAAACAAAGAAATCGATGTAATTAAATTTATATCCTGTAATGCAGTTAACCTATACAGCTCGACTGAAGTTCGAGATACAACTCAATATATATCGCGTGAGGTACTCTATGCTACTGCTACCTCCATACCTTTTTTTTCCTCCTTTATTTTCCCCAAAAGTGCTAGGACACAAACAAGCGATGTCCTTAACATTAAAGTCGAAATATTACTAGCCTTGATATACGTCTACCATATTTTTTCTGTCCTGTATTCCTTTGCTTCTGAACACTCCTCTCAGATGTTACATCTGTGTAATAAATGGTCTCTGGCAAATTCTGATGTCATTGGTCTAAGCCGACACAGTTGTGACCCGTTCTTCAGTAGACCCCCATTTTTCAGTTAACCAAAAAATTATTAGACATTTCTAGAACAGATTGCTTTAGATTCTGCTAAACTACATTTTCAAGCATGACAGAACTGTTTAACTTAGATTTGTTTCATTATAACTATGTTCACCAGCAATTATGCTATTTCCTTGGCATGATGTAGGTTTTGCAGGCGTCCTGGGGTCAATATGTATGTGGTCCTTCATGGAACAGAGCAGAATTGGTATATCCGAATTTATCACTGTCATCTCCTCATACAGCCCATATCTAGCTGTAGAAAAAAATGAGGTGTGCGCATTCACGAGATAATCCCAGAACATGGCTGCAGTATAATTGCACACAACTACGCCTCTTTCAGCATGAACTATGACGAATTTTTTTACATGGTAGAGCTGTTGTACACAAAGAACATGAGCTTGATACAATGTAGGTGTGCAGCTACATCTCTATTAACCCAAAGTTGTCAGTCAAAGAAGAAAAAAGTGTGTAATTATGAGGTGAAAAAGATGTACACTTCAGGAATTGTGACTATCTCAAACATTATTGGCTGTAGCACAACGCCACTTGTCCAACATCATTTCCTCAATAATTCAGGTATTTTTGCTGTTTCTTATTTTTAATTTTCCATGACGATCTAACATTATCAGCAGTCTCTATGAATAAGAATACTTTTGTGAATGACTCATTGTATAACTTAGATTTTATCATAAGAAGGATTTAATTTAAAACCCTTGACTTAAAACATTTTGATTCATATATGTATTAATTATATAACAGTATGTATATTCCATGGCAACGGTTTTGCCACAATGAATACACCGGTTCCCCTCAGATCACCGAAGTTAAGAGCTGTCGGGCATGGCCAGCACTTGGATGGGTGACCATCCGGGCCGCCATGAGCTGTTGCCATTTTTCGGGGTGCACTCAGCCTCGTGATGCCAATTGAGGAGCTACTCGACCGAATAGTAGCGGTTCCGGTCAAAGAAAATCATCATAACGAACGGGAGAGCGGTGTGCTGACCACACACACGCACCTCCTATCCGCATCCTCACTAGAGGATGACACGGCGGTCGGATGGTCCTGATGGGCCACCTGTGGCCTGAAGACGGAATGCTTTTCTGTATATTGCATATCCTAATGAATTGTGCTTACTACATAGATATCAAGTAACCTAGATATGGAATATTGATTGGGTAGTAAGTTTTGCATACATCCTGTAAAATTTAGTTCTTGAGGCCAAGTGCGTTAGTTTAACAAAAAATGGCATTTTTGGAATCTCTGACAAATAAGTAACAGGACCGTAAAAGTCGTTCAAATGAAAATCAAAAGGAGGTCAGAATGCCAATAACTTGATAGTATAGGTTTTTAGTTTTCTCCGGTGCCATATCGATTATTTAACTTTTTGTGGTAAACAATGTGCATTTTTTTTTACTACTGGTTACTGCAGTGTCTATTGGTCTTGTCCTCTGTATTAAAGAGTTATACACAGCTATCTTTCTATCTCACTCTTAATCTTCCATTCCCATATGTGACTCCTATACATTTCAATAAACTCTCGTGCATTGACAAGTGTTGGATAGTTTTAGCCTTCATTGTCTGTGGAAAGACGAGACGTACTAAACTGAACAAACAACTAATTCAAAGTCGTTTCGCATGCCAGATTTACGGAAATTTCCAGTCTATATGCTACGATTTCTCTGCATATTTGTAATTTGCGGCAGCAGTTATTGTCAGATTTCCTCAGACTCTAAACTCCAACTTCTAATTTTTTGCACACATCTCAATTCTGCGCAAATTTGCGATACCTATGCTACGGTCTGTCTGCGCAAATGTAATGTATGCAGAAATTTATTTTATTTTATTTATTTTAATTTTTTTTATCCATCTTTCAGCACTAACATGCAATCGATGTCGTCAGAAGAGTTACAGCTATTTGTACATTATGTTTTACATACCAAAATATTACATTGTAAAAATATAGCAATGTTGTAGACTATTAGCTTACAACACCCTCTACACCTAGATCCATACATAACAGTAAGCCATAATTTATCAGCATTAACATGCAATCAATGTTGTCAGAAGTATTATAACTATTTGTACATTATGTTTCATATAACAAAAATATTACATGGAAAAAAAAGATAGTGTTGTACCCAATTAGCTTATAGCTAGCTGCCTCTACCTCCATAACTATACATAACAGTAAGCCTTAGTTTATCAATAAATTAGATCATCTTTACAACTATTCTGAAATTCTTCTACACTGTAGAAAGTATTTTTCTTCATCCACACTTTGGTTTTAGTTTGGAAAATATCCATTGAAACCAATTGAGCCTGTATGGGTAAAGTGTTGAATAATTTTATGCCTATGTATTCATAGCTAGATTGGGTTTTCTTAAGCCTGGTTGTGGGTATATCAATCATATTTGTTTGTCGAGTATTGTGTTGATGAACTGATTTCCTTATAGTGTAGTAGTTTAAGTTTTCTTTTATGTTTAATAGGCAACAATATATGTAAAGAGATGGGACTGTGAGAATTTTTTAGTCTCTAAAATAAGGTCTACATGAGGTCTTGTTGTCAGTGATTCCGTACAAATGTCTAATTGCTTTCTTCTGCCAAGTGAAAATTTTTTTGGCTCCTGGAGAGTTACCCCGTAAAAGAATGCCATATTGTAGATGGCAGTGAAAGAAGGCATAGTATGACTGAAGCAATAAATCTTGTGTAACACATGTGTGTAGTTTGGGTAGTAGGTAGATAGCTCGTGATAGCTTTCGACATACATAATCTGTATGTGTGTCCCAAGTTAATTTTGAGTCAATGTGTATTCCTAGTAGTTTAACAGATGATAACTCCATGTTACTGTTTGATAAACTGAAGATTATCTTGACAGTATTTTCATGGTTCATAGATAAGTCACTAGCTTTAAACCAGATATTAGATATTTTGAGACACTCTTCACTTTCCTCCTTCAATATGTTTATATCCTTTCCAGAATTAGCTAATGTTGTGCCATCGGCATAGAGGATAGATTTACACGGTAAGTTGTTCGGAAAGTCATTTACAAACAATATAAATAGTAGAGGGCCAAGGACTGAGCCCTGAGGAACACCTCGTTTTATACTTAAAGTCTGAGACTGTTGGTCATTATGCTTTACTATTTGTTTTCTATTGCTGAGGTATGATTCAATTAGTGAGAGTTCCAAGTGTTTGATTCCATAGCAACACAGTTTATCTAATAATAATTTGTGGTTAACTGAGTCGAAAGCCTTACTCAAGTCAATTAGAATGGCTTCAGCAGATAATTCTGACTCAAATGCGCTTAGTACAAAAGCGATAAGGTTTTCAACTGCTTTGACTGTTGATAAGTTTAACCTGAATCCATACTGAGAATCATTTAATATACACTCCTGGAAATGGAAAAAAGAACACATTGACACCGGTGTGTCAGACCCACCATACTTGCTCAGGACACTGCGAGAGGGCTGTACAAGCAATGATCACACGCACGGCACAGCGGACACACCAGGAACCGCGGTGTTGGCCGTCGAATGGCGCTAGCTGCACAGCATTTGTGCACCGCCGCCGTCAGTGTCAGCCAGTTTGCCGTGGCATACGGAGCTCCATCGCAGTCTTTAACACTGGTAGCATGCCGCGACAGCGTGGACGTGAACCGTATGTGCAGTTGACGGACTTTGAGCGAGGGCGTATAGTGGACATGCGGGAGGCCGGGTGGACGTACCGCCGAATTGCTCAACACGTGGGGCGTGAGGTCTCCACAGTACATCGATGTTGTCGCCAGTGGTCGGCGGAAGGTGCACGTGCCCGTCGACCTGGGACCGGACCGCAGCGCCGCACGGATGCACGCCAAGACCGTAGGATCCTATGCAGTGCCGTAGGGGACCGCACCGCCACTTCCCAGCAAATTAGGGACACTGTTGCTCCTGGGGTATCGGCGAGGACCATTCGCAACCGTCTCCATGAAGCTGGGCTACGGTCCCGCACACCGTTAGGCCGTCTTCCGCTTACGCCCCAACATCGTGCAGCCCGCCTCCAGTAGTGTCGTGACAGGCGTGAATGGAGGGACGAATGGAGACGTGTCGTCTTCAGCGATGAGAGTCGCTTCTGCCTTGGTGCCAATGATGGTCATATGCGTGTTTGGCGCCGTGCAGGTGAGCGCCACAATCAGGACTGCATACGACCGAGGCACACAGGGCCAACACCCGGCATCATGGTGTGGGGAGCGATCTCCTACACTGGCCGTACACCACTGGTGATCGTCGAGGGGACACTGAATAGTGCACGGTACATCCAAACCGTCATCGAACCCATCGTTCTACCATTCCTAGACCGGCAAGGGAACTTGCTGTTCCAACAGGACAATGCACGTCCGCATGTATCCCGTGCCACCCAGCGTGCTCTAGAAGGTGTAAGTCAACTACCCTGGCCAGCAAGATCTCCGGATCTGTCCCCCATTGAGCATGTTTGGGACTGGATGAAGCGTCGTCTCACGCGGTCTGCACGTCCAGCACGAACGCTGGTCCAACTGAGGCGCCAGGTGGAAATGGCATGGCAAGCCGTTCCACAGGACTACATCCAGCATCTCTATGATCGTCTCCATGGGAGAATAGCAGCCTGCATTGCTGCGAAAGGTGGATATACACTGTACTAGTGCCGACATTGTGCATGCTCTGTTGCCTGTGTCTATGTGCCTGTGGTTCTGTCAGTGTGATCATGTGATGTATCTGACCCCAGGAATGTGTCAATAAAGTTTCCCCTTCCTGGGACAATGAATTCACGGTGTTCTTATTTCAATTTCCAGGAGTGTATTATTGTCTGATAGGTGTATGCATATTTGCTGCATTATGCAATGTTCTATTATTTTTGAGAGAATAGGCACAAGTGAAATTGGTCTATGATTATTGATACAGGACTTGTCACCCTTTTTGTATAATGGTATGACAACTGTTTTTTTGAGACATTCTGGAAAGTGTCCACTCGAGGGCATCCAGTTTATCAGTATGCAAAGAGGGTATGTTATGAGATCTACAACTTTTTTAATTACATAGTTTGACAGGCCATACACATCTTCAGATCTAGAGTATCCTAATTTAGAGGTTGCTTTCATTATATCAGTTACTTGTACTTCTCTCCATTTGCAAGGTGACACTATGTTTGTAATGTTTTGTTGAAAATGTCTGCCAGATATGGGGTGAGAAATAGGTGTATGTGTTGAATTGGAATTCTGGTTGCTGTGGGTTGGAAGGCTAAGATTGGCAGAGTTGACAAAAAAGTGATTGAAATCATCAGCAGTGACGTTAGCAGCATTTGTGTTGTCTTTGTAGCTTATATCCATACCTAGCTCTGCTTTTATTACTTTCCATGCAGCCTTATATTTATTGTGTGATTTTTTAATGAATTCACTATTTGCCTTACACTTGGCTATTTTAATTTCAGATCTATATTTTCTTTTTAGGTTTTTGTAAGTTTCTTTATTTACTGCTCCCTTTTTGACCTTATCGTGACAAGTAATTACCAATAGCCTCAGTTTTTGTAATTGGGGTGAAAACCACTTCTGTAAAGTTGAGTTGCTAGGTTTCCTAACTTTTTTGTTTTTTTGTTTTTTAACCAGTGGACAGCATATGTGGAAGATTTCAGAAATGATTTTGAGGAATGTGCTGAAGGCTTCATCAACATTTCTGGAGGAATGTATAACAGTATTCCAATCTATAGACTTAAGTTCTTCTCTATACTTGCTAATATTTGTATCTGTACATAGTCTGACACACTGAGTTTGTTCCTCATCTTCTTTTGGTTTTTTCGTAATTAGTTTCACCCATATACCTCTATGGTCTGACAGGTAATCGACATTAAGTAAGCCTAGCTCAAAATCACATTTGTATACATTTGTTATTAGATTGTCAAGACAGGAGGAGTGCCTTGCAGGACTTTTATTAGCACAAAAGAGATTATAGGATCTTAATATGTTTAGTAAATTAACATTTCTGGCTGTCATTTTCCTAATGTCTATGTTTAGATCCCCAAAGATTAAAATTTTGTATTTAGCATATTTTTGTATACTGATCACAAGTTTTTCTAAACGTTCTATAAATTGTTCTACATTACTTTCAGGAGTGTGATATAAAGACACAGTTATGAGCTGTATACTAGGTATAATAAAAGCAGCTTCTTCAAAAACACCTTTAATGCATAGGTCATTAACTTCAAGAACAGAAAACTTTAGGTCTAGATCATTGCTAATATATATGGATGAACCCCCATAGGATTCACTGGGTCTGCAGAAGTATGTAGCTAATCTGAAACCTGATGGTACATACAGTTTTATATCCTCTTCCTTTAACCAATGTTCGTTTATACATAAAATCATTCTTTTGTTACTTTTTAATAGTATACCAAGCTCATCAGCTTTATTTTTCAGAGACCTGACATTTAAGTGCAGAAATAAGATAGAGTTACTGTCACAGGAGGGGAGGAGTACAGTATTATGGGGCAATGGAGAACATTTAATTGTTTTTTCAGCCCTGGAATCTATGTTAGGTGGCGGTTGGACTTCCTTGGGATAAACCATAAAAAATCTTCATTTCTCTTTGGTAATTTTTTGGGTCTGTTTGAAACACGGTTGGAAGTTTGTTTCACTTTACTGTCAAGTTTTATAGGAACATGTTTTTCCAAATCATTTGGTATCACTTCATCATGAGACAAAGATGATACTTTACTTACTGTGACTGGTCTATTCTTTTCTGGTACTCTTGAAGGTGATGGAGGAGGAGGTGGTACTGTTCCTGCTGTTGGTGAAGTTGGTTTAGTTGCTGCTGGTGGAGGAGTTGTTTCTGCTATTACTGGTAAAGGAGTTGGTTCTGCTACTGCTGGTGTGGGAGATGGTGCTGCTGCTATAGGAACTGGTTCTACTGCTGGAGGAGTTGCTTCTGCAGTTGCTGATGGTGTTTCTTCTGCTATTGCTGGTGAAGTAGTTTGTGCTGCTACTGCTGGTGCGGGAGATGGTGTTACTGCTGTAGGAGCTGGTTCTAATGCTGGAGGAGTTACTTCTGCTGTTACTGAACGTGGTTCTTCTGACGCTGCTGTTGATTCTACTTCTGTTAGCATTGCTTCTTTAGGTACTTCTGCTGCATCTTCTGTTACTGTACCTGATTCTGCATTAGTCACTCCTAGAGATACTTTCTGTGATGATTATACAGATACCACTGATGATGTTGTTGGTAAGTATTGCAGACTCTGAATAATTTCCATTAGCTTTAATGTAACAAGTTGCTTTCCAAGGCCATTTAAGTGCAGCCCGTGAGTAGTGTGGAATCTGCGTCCAATGGTAGTAATATTAACAACAGAAACATTTCTGTATTGTTTGCATATACTGGAAAAAAGTTCATTGGCGGCACTAATTTCCTTGTTTACATACGACCAGGACATCAAGTCGTACCTTTGTGGTATATTTACGAGGATAACGTTTGTATGACTTAGTTCAGATAAACACTTATTTAATTCGCAAATTTGTGCAGCTTGACCATTTGATGTGGATGGGACTCGATTTATGGTTGACTATGCTTCGGTAAGTGTCCATATCGCTTATTATAGTATTTTTCGTTGACATTGTTCTCACGCTCATTTTCCTATATTGCAGGTGAAGGGGAAAAACAAGGTGCACGTAACTTTCATTGTTTAGCATTGACAATTAAACTACTGAACGTCATACGGAAAAAAAGGCTTCCCATCATTTAGTTGCCTATTGAAAGGTGCTGTTTCCTTGCTCTGCGTGGTGTCTTTAGGCGGAAAATATCTCCAAAATCTAATACAAATTAATTAAAATGGAAGCATTTTGATTTCGTAAGGCCAAAGATAGTATTCATCTCGAATACTGCTGTTTGTTGCAAGGCTGTTGAGAAATATACGAAGTAAATATAAATACGCCATCGTTGATAACATTAACATGAATCCTTGAATAAGTATGAACAGATGCAGCTTTGTTGTGTTTGTGCATGTAAGGAAAAATAAAGTAGGGATTGGACCTACCAAAATAAAATGTATCACAAAGATCATGCGCTAGCGAAAGCGGATAATATGTCAACAGTGGCCTTTTAGAACGATAGTAGTGTTTTTTTTATTTTTCATGATAGGAAAATGACAACAGTTTTGACGAAAAGGTATGAAACTTATAAATTCGTAGGCAGTTCATTTCACGCAGTTACAGACACTACGCAGAAACAGCTGCTTAATTAATTGTGAAGACTGATATTGGAAATGTCGGATAGGAATGCGGCTGGATCTGGTCAGATTACTACTGAATGATGAAACGGACGACGATTTCTCCAAATCAACAAATATTCTGCAAATTCTTGCTACTCGAGTTGTGCCCGAAGTATGCAGGAGCTACGTTTTCAGAGCAGTGGCATTAGAACCCACTTAAATTTTTTGTTGACTGTATTGGCATTTATTCGATGGAAGTTATTTGTTGACAAAAAAACTACATAATCTACCATTTGTTTAAATTGTACATGGGCTCTTGAACTGTTTTAATTTAAATAGGCTGGCTACTTTTAATTGGGGAAAATCTCCCAACTTGCCTGGCAAGGTGTAAAATTTGTGTGTGTTCTCTCTTTGCTAATAGAATTCGTGCTAAAATAAAGAACGTATGAAGTCATTTTCAGAAGTAAGATGAAGAAATTTAATTTATGTTAAGAAAACTTCACTCTTGAAACATGCTAAATAGTAGAATCAAAAGGCCATGATTGAAATCTAAATGTGTACAAATCACATTCAATAGTTATTGAATTGCTTCTGGAATTTAAGGATCTACATCAGTGCTCTGCAAATCACTGTCAATTGCATGGCAGAGTACCCTTCCTATTGTACCAGTTATTAGGACTTCCCATTCCATTCATTTATGAGTTATGGGAAGAATGACTGTTCAAGTGTCTCTGTGCGCATTGGAATTAATATAATCTTACCTGTACAATCCCAATGGGACTGCTACATAGAGAGTTCCTAGCTCCATCATTAAAGTGGTTTATGAAACTTTGTATGTTGGCTTCTGTGGGGTAGTTCATGTTTATCTTCATGTGTCTGCCAATACATTTTCTTTAGCATCTCTGTGATATGGACGAATGAAACATACCTGTGACCATTTGTGCTGCTCTTTTCTGCATATGTTCACTGAATGCATTTCCATGGTATTCTGCAAATGAACTGAAGTCTTCCACTTGCTTTACCTACAACTAAGCCTCAGGTACTGTTCTGTTTCATATCCCTACAAAACTCACTGATAGTGTAATCATAGCATACTTTGTGTTTTTGTTTTGTGAAGTACACAGTTTTACATTTCTGAAAATTAAAGCAAGCAGACAACCCTTGCACCACTTTGAAATCTCAAGATCCCACTGAACATTAGTTCAGCATTTTTCAGGCCATACTTCATTATAGATAACTGCATCGTCTGCGAAAAGTATGATGTTACTGTTAACACTGCCATTAAGAAAATAGAGTTTAGGCCTGCTGAGCTTACTTGACAACTGATGACCTGCTTAGCAACCAAGAAAAGGCCTTCTGCTTTTTATAAGTGTGTGGGTTGCAAATGTGTCTCACTGTGGGCCTATATTATTTCAGAGTTGAAAATATTGTTTGTAAACTATAGAACATTATAATAATAAGCCTCATTCTCAGAAATGAAATTCATATCTTCATTTCCAGATATCTGTTAAAAGTTGTCTTTGAACTTATTTCTAATCAAAGTCGTATCACATCAGATCAGTAGCATTAGTTATGTTGCCCTTTAAACATTTTCAACAAAAATACAGAGTTTAGTAACAATACTACCACACATTTTTACCATATATGACAAAAAACAGAAAACTACATCAGCACTTGCAAATGCATTTTTTAAAAATTCCTTTATTGCTTCCAATATCACCTTCATTTTTTAGGTCACTAAAACCTGTCTTTCATTTCATCATCTACAGACCATGTCCAAATGACACGAGACATATCCTAAACAACCAAGTTATGCAGTGTCTTACAACGCGCATGTGACACTATGGTTGAGTAAATTGCTGGCCATCATTTGGCTGACTGTCTTTCTTTGATTGCCGTAATCCATCCATAGCAACATTGTGTCACACACTCACTATTGCACACAATTTTCTTGTTTATGACTATTTGGTTTGTGTGTGTGTGTGTGTGTGTGTGTGTGTGTTTGTGTGTGTGTGTGTGTGAGAGAGAGAGAGAGAGAGAGAGAGAGAGAGAGAGAGAGAGAGAGAGAGAGAGATCTCCTTCCAAACCACTAGATCGATTTCAATAAATTTGGCACAGAAACAGCAGATCTCTCAAGTATCAGCAGTTTACTACCTCCTAGCTCTAACAGGAATGGAGATAAGGCAAAAGTGTTGAATCTGTGGAAATACGCTGACAGAGAAAAAAATCGCAACACCAAGGAGTTGTGCAATATAAATAAAAGTTTGTAGGCATGTCTCTACACCTGAAAGATGATTTCTGTTCAGATTTCACGCGTCACATGAGAGTGGCACTAGTTGCACCACTATGAGGATGCAAACCAGGTTTGCCTTAAAAAACGTGCTTTAACAGTTGTGAGTTTAAATTTGAGATTGGACATGGTGAGTAGATGGCAGTAAGAATGTCTTTTAAGGCAACAAAGACCCCATTATCAACACCTCACGTAGTCTGAACAAGATTGTGTAACAGGGCTGCAAGAAGCTGGATGTTCCTTCCGTGATATTGCAGACAGACTTGGCAGGAATGTACCCACTTTACATGACTGCTGGCAGTGGTGGTCATGAGAATCTATGGTCGCAAGAAGACTGAGCTCTGGATGGCCACCTGGCACAACCTAGAGGGAAGACCATTGTGTTTGGCATATGGCTCTGGATCATTGTACTGGATCTGTAGCAGCAATTTGAGCAGCAGTTTGCACCACAGTGACACAACAAAGTGTTACAGCTTGTTTACTTCAAGGACAGCTCTGAG
Organism: Schistocerca cancellata; assembly: GCF_023864275.1. Classification (NCBI taxonomy): domain Eukaryota; kingdom Metazoa; phylum Arthropoda; class Insecta; order Orthoptera; family Acrididae; genus Schistocerca; species Schistocerca cancellata. Next base: position 382,098,703 of record NC_064626.1, on the reverse strand, counting down.
CCAAATGCACTGTAGCAAGCATTCCGCTGATCCCAAACCACTGCCATTTGTGACTTCTGTGATTCAAGCAAGAGGTCGTTGAAGGGCAGGGTTGAGGTATGTTGTGTTTCCTGATGAAAGCTGGTTCTGCCTCAGTTCCAACGATGACTGTGTGTTATTAGAAGTAGGCCAGTTGAGGGCCAGCAACCAACCTGTCTGTGTGCTACACATACTAGACCTACACCTGGAGAGTTATGCTATGATGTGCGATTTTGTATGTCAGCAGGGGCTCTCTCATGGTTACCCCCATACACTTACACCGTACACCCTGACTGCAAAATTGTGTGTCAGTCTGGTGACTCGACCTGTTGTGTTGCCTTAATGAACAGCATTCTGAGGGGTGTTTTCCAACAGGATAATGCTTGCCTATATACCACTGTTGTAACCCAACATGCTCTACAGAGTGTTGACTTGCTTACAGAGAGTTGACTTGTTGCCTTGGCCTGCTCAAACACCAGATCTGTCTCTAATCAAGCATATGTAGGACATCATTGGACAACAACTCCAGCATCATCCACAGACAGTGTTAACCATCCCTGTATTGACTGACCAAGTGCAGCAGGCATGGAAGTCCATCCCACAAATTGACATCCAACACCTGTACAACACAATACATGTGTGTTTGCATGCTCACATTCATCATTTTGGCAGTTACACTGCTTATTTATTTACCAGCATTTCACATTTGCAGTGGCCTGTGTTGTGTTTGCATTAACCTGAGATCTTGCAATGTTAATCACTTAAATATGTTACCTAGACAAATGTAGTCCCAAAATTTCCTTACTCTACAGTAATTAATTATTTTTCGGTGTTGTGATTTTTTTCCATCAATGTAGTATTGGTCTGCCTTTTTGGTGCAGCGTACATTTCTGGGGCAAGAAACATTTTTTCAACCCCCAATGAATAGGCTGCCCTGCATGACATGTGTTGTATGGGAGTTGCATTGGCCTGCTTTATTGACCTCTTTTTGCAGGGGCTACAGGTGCAGATGGGCACAGCTGAGCAGAGAGATGAGGGGGAAGTTGAGGTGGGCAGAGAAAATGGGGACGAGGAAGTCGACAGAGAGATAAGGGAAGGATGAGAACACAGAGAGAAAGTGGAATAGGTGTGTTGTGCAGGTAGCAATGGTGTGCCTTGCAAGTCCTAGGTGGATGCTGAGAGAAAGTGAGAATTTTAGCTGGACAGGAATATGGGAAAGGAGATGTCCAAAGGGGGGTGGGGGGATGGACAGTGGGATGGGGAGGAGGAGATTACATTGTGAGGGAGGAGGTCCAGAAAGCAGGTGGAAGGGGTAGAGAGGTAGTGGGCAGATGGAGAACGAAGAGGGGCATGAGGATATGGTCAGCTGGAGGGGAGGAGGATATAGTTGGAGAGAGGGGTGGAGGTGTTGGACAAAGAGAGAGAGAGGCAGAAGGAGTTGGAGAGACAGACTGGGAAGGAGGAGGTGGACATGTAGTGTTTGGAGGATGAGGAGGGCAGAGAGATGGGTGGGAGGAAGAGGTGAACACAGAAAGGGGGGAGGAGGAGATGTCTGTAATATATGTGTCAAACACATACACAAGCAAAGCAGTGGTGAAAAGGCTAGTCTACAACAAAATTTAATAAATATAACCCAGTTACATGCAGATATTATGTATTCAGAAATTCATCTGTCCAATAGCATGTGTTGCAAGGCAAAAATGACTTCAATTTGTTTTTAAAACTTAATCCTAGTCTGCCATCTACTATAGTTCAAAACCTTTACAGATCTTGAAAACAATTTATTACACATAGTTTCGTGAACAAGTTTAAGTTTGTTCAAATATGCTAACATTGCATTGAAAATGACAAGTCACTGATAGAGAATGTCTTTGTTAAAGAGCCAAATTAAAGATTAAAATGTAGGTGAGAAGTCCCTTTTCCAGTGGCTTCTTCCTTTAAAAAAAGTTAACAGAAATTAGGCATACATCTGAAGTTTAGAAAGAAGTAAAACTCTGTTGGTAAACTAACCAGTTATCAGTTTGGAACACACTGTATTAGTCTTACTATTATTTATTCATCTGAAGACTTCAGTATTTGTTTCATCCATGGAAAAACACTATCACACAGTGTGCATCCATCTTGGAACCCTTTTTTTTCCTCCTCTGAGCTTTTAGCTCTAAGATTGAGATACATTGCTATATTGTCAGGGTAGGTTGCATATCCATTTTGATGTTGTCCTTTTCTTCCACCATATCTATGACCTAGATTTACTAGGGGATCATTCCATGTAAAGTGTCCTATGGCTCCCAGCTCACCCAACTTTAATTTTGATGAATTTTGTGCAGTATGTAAAATTGTTCCAGCAGTCAGCAGCATTTGGAAGGTAGCAATTCACCAACCACTACAAGATTTTTCCTATCCAGCTAACAAGTCAACATTAGGATAATCACTTGGAGGATATGCTGCTTCCTAGACATCAAAAGAAGATTTAAATTGGCCTTGCACCACAATTTGGAGAATTACTCCATTTCCCAGATTTAACTAAATAGAGTAAGAAGTATTTTTCTGTGTTCCATTTGAGACATTGCACCGTGGTGTAAAGCACTTCATTATGGCTTACTTTTATGTCACCAGTTCCCATATAGAGAAAGGGACATTTGTAAAATTCTGCATTGTTGGAACAAACATCTCCACCATCTTCAAATAACTTAGTAGAATGAAACTGAGTGATGTCATTGACAACCACCGATACTTCAAGAGGTGCACACCCTGTCATTATCATGTTAAAACTGTAGCAAATAAGCACCATGGACAGGAATTTAAAACTTTGGTTTGCAGAGCATTTCTGAAAAGATAACAAACTCTCTCTCTAAACACTAGTACCATACACAAACAAAGATGACCAGTGTCACAAATTATCAATAGTGGAGATTAATAACTAATGGGTGATGTAGCATTAAGTCTGTGTCTCTTTTTTGACTAGGAAGAGAGCAGGATTACACATAGAATTTAAATAAAAACTTCCATGACTATTTATAAGGTTACTTACTATGTAGACAATACTTTTGTTGTCTGGCCTTCATGGCAGTAAGAATCTGAATGACTTTTTAGAACACCTGAATTCAATCCACCCAAATATTTGTTTCATGATGGAGCTGAAAAGAGATGGCTGCCTTCTCTTCCTTGATGTTAGTCAGGAAGATGGTTGATGGTACATTGGCTCAACTTGAGATCATCTTTCATCAGAATGGTTATATGAAGGACAGATCAGACATGTGTTGCGCTATCAGTCAACCTTGCACTGCTTGAATGATGATAACATTGAGGTTAACACCAAAGTCAACAGTCTTTTTGCTGTACAAAGGGAGCATTTCCAACAGGTTTGGTCGCATTTTGCAGAAATCTGATGTGAAATGAGTTTTTCAAGCACCATCTGCACCAGTGCCAAAGAAACTGGTACAGGCATGCGTTTACAAATATGTATAAACAGGCAGAATATGGTGCTGCGGTTGGCAACACCTATATAAGGCAACAAGTGTCTGGCGCAATTATTAGATCGCTTACTGCTGCTACAATGGTTGGTTATCAAGATTTAAGCGAGTTTGAATGTGGTGTTACAGTTGGCGCAGCACACGAACGGTGGGCCACAGCACCTTTGAGGTAGCAATGAAGTGGGGATTTTCCTGTACGACCATTTTTTATGAGTGTACCATGAATATCAGGAATCCTGTAAAAAATCAAATCTCCAACATCGCTGTGGCCAGAAAAAGATCCTGCAAGAAAGGGACCATTGACGACTGAAGAGAATTGTTCAATGTGCTAGAAGTGCAACCCTTCTGCAAATTGTTGCAGATTTGAATTCTGAGCCATCAACAAGTGTCAGCATGTGAACCGTTCAATGAAATGTAATCGATGGGATTTTTAAGCCAAAGGCACGACACGACACGAAGCTTTACGTCTCGCCTGGGCCCATCAACACCGACATTGGACTGTTGATGACTGGAGACATGTTGCCTGGGTCAGACGAGTCTCGTTTCCAATTGTATGGAGCGGATGGACATGTACGGGTATGGAGACAACCTCATGAATCCATGGACGCTGCATGTCAGCAGGGGACTGTTCAAGCTGGTGGTCTGACAGGTGACACACATAAAAATATCTTGTCGAATCACCTGCATCCATTCAGTCCAATGTGCATTCCAATGGACTTGGATAATTCCAGCAGGACAAGGTGACACCCCACACGTCAGGAGAGATATCTAGCCCCTCATACTCTTATAGATTTATGAACAGCCCCACAGGATTCATGGTGTCAGTTCACTCCAGCACTACTTCAGACATTAGTCAAATCCATGCCACATCGTGTTGCGGCACTTCTGCGTACTTGCGGGGGCCCTACACAATATTAGGCAGGTGTACCAGTTTCTTTGGCTCTTCAGTGTCTGATTATGGTCCTTTTAGGTCGCGTAAAGGATGATCTTGGTTTGTAGTAAATGGGTGTCTACTGTATTTCTTGCAGTTGTGGCATGTCATTTATTGGTAACTATCAGGACTGTTGTACCAAGCATAAGCAACACACATGCTTACAACAACCAAACAAATCTGCTATTGCAGATCATCATCTTGGCACCAGTCATCCTATGGAATATAACAACAAGGAGATTCTGGCATGCACTTCCAGCTATTGGAATACTGTGAAGGAAGCAGTTGAATTAAATTAGCAAGTAACCTTAGAAACATAAAGTGAGGTTTTTGTTTAAATTCTGCATTGACTCCTGCTCTCTACCTTGTTAAAAACAGAGGGACAGAGTTAACACTACCTCATCTGTTGGTTATTAATTTTCACTATTGATAACTTTTGTCGTCGGTCATCTTGTGTGAAAAGAGAGAGAGAGAGAGAGATGGGTGGGGGGTCAGAGTTAAATTTTCTGAATTGTTCTTCAAACTGAGATTTCAAATTTCCTTACAGAGTGCTTACTTGTTGAAGTTTTGCCTTGAAAATGACAGGACGTGCACTGTTGAAATATCGGTGGTCATCAATGATGTCACCCAGCTGCATTCACATAATTTATTTGATCACTGTATATGCTGGGAGACTCTCAGGCTTCATATTTCCACAGCCCTCCTTGATGGTTGCCACTTCATAGAAAATATTTCATCATTGTCTGCATTATATCCATGTCTCTTAATAATTGGGCATCTCCTACCTCTCCCAAATGTTCCCTTATACTCCTCCTGGTGGTCTTTCTTACTGTTACGGATTTCTTGTGATGGTTTATGGAGTCTAGGAATGATCTCTTCTAGCCATCCTTATAAGTTCATAAGCATAGAAGCATTTATTCATCGTTACCCAAAATGCTGTTAGGTTCTTTACAATTAATAGTCATTTGAACCTGTGCAGACTTGGCGACCTACTCCTGAATGTAGAGTGGCACTCTCTCACCTACCAGATGACTGGTAATCTCTATAGGTGTCTTCAGACTTTGAAGTGGATGCATCAGCAGCATGTTCATCATAATGTGAACCACTCATTCTCGTGTATTGCTACAGGTTATAATGTTCAAATACAATTTGTTCACTGTGCAATATTGAGCTAGCCCTGTGGAGCAACCATTCTGCCAACATCAATTTAATAACTGTCTTATTAGGACTACCCACCCAATTCCTTTTGATTTGGTAAGGCATTAAAACTATCCACTGGCTCATCCAAACCAATGGGACTTTTATCGGGTCACATTGGTAGAATTCCCTCGAATAACTAGGCAAATAACTGATGCCCAAAACATGGTCTCACTTGTGAGGTATACTTGATATAACTGGGATGTAGCAGATGATTATAACAGTTGTCAGCCAACAATGCCTTCACCTCAAACAGATATCCACCATCCCAGCATACAGTTGACACTGATGTTTCAGTTTTTCTTACAGAGCTTTGTGTGATACCCATGATATAGGCAGTTAAGCAGTGATCCAAACTTCGAGAGACATAGTGCTCCACCATCATTCTAAAGGTTGGTCATCGAAGCATAAGCAGAGTTGACAGTAGTAATGGGGAGGCAGTGCTGATCCGCTCCTATCTTGGGTTACCACAGAATGCCGTGATGATACCTAACCTTTATTGGTTGAACCTCCCCCCCCCCCTCCCCCTCTCGTCCCAAACTCCTGAGGAAAGGGAGGTAGGAGTGCCAGGTCATGATGTGGCTTGCAAGTGACTTGATCCAATTTCTCTCCTTACTTTATCTATTGATCCAGATAAAACAACTCATGTTCCAAAAGCTCTAGGTTCAGTGTTTACTTTGTTAGCTTTGTTGATTAGTTCTTGGAAAAATAAGAACATATTGTAATAAAAAACTGTTTATTATTCTGAAAAAAAGAGAATATAGCATTGTGTGGTGCAGTTCTTGGCAATAAAATATAAAAGAAATCAACACAGATGAGTTGGTATCAAGAGCTAATTATTAGTGAGTATCCATCTTTCTACAAATTTTGGTATTTGGCAACAGAGAGGAGAAAGTACTCAGTGCACATGCAGCACACAGCACAAATGCGTAAGAAGGCCAGGCTTTTTTAATAGGAAATAAGTCCTTTCTTTCAAAGTAATGAACATTCTTGTTAAAATTGTACTAGAAATTCATGAGCTCCCGAAATATTAAAAGTGCCACAACTAAACATATATCTCATACCATTTTTTTTAATTCTTTGACACAAATTTTTGTAAGTGATACTAACAAGGATTTAAGTGAAGGCTCCTTTGCTGATATTATTCCTTCTATAAGATTGTACAACCAGCATATGTGCGAATGTGTGTGGGCTTAGACTCTGGTGGAATATAGAATGAAAGAGTAAGCCTTGTGGAACTAAATAATAGTTTTCCTGTGAAATTAAATATAAGACCTAAATTAAAGGCAGTCTGTATGAAATTACTCATCTTTGTACATCCGTAAAATCAGAATCTGCTGCTAAGTAAAATTCAGTATGATGTAGTTCCTACCAATGCACTCTAACATGCTTGAATCACCCTTGGTATGCTGTCTACAAAGTAATACAGACATTGTTGCTTAAGTCTGTTCCTGAGGTCATCATCTAGTGTGAAGAGGGTCCCTGCTGTGATGCACTGCAAGTTCCAATTGGTTCAAAGCATACTCATCTGGTTCATGTCAGCAGGCCTTTCCGTTTCAGTGTATACCTGCCTTTTAGAGGAGGGGGGGTGTACAAGATGCGAGTGCTGTGCTTGTTTGTCTTGAAAGATTGACACACCATCAAAATTTTTACTATAGAGCTGAACAATAAGTTATGTTGCATTCTGCTCACGACACCTATAAGCAATAATGTGTAGGTAGTGGTTCTCAGTAGTGTTGTTGACTATAGGCAGCCATTATGAGGAAGGCCTAGGTCATAAATGTTTTGTATCACATGATAGTCGATTAATTTCAAATGACATTGCTGTGATGCATGCCAACTGGTTGACAAACAACCTCCCCAGAAACCCTCTTGCCTTAGACTGATAACATTTGCATGGCCTGAGCTTCAAATTGTGATTCAAGGCGTACTCACAGACTGAACAGTATACAGTAGCCACATCATGCCAACCACAGCTAGAGCTAGAGACCTGCGATAAGAATGCAGGTCCACTTGTATCTGCATCACACAAATGTCTGTACATAGTGAGTTTATGTGGTCAGTCAAGTACAGCTGAAGAGGTTTCAACCCACAGAAACACAAATTATGCAAGTCATGAGAATGATGCAATACTTTTTCAGCAGTTTATATTTGTCTGCACATTTACAGAGAAAGAGAGAGAGAGAGAGGCTCTTTGTGCCAACAACGGAAATGACGTTTTCAGTCATTTAACCAGTTTTGTCAACCAGATAAAAGTCAAGAATTAGCATTTAATGGTTACGAATACTAACAAAGAGATAGAGGGGCTGGCCAGTACTTACCTCAGCTCAGTACAGCCGATAGATATACAAAACAGAACAGAAAATTTATATTCCTAGTTTTTGGAACTTTGTTCCTTCATCAGGGAGGAGAGAGGGGAAAAGAGGGAAAGTGGATTCAGTTACTCACAATCCAGGTTATGAAGCAACAGGGAAAGGTAAACAGGGAGGGTAGTAAGGATCATTTAATGGTTACTGCTGTTGTCTTCCCCTTCTCCATAGTAGGGCATAGTTAACCAAGTGTGATGATGGGCATCTCTTTATTTCTCTCTGATGTGAACATGAGCACATGCAGGCACGAGCACATGCAGGTGCAAACCCATGCATGTGCATGCGCGCACGCGTGTCCACACACACACACACACACACACACACACACACACACACACACACAGAGAGAGAGAGAGAGAGAGAGAGAGAGAGAGAGAGAGAGAGAGAGAGAGAGAGAGAGAGAGAGAGAGAGAGGGGGGGGGGGGGGGGGAGACTGACTGACTACCAGTGTTGCAGCCTGACTGTGAAAAGTAGTCATCCTGATTAGGGTATGTGTTGGGGATAAGAAAAAGGCATCAGCTGAGGAAAGAGAATAGCAGCAGGATAGGACATTAGTGAATACAGAGCTGGTGTTCACGATATGTTAGATGTAGCTTGCTTACCAAACTTCAGAGAGTGTATAACAACTGCAGAGTGTGGAACAAGGACTGGCAAGTGGTGCAGTTGTTTAGGAAGGGCAATAGTTAGGTGTCCACCATTCCCTTCCAGCCATTGGACACTGCCTCCACTTGGGAGCCATGAAAACGAGTATCTGTGATGTATAAAGTTTGAGTGTTGCCCTCAATTGTCATTTGAACTGTTTAGCCAAGAGTAAGAATTTTGTCTGCTAATGAGATCATTGGATGATTTGTTTGATCATATGAAGAAAGTCATCATAATTATGATGGAGCTGCTGTGAAATCTAGTTACATAGAAAGGTTAAAAACAGGAAGAATGCTGTGTAACAGCTATTAAGTATGCCCTGTTCACAATATAACACTATCATATGCTGTCCGTATAATAGCTAACACATAATATTTTCCCTAGCCCTGGCAGAACTTTTTCCACCAATCCTAGAAGCAAACCTATTATCTGAAAAAAATTGCAGCATAAAGAATGTCACAGAATACTCTCAAATGTTAAAATTTCTTATCTCGCACGATCAACGCTAAAAGAGAGTGACATATGTTATTTTGTGAAATAAGGTCGTATTACTTTGTTTGAAATTGCTTGTGCTTTAAATAATGATGGAAATTTTATTTGTAGTCTATATGTTTTACAAGGGCTTGATGTACTGTGGTTCTCCTATTTTCAATTGTTGCTGCAACAAGAGGGCATACACAATGTTACAGGCCATTGTCATTGGACTGTAACAAATGATAACGTGGTGAGAATAAGTGATAGGAAAGAAATGAGGAGTTACAAAACTAGATAATGGGAAGTTTTTATTCTTTCCCAGCATCCCATTCCACTCTCCTCCACATAACACCTCGAAACGGCATATGTCTACACGTAAACGCATAAACTATTTAGGCCGCATGATGCTCTCTGCAATTTTATTTCTTTCTTTTAAAATTAAACGGCCTTTGTAGCAACTAATCTTAGCAACACTGCAGTAAAGGTAGATTAAACAATCAATATTTGTGAGCACAAGAAAGTGGAACAAATCCAAAAATGATGTTAGTAAATCTGGTTTTAATCATTATTCGCTTAGATAAAAAAATCTTCACCTCAACATCTAGTAGGATTCAAGAAGGCCTAGGGTCATTCCATGTCAAGTGTCCCAGTTTAGAAGGTGCTCCCAGCTCGACCACCTTCAATTTTGATGAAATTTGCACAATATGTACCTGAGGACCCTACATGAACCTATGCAAAGTTTCAGGCTCACCTGTAACTTGGTTGAAGTACTAGAGCCACTTTTGTGAAGACCACTTTTACTGAGACTGAAAAGTCGTGAAGAAGTCTTCAAGTTTGGCATTCCACTGTTCCTAATGTAAAAGAGCTAGACCCTTGCTTCTGGGTATAATGGTACAACTTTTTGTGATCTATAAACAAATGATGGAAGTAGAGTTCAGACAGCAATGCATTTGGCATAACCTCAGTTCAAAGTGGGCAACAAATCATATTATGAGAAATGTGTTCCATACTTTAATGAGGCATAAGTAGTGGAGACAGTGTGCTATGAACCTGGTCTTTTGCCAAACTACTGTCTGTCTGGGTGTTTAGTATATCACAAATTTGAACCTGGCTTGTGTGTTTAATTACTGTGCTACCATCTTGTAAATTTGCTAAAAAATGTGAATGTATTAAAATATACCCATGTTCAAAGTCGTGTCTCAAAATGGACACATACGACAATACATTCATTAACACCATTCAACAGAGCACATTTCAGTCTATTAGAAAAACTTATTTTCATTTTGGTGTCTCTTTGGGTAAGGTGCAAAAATTGTGCCTAAACTATTGAATTTTTTTGTAATTCGAGAAAAATTCTTGCGTTTTTCCATTGTGGCTATGTCACTACCAATCTCGGTGATCGTTAGCCCCATCACCAAGGAGCCACGCCCAATAACCATGCAAGGTCAGCCACAGGTAGGTTGTTTTACTGCAGGTTCCTAAGCCCATTTAATGAATTCTTCAACTGTCATTTCTCTGGTTTCAAATGTATCTCTGTCAGTGTAAGTCCATTGTTTGAACTGAATTGTATCCTCAGGATCAATATCTGCAAAAGCACTTTCCAAATATTTCTTTAGAGCTTCTGTTCCTGGACATACTTCACAGCGATGAAGCACGTGATCCATTGTTCCCAAATTACAGGCAATTTTGCTCAGTAATATTTTGTAATCTTCTTTTATTGGGCTATGTGCCAACATTAGTTTCACATTTTAATGTATTGTGCAGACACAAACTGAATGTTAACTAGCTATGCCTAAGGTCACACACCTTTTTGGCCTTAATTCACAAAATTTGGAAAATCCAATTTCTGGTCTATTTTTATTGCGGTACGCAACAAACATTTCCTCAGTAATAAGTCTTTTTGTTTTTGAACCTTTTCTCCATCAATCCAAACAGTAATACAGTCCTTTTTTCTGGACAAATCCGACTAAACTCTTCGTCATAAAAATGTTCTGACTCTTGCCTTCACAGCCTCAGAAAGCTTTTTCCCACATTTACCTTTGGGCTGTGCCAATATACCCTGTTCAGCTTTTAACTTTCTAGCCTTCCTTACCATTCTTTCTGAAACACAAAATTCTTCCATAGTCTTTTTGATATACTAGCTTTGGGGAACTAAGGTCAAAATTTGAATTTTCTCATTATGATGTGATATATGTAATTTGTCTTTCAATTTTTGGACTAGCGTCTGTAATCTGAACAAGTCAAGCATTGCTTGCTTGTGGGTGATTGCTCCAGTTCACTGGGATCAATTCCTCCCACTTCTGAAATTTTCTTAATAATTGCACCTTCAACTTGTATTTTGCACTTTGCATATCCTTTTGTGTTCCATGCACCAAGTCATTGAAATGTTAATGGTGATATTCCAACAGCTGTTAAGCTTGTATTCAAATGGTGAGCAACATTAGTATCATCACCTTCATCTGACTGGGATGTAACTTCCATTTGTGAATATTTTAGTTTATCAAATTCTTCTCTACAGGAAGGGCACATTTTTTGGACTGGTTTAATATCAGACACGGTTATCCTTTTTAGTAGGTCAGTTGTGTCTATGTTGATTGAGCGCAGACTTTTTCATGCAGTATGGTTTTTCTTACCAAATGGGTTACAGCATGATCTTTGCAAAAATTCAAATCTTTATAAGAGTAAAGCTTCATGATGGAAGTGTAGTTGAGCATTTTCAGTAGTGTGTAAACTACTCTATCTACTAAGTAATTCTTGTTCTTCTAAGGAAAGTTCCTTTACAGCTTTTAGTCCTTTTAGGGCACTGTATGTTGTTATATGGCATGGGGAATCAGTATTTCCAAAACTGCATACATTAACTTAATGTTGTTTTTCCATTTTAGCAACAACTTGATATGCTTCAGGCACTAAAATCAAAATTGTCGAGTCATAAATAAAGAAAAGAAATAAAATTAATAAGCATTCAGCTTCACAAAAATTGTGTAGCAGTCTCTAGTACAGTTAAATTGTTAAATTTACCAGTGAACCTGTCACAAACAGGTTTAAAATCACCAAATAAACAGCAAAATGAATACTTAAACACTGCAGACATAATCAACAAAATTTCAAATTTACAATACAATAATGCTAGGTGAGGTATGAAGACAAGAAAGACACTATGCAGTGATGACATTTCAGTAGAAATAATTGGAGCTAGAGGAAAAATAATAAGCAAAGGACTTATTGAATTATTTAGATTATATTTACAAAAGAAGTTTGTTCTTGCAATTGTCCTTTTTCTTGCAAGGTATGAAACAAGAAAGATATAAAAATCTATGGACCTATCAGTTCCCATTCTGTATTTACCAGCGTTCAGTAAAATTATTCTAACTATGGGAACCCATCAGGAGAATTTCTGGTAAACACATTTATCAATAGCAGCAGTGCTGAAACAAGGGTATCTCTAAACACTTGGAGACATCACTCAGATGCTGGCAGAGTATCTTTCACAAACTACTGCCAATGTCAGCCAGGACCTGGCATTTCATCATTATTGTGTGACTGTAGGGAGGGGAGGGACAGTTCTGAGACTTACAACTACCCTTTGTCCATGTTGGAGCTGGAATTGGTGTTGTCTCAGACTCATGGTACTGCACCTGGTCACAACCAAATCCAGTACTGCGTGCTTCAAAATTTGCCAGCAGCATCAAAGGAAATCCTCCTCGAATGTTTTAATCTTATATGGCAGACAGAGCAACTCGTGGAGACAGGCATTTTTGATACTCCTCCTCGAACCAGGAAAGGACCGTGCATGTCCCAGTAGTTATCGGAGTATTGCCTTAAGCTGTATAGGAAATACCCTGGAGCAACTGATTAACCGTTGTCTGATCTGATCGTTAGAGACCAGGAAACTCCTTAGCTGCTGTCAGTGTGGATTCCAGAAATTTCGCTCCACTGTCGACAACCTGATCCTACTGGAGATGGCTATTCAGCAGGCTTTCATATGTAAACATCACTGTATCGGTATATTCTTTGATATCAGTAATGCGTAAGATATTACTTGGAGACACAGTATTCTCGCATATCTGCATCAATCCCCATCTTCGTAGGATCATTTCTGTCTCAGCGGCTTTGTAGGACCCATGTTCGTGACATGCTGTCAGATCATTTTGAGCAAGAGAATGGTGTCTCTCAGGGCAGTGTTTTAAGTGTTACCCTCTTTGCTATAGCCATAAACAGTACCACGTCTACAGTAAAGAGTCCTGTACAGTGCTCCTTATTTGTGGACGATTTTGCTGTTCTCTGTTCCTCCTTCAGTGCTGCAACAGTGGAGGAGTGGGCTGTGAAAACCGCTTTTCAGTTTTCTGCAGGTAAATGTGTGTGTGTTCATTTTAATCATTCTCATCTTATTTTTAATTTATCTGCCTTGCATGCAGTCCAGCATGTGCTGGAGTCACTTGGAGTGGAGCAAGTCCTACCTCAAATCCAGGGTTTTAACTGTCAGCCACCCTGGTTACTGCTGAAGCCGAGAGTCATTTTAGATTTAGTGCAGTACTGGAGAGATTGTGCTCATGCTTCTGTTTTTACTACAATATTTTCTGATATTTTATATTAGCACCACAACTTTTTTTACGAATGGGTCTCAACCGGGGGACTTTGTTGGTAGCTCTTTTGTTTTCCCGGACTGTTTCCTCAAAGTCTGACTGCCTCAAGACTTTACTGCCTGCGACACAGAATTATATGTGATCTTGCGTGCACTGGAGCAGATGAGACATTCTTCCAGTGCTAAATTTGTTGTCTGTTCTGATCCTCTGAGTGCCCTTGACACTCTACAATACAATGTTTGTACCCAGCAGATAAAGTAATCCAGCATATGCAGACTATCCCCCTCCAACTACAATGACTGGGGAAGGAGATGTCTTTGTACTGGGTACAAGGGCACATGGGGATTGTGGGGAACGAAAGGGTGGATCTAGCAGCCAAGGAGATGTGTTGTGATCCTCAGTTATTTCAGTATGCTCTTCCCCTGCATTGCATTGGTGGGAGGATGGGTGGCTTGGAGTGACAGACAATAAGCTCCATATAGTAAAGCCCACAATGCGCCTGCAGGATACTTGCTTCCAGCCACATTGATTGGTTGAGGTCCTCCTTACTTGTCTTTGCATAGACCACAGACCAATGACACACAACTCCTTGCTCCAGTGAGAGGACCCCCCCCCCCCCCCCCCCCACCTGTGTGGTGCTTGTGGCATCCAGATCACTATACACTATGTTTTAATGGACTGTTTTTTATTTTCTGACCAGTGGAACGCAGAAAATTTGCCAACGGATCTGCCCTCTATTTTAGGTAATGTACAAATGTATGTGGTTAGAGTTTTAAAGTTTTGTGAATTGTCGACATTTTCCCAAGATTTTAGGGAGATGGTTTTAATGTGTCAGCAGAGTTACTGGCACATCCATGGTTTTTGTAAGCAGTCAACCAGTTACATTTATTGTAGCTCCTCTGTCATTTTACTTGTGTTTTAATCTCCTGTACAGCACCTTTTAGTATTTCTTCGTCGCCTTAGCATGTATATTTACATTTTCATAAATTTATCAACATTTCTTTCTTTTAATATATGTAAGTGTGCTGACAACATTACCTTCTAGCAGTAGTAAGCTCCAAACACACACACACACACACACACACACACACACACACACACACACACCACTCACTCACTACAATTATTCTCTATCACACACACACACACACACACACACACAGAGAGAGAGAGAGAGAGAGAGAGAGAGAGAACAGTGGATTTTAATCAACCAAAGAAACATAGCAACCTTTAATGGTGGATATAGTAAAATGGATAGTTTGCAAGTCAAGAATGAAATTCTACAATGGAGCGATGAGTATGAATTGCTGCTTTCCTTGTGATTCACAGATTTTAAAAAAGCTTTTCACTCAATTTCAACATTATACAGAGCTTGATAAAGAATAGGCAGTGCTACAACCTGTTAGTATACAGAAAATATACTGTACTACAGCTTCCATTAAACTTCACAAGAAAAATGGGAAAAGTAGGATGATTATATGTTACTGCATTGTACTGTAACCATGATGATTTTGCTGATGTACTGTTTACTTCAAGTACAATTTAAGCTCTACAATGACTGGAAGAACTCAGCACATGTACACTGAAGTTCCAAAGAAACTGATATAGGCATGCTTATTCAAATACGGAGATGCATAAACAGGCGGGCAATGCCTATATAAGACAAGTGTCTGGCGAAGTTATTAGATTGATTACTGCTGCTACAATGGCAGGTTATCAAGATTTAAGTGAGTTTGAAACATGGTGTTATAGTCAGCACATGAGCAATGGAACACAGTCTCTCTGAGGTAGCGATGAAGTGCGGATTTTCCTGTATGACCATTTCATGAGTGTACCATGAATATCAGGAATCCGGTAAAAAATTAAATCCCTGACATTGCTGTAGCCAGAAAAAGATCCTGCAAGAATGGGACCAACGACAACTGAAGAGAATCGTTCAATGTGACAGAAGTGTAAACCATCCACAAATTGCTGCAGATTTCAATGCTGGCCATCAACAAGTGTTAGCATGTGAACCACTCAATAAAACATCTTCAATATGGGCTTGAGCTGAAGACTCACTGATGACTGCACGGCATAAAGCTTTATGCTTTGCATGGGCTCGTCAACACTGATATTGAACTGTTGATGACTGGAAACATGTAGCCTGGTCAGACGAGTCTTGTTTCAAATTGTATGGAGCAGATGGACATGTACAAGTATGGAGACAACCTCATGAATCCATGGACCCTGCATGTCAGCAGGGGACCGTTCAAGCTCGTGGGGGCCATCTAATGGTGTGGGGCAGTTGGAGTGATATGGGATCTCTGATACGTCTATACATGACTTTGACAGGTGACACGTATATAAGCATCATGTCTGATCACTTGCATCCATTCACGTCCAGTGTGCATTCTGATGGACTTGGGCAATTCCATCAGGACAATGCGAAACCACACACATCTATAATTGGTACAGAGTGGCTCCAGGTAACACTCTTCTGAGTTTAAACACTTCTGATGGCCACCACCAAACTCCCCAGACATGGACATTATTGAGCATATCTGGGATGCCTTGCAATGTGCTGTTCAGAAGAGATCTCCATCCCCTCATACTCTTACGGATTTATGGACAGCCCTGCAGGAATCGTGGTGTCAGTTCCCTCCAGCACTACTTCAGACATTAGTCGAGTCCATGCCACGTCGTGTTGTGGCACTTCTGTGTAGTTGCGGGGGCTGCATGCAATATTAGGCAGGTGTACCAGTTTCTTTGGCTCTACAGTGTAGACAGAAAACAGGCCTAAAAATCAGCTACAGTAACTTATAATCATCACCCTGAAAAGAAAACAACACAAACTAACAATAAAGTTATATAAATGTATAAAAGATAGAAAGAATCTTGGACATCTTCAGGAAGAGAAGGAGCTTTTTCTTCAGACTCACCCTCAGAATTGAGCAAGGGAGGTTATCACAGTTTCTGGTGAACAAGAGAAGAAAAGTATGCTGGATCCAAGAGGTTCAAAGGGTTGTGGAAGAAATGGGAATACAGGAACTGGAGATATACAACAGGGTGATTTTTAAATAAAAAAATTCAGGCTTTCATGCATTTTGAGGACATAACTATTTCCAGAACAAAATCATCATGGACAGAAGAATGAAGAATTTGCAAAGTATGGGAATGAAAGAATACTGGACAGTGAGAAAGACCAAAAGATACCTCACTGACACATATTGATGTGGTACCAGATGGCCAAAATGAAAAGAATATGAAAGTCATAGAACCAGTTCATTAGTTTTTGTATCAAGGTCAGCTGAATTTGGACAGCTGCAGGAGCAAATGAAAGCCACATTGCCCGGAGGAAGAGACTTACCCTGAAGTGTATGTGAAATGATTGATGAAGCTGATGATGACTGTGAGAAATATGCTGACAAGTGAGTCAAAAAGAGAAACATGAGGATGAGATCATTTACGAGTGAACAACTAGACAGACTGAGTGAAGAAGATGAGGCACCAAAGAACATGCATGATGAAAGCCAGGTATTTTCATGGAAATAGGAGGCAGGGGACCCTTGGGGTTACTGGAAGACACAGGGACAGATATGGGAATGTGTAGATGGGAGCATTATCATAGACTGCACAATATAGAGTAGTAGTTTGTTTTGAAGTTATAAGCTGTTTCTCGAATTCTGTTGCGCTGGATCAGGAGTGAAATATTCTAAGATCCCGGGTTGTAGGTGTGTGGTTTAAGGGGTTCATTTCTGGATGTTTAATGAAGCGTTGCAAGAAATGAAGGCAATTCTTATAATGTTGGTGAACATGTTGAGAGATTCAGCATCATTTGTGGAGACTAAGGTTTGAGGGATGGGATTATTTAATGTGTAAAGGATGGAATCAGGAAATGAAGGTTATGTTCTATGCTGATGCACCTTATGTATGCAGAGATGCATTCTGAGAGAAGGGATCTGTGAAACATCTTCACCTCATAGGATGCTTGTATTTACAACAGTAGGATGTAATGTTATCAGTGACAGCTGAGATGAGGAATCCAGTCATGAGTCTTCTTCAGTACTAGTGAACACGTGTTGGCAGCAAACTCTTACATTTATTCATTGCTTTATGTTGTTGTTTGATTTTTTCCTATTAATTATGCTTAACAATTCTCCATGCAGACAAGTTAGCAAACATAATTATTTTGCCACAACAAGGATTACTACAACATTGTTTGCATTGGCTTGAAAAAAAATTTAAAAGTGCAAATAAAACTTTTGTACTAGTAAAAAAGAAGTTCTATCATAGTACATCTCAAAATATGTTTTCTTTTTATTCAGTGCTACTATACAGAGTACTGGTGTGTACTGTCACAAATCAAGCAGTGCTTATCTAGGTGACTTACATGTGTAAAAATAATCAAAGAATGGTGATCCTTCTGTCACAGAGATTTTCATAATGAGTAAAACTTTTGTCAGCTTTTCTTCATCAGCTTAACAAACACAGGGTGTTTTAGATGGAATACTGAATATTTTATAATGTCATAGTACAGACTAATTTGAATAAACCATTCCATATAATGTGTGTCCAATTTTATTAGTTACAAAGCTACAAATGTTAGAATTCAACCAAAATGAATGCTCACAGAAGGTGTTAAGCAAAGGCAGATCACAAGTTTATAGCTGATTTTCATAAATTTCGCCTCTGACTTCAGCGCACTTTCAAATTCTTTTGGCAACACCACATATAGCTCTTCTGAGGTCGACTTAGGATTCCTTTTTGAGGGCAACACTGTTCATTATCTGAATGATCAATTTGTCTCTTTTCTTTGCAGCCTTCACCTTTCAAACATCCCTACAAACAAAAATCTAAAGTGGTAGGGTCCAGGGGCCTAGGTGACCAAGAAACATGATCATTTCTGCTGAGATCGTCTGGGGAGTGTGAGGTTTAGATGACGTTTCATCTAATGACTGAAATGTGCAGGGCCCCTTCATTCTGGAAGACCATATGCTTTCTTGTAGCCAAAGAAACCTCTTTCAGAACTTCTATAAGCTCGATTCCAAGAAACTCTAGGTACAGGGTCCCTGTAAGATGATGCAGTAACACAAAAGGCTTGGTCAAGTGTTTGTCTAACATCCTACACCACATATTTACAGAGAATTAGGTATCTTGAACAGAATAACCTGCTCCATGCCAACCATCACAGATTCTGAAAACATTGATTGTGTGAAACCCAACTCACACTTTTCTCACATGACATACTAAAAGATTTGGATCAAGGCAGTCGGACAGATGCAGTATTTCTTGATTTCTGAAAATCATTTGACTCAGTAACACACTTATGCTTATTGTCAAAGGTATGATCATATGAGGTGTTGTTGTTGTTGTGGTCTTCAGTCCTGAGACTGGTTTGATGCAGCTCTCCATGCTACTCTATCCTGTGCAGGCCTCTTCATCTCCCAGTACTTACTGCAACCTACATCCTTCTGAAACTGCTTAGTGTATTCATCTCTTGGTCTCCCTCTATGATTTTTATCCTCCACACTGCCCTCCAATGCTAAATTTGTGATCCCTTGATGGCTCAGAACATGTCCTACCAACCGGTCCCTTCTTCTTGTCAAGTTGTGCCACAAACTCCTCTTCTCCCCAATTCTGTTCAATACCTCCTCATTAGTTATGTGATCTACCCATCTAATCTTCAGCATTCTTCTGTAGCACCACATTTCGAAAGCTTCTATTCTCTTCTTGTCCAAACTATTTATTGTCCATGTTTCACTTCCATACATGGCTACACTCCATACAAATACTTTCAGAAACGACTTCCTGACACTTAAATCTATATAATCGATGTTAACAAATTTCTCTTTTTCAGAAACACTTTCCTTGCCATTGCCAGTCTACATTTTATATCCTCTCTAATTCAAGCATCATCAGTTATTTTGCTCCCCAAATAGCAAAACTCCTTTACTACTTTAAGTGTCTCATTTCCTAATCTAATTCCCTCAGCATCACCCGACTTAATTCGACTACATTCCATTATCCTTGTTTTGCTTTTGTTGATGTTCATCTTATATCCTCCTTTCAAGACACTGTCCATTCCATTCAACTGCTCTTCCAAGTCCTTTGCTGTCTCTGACAGAATTACAATGTCATCGGCGAACCTCAAAGTTTTTATTTCCTCTCCCTGGATTTTAATACCTACTCCAAATTTTTCTTTTGTTTCCTTTACTGCTTGCTCAATATACAGATTGAATAACATCGGAGAGAGGCTACAACCCTGTCTTACTCCCTTCCCAACCACTGCTACCCTTTCATGTCCCTCGACTCTTATAACTGCCATCTGGTTTCTGTACAAATTGTAAATAACCTTTCGCTCCCTGCATTTTACCCCTGCTACCTTTAGAATTTGAAAGAGTATTCCAGTCAACATTGCCAAAAGCTTTCTCTAAGTCTACAAATGCTAGAAACGTAGGTTTGCCTTTCCTTAATCTTTCTTCTAAGATAAATCGTAAGGTCAGTATTGCCTCACATGTTCCAACATTTCTATGGAATCCAAACTGATCTTCCCCGAGGTCAGCTTCTACCAGTTTTTCCATTTGTCTGTAAATAATTCATGTTAGTATTTTGCAGCTGTGACTTATTAAACTGATAGTTCGGTAATTTTCACATCTGTCAACACCTGCTTTCTTTGGGATTGGAATTATTATATTCTTCTTGAAGTCTGAGGGTATTTCGCCTGTCTCAGACATCTTGCTCACCAGATGGTAGAGTTTTGTCAGGACTGGCTCTCCCAAGGCCGTCAGTAGTTCTAATGGAATGTTGTCTGCTCCCGGGGCCTTGTTTCGACTCAGTTCTTTCAGTGCTCTGTCAAACTCTTCACGCAGTATCGTATCTCCCATTTCATCTTCATCTACATCCTCTTCCATTTCCATAATATTGTCCTCAAGTACATCACCCTTGTATAGACCCTCTATATACTCCTTCCACCTTTCTGCTTTCCCCTCTTTGCTTAGAACTTGCTTTCCATCTGAGCTCTTGATATTCATACAAGTGGTTCTCTTTTCTCCAAAGGTCTCTTTAATTTTCCTGTAGGCTGTATCTATCTTACCCCTAGTGAGATAAGCCTCCACATCCTTACATTTGTCCTGTAGCCATGCCTGCTTAGCCATTTTGCACTTCCTGTCGATCTCATTTTTGAGACATTTGTATTCCCTTTTGCTTGCTTCATTTACTGCGTTTTTATATTTTCTCCTTTCATCAATTAAATTCAATATTTCTTCTGTTACCCAAGGATTTCTACTAGCCCTCGTCTTTTTACCTACTTGATCCTCTGCTGCCTTCACTACTTCATCCCTCAGAGCTACCCGTTCGTCTTCTACTGTATTTCTTTCCCCCATTCCTGTCAATTGTTCCCTTATGCTCTCCCTGAAACTCTGTACAACCTCTGGTTCTTTCAGTTTATCCAGGTCCCATCTCCTTAAATTCCCACCTTTTTGCAATTTCTTGAGTTTTAATCTACAGTTCATAACCAATAGATTGTGGTCAGAGTCCACATCTGCCCCTGGAAATGTCCTACAATTTAAAACCTGGTTCCTAAATCTATGTCTTACCATTATATAATCTATCTGATACCTTTTAGTATCTCCAGGTTTCTTCCATGTATACAACCTTCTTTTATGATTCTTGAACCAAGTGTTAGCTATGATTAAGTTATGCTCTGTGCAAAATTCTAACAGACGGCTTCCTCTTTCATTTCTTAGCCCCAATCCATATTCACCTACTATGTTTCCTTCTTTCCCTTTTCCTACTCTCGAATTCCAGTCACCCATGACTATTAAATTTTCGTCTCCCTTCACTACCTGAATAATTTCTTTTATCTCATCATACATTTCTTCAATTTCTTCATCATCTGCAGAGTTAGTTGGCATATAAACTTGTACTACTGCAGTAGGCGTGGGCTTCGTGTCTATCTTGGCCACAATAATGCGTTCACTATGCTGTCTGTAGTAGCTTACCCGCACTCCTATTTTTTTGTTCATTGTTAAACCTACTCCTGCATTACCCCTATTTGATTTTGTATTTATAACCCTGTATTCACCTGACCAAAAGTCTTGTTCCTCCTGCCACCGGACTTCACTAATTCCCACTATATCTAACTTTAACCTATCCATTGCCCTTTTTAAATTTTCTAACCTACCTGCCCGATTAAGGGATCTGACATTCGAAGCTCCGATCCGTAGAACGCCAGTTTTCTTTCTCCTGATAACGACGTCCTCTTGAGTAGTCCCCGTACCCAAGAGGACGCCATCATCATTTAACCATACAGTAAAGCTGCATGCCCTCGGGAAAAATTACGGCTGTAGTTTCCCCTTGCTTTCAGCCGTTTGGAGTACCACAACAGCAAGGCCGTTTTGGTTAATGTTACAAGGCCAGATCAGTCAATCATCTAGACTGTTGCCCCTGCAACTACTGAAAAGGCTGCAGCCCCTCTTCAGGAACCACACGTTTGTCTGGCCTCTCAACAGATACCCCTCCGTTGTGGTTGCATCTACGGTACGGCTATCTGTATCGTTTAGGCACGCAAGCCTCCCCACCAACGGCAAGGTCCATGGTTCATGGGAGGCATATGAGGTATCAAGTGAAATTTGTGATTGGATTGAGGACTTTTTGGTAGGGAGGACGCAATGTATTTACCTGGCATGGAGAGTCATCGTCAGATGTGAAAGTAACTTCAGATGTGCCCCAGGGAAGTATGTTGGGACACTTGCTGTACATGTTGAATATTAATGACTTTGCAGGCAATATTAATAGTAAAATCAGACTTTTTGCAGATGATGTCATTATCCATAATGAAGTACTGTCTGAAAGAAGCTGTCTAAATATTCAGTCAGCTCTTGATAAGATTTCGAAGTGGTGCAAAAATTAGCAACTTGCTTTAAATGTTCAAAAATGTAAAATTGTACCTTCAAAAAACGAAAAAATGTGGTATTCTATGACTATAATATCAATGAGACACTTGAAACTGGCCAACTCATACAAATACCTGGGTGTAACACTTTGTAGGGATATGAAATGGAATGATCGCATGGGCTCAGTTGTAGGTAAGGCAGGTTTGTTGGTAGAATACTGGGGAACTGCAATCAGCCTACAAAAGAGATCACTTACAAATCATTTGTGCGACCATTTCTAGGATATTGCTCAAGTGTGTTGGACCCATACAAATAGGACTAACAGTGGATATTGAACGCATACAGACAAGGGCAGCACAAATGGCAACAGGTTTGTTTGATCTGTGGGAGAGTGTCACAGAGATACTGAAGAAACTGAACTGGCAGACATGAAGATAGATGTAAACTATCCTGAGAAAGTCTATTAAAAGAGTTTCAAGAGCTGACTTTAAATGATTACTCTAGGAATGTACTAAAACCCCTTACATCTCACTCACATAGAAAAGGGCATCACATCTGCCATGCACTTCATGATGGTTTGTAGAGTATATATGTAGATATAGAAGTGTTTTTGAAAATATGTCTCAACAAGGGGATGGACTACCGACGTGGGTTACAAGTTTTACTGACACTGTCACGAGTGAAAATGGTCTCATCAGTAAGCAATATTAATGAGGTTATTCAATGATTTGCAATTAGCCATTGACAAAATTCCACCACCTACCTTCATCTCCTCCGTGAAGGTGTTGAATCTTTTGTAAATGATAAGCGTAGAGGCCATGTATATATAATGTCCACCATGTTCCTGTATGTGGAACAGTGATACATGTAGAAATCATGCTTGTGTTTGCTGAAGGACTATGTTCTGCCTGCTGAATAATGTATTATACTTCATCCAGACTTTTTGTTTGAATGTTCAGATGGGGCACGGCATCAATCTCATGCAGTTTAATGAAAATATGAATAAATACTCGGATCTGGTATTCTATGCCTAGGAACTGTATTCTCTACAACCAGCAGCAGCATTTCCATTACAAAACTCGTACACAAATACAGTACTGATATACTCAGAGTTTGTAAATACACGTGGCATCTTAAATGATAAAGCAGAAAAATACAATTATTTAAAATTGAGCACAATTTCACAACTCGAATTACATAACGAAAACGACAGTCGATAAAGAAACCCATAGCAATTGGAGTTAACAGTTCTTGAAATGAAAACTTACCTATGTAATCAAGAAATATGGAACACATCTCATATGGAATTTTTTATTCAAATTACCACCTTTTAAAATATTTACTATTCATCCTGAAAGAACCGTGTATATTTTGGCCTGTTAATTCCTACATGCGTGGAAAATAATGCAAATTTCATAAAATTATAAAAGAAAACTCTGCTTACCTATTAATCTGAGTGTAAGGTACGTTATAATAGTTAACGTACGTCATAGTTTTAACAAAACAATATGCCCACATTCATTAACAAAATCATGGAACAAGCCTATATTTGCATTGCAGCAAACTTGGTTTCCAGAATGAATATTCACATGATCGGCTGGCTCACAACATTTGGAACATTGTTTGGAGTTGTGGCAGTATTTTAACAATGGTTGCTCATGTGACTCATTTGCCATCAGGTCACTGCACTCAAAGTCACCCCACTTTGCAGCACATCATAACATGAAACAGACATACCCAGTCTTGGCAGTAAATACAGTCATTTAAATTTGCAAGTGTGTGATGACATTCATTCTCTTCTGCTTATTCATTGTTTGGAATATACACAAATCCATACTCAGTGCATAAAGATTCACAGTGCTGTCATTGGTAGAGAGTAGATACACAGTTTTTACACATAAAGATAATGTAATGAAACCTAAACCTTAAATGTCATTAACTCACTGGAGCAGTTCATGTTGACTTAGTCATACCAAGAAACACATGTAATTTCGCTCATTCATAATTTTGCATTTCCTCCCCTTTTTCTGGTTATCATTGCTTCCCTTTCTTCAGCAAGATGGTATTATTTTATGTTTTTTGTGTGTTGTCGACCATGATTTTCCAGGTTTTGTATACACGGCATCTATCAAAACTGGGTGCACAATGCATCTGATCTTAAATGCTGCAACATAATTCTATTAAAATTTGGCATCTCTTAATTAATGCTTGAAGATTTACATGTTGTTTTACTAGAATCCAGTCATCATCATTGTGCACAATAGGCTTTATTAGTGTGCTGTGTGCTATCTTCCGTTTAGTGCTTTTGTTTGGGGCTAATCATTTCTGATGCCATCTTGATGTGTTGCTCTAAAGACAGTTAATTTTCATTAGGAAAACTGATATATTGCTCAAAATGCACTGCTGGTGGCATGGTGTTACTGTCATGGTATAAGCTATGCCTAATCTGTTTGAAGTCATTCAACTTTTATGGGCATGCTTTATGATTATTTATGCAATAGGCTCTAAATGGCTGTCCCAGCTTGTACATTAACCTCTCTACTTTGTTTGACATTGGTCAATAAATTTGAGGTTAATATTGGCCAAATATTTACTTTTCTAGGAACTGTCTTCTTATTTTTGACCAGAATTGTGAGCCATTATCAGTAAGGATACATTTAAGATGTATGACAATGGGAAGAAATCTTCTTGTAGTTTCTTAATCATTATATTGCTATTCGCTTTACAGAGTGGGCACAAATGGACAAATTTTTGTAGTGTTTGCATTAGGAGCACGATTTGTGTGAAATCACATTTTGCTCTTGGTAACATTCCATGCAAATCTGTTTATACTATTTCACCTAATTTCTGTGGAATGATCTTGCATATTAACCTCTTGTGTTGTACCATAGAATTTTTATTCTATGGCAACAATCAAATCTTCTAAGAATGTTCCTCAATCTTCTGACCTTATTATTAAAGGTGCAGGCTGTTGTTTGACTAAACATTTTAAATGTACTTTAAGTGTTTTGTATTTAACTAATTCATCAGTTGTAGACCCTGGGATGCATGTTTCCCAATGATCAAAAACTAGGTTTATGCACTTATTCAATATTTTCACCTACTTCACACAGTACATGCAGATTTATATTTAATTACCAACTTTGTATTTCTACTTAATGATGCTGATGATTGGATCTGCATCTTGTTCATGCTAGATATTACAAAGTAGTTTCCGAACATGGTTTTTACAATTGACTCCTTTCATCATCCGTAATGTCTAAGGCATATGTGAAAAAGCAACTACATATATGTTATTCCTCCATGATCTGTGTTCATTTCAAAGCTGTATGTTGCAACATTAAAGATTATCGTATGAGGATGTTATATGAATTGCATTAAAATGATAGCTGTCCTGACAACTTCATGAAATCCTAGTATACGGTACTTGAATTTCTCAGATCTCCAATGGAAAATGATTTCCATTTAGTGACATTACAGTTTTCTCTCCTGTGCTATTAGTGAGTGGTGGTGACTGCAGTGGTCCTGCATTTGAGCTTTGATGCAACTTTGTTCTGACTGTTTGAGTTGGTCTTCCTTGCTCATAATGCTGAAAAATAATATACATTTTTTGAGTAACCACACCACAACAAATTTACAACAACTCACAAGGAAACTTGAAGTGCGTGATTCTAGTTTAATGCAACTATGTGAAATGATGTGGATAAGAAATATAATTTGCTTATCTGTGAAAACTGATTTTCCAAAAGAATTATCACTCCAACCTGTAGGACTTTCCAAATAGTATCCTCACATTTGTTGCTGCAAGAATTTGGCCCATATACAGAACCATCTTTTTGAGTAATTCTTGTCTTAGCACTTTGGGTAACACCCTTACGGTTATGGATAGAGAGATGTTTAATCTGAACATCATTATGCAGAACTGATAATTTAATCCTTGTTACAGGAATGCCATTTATTTGTGACTCTGGACTACTAAATCAAGCTGCCAGGAATAACTGTTGAACTCCATGTTTGTGTGAAGCTTGACATCCTTAAATTTTTACAGCACTTTTGCTCTACACTGTTTTGAAATGTCCTGGCAGATTAAAATTGCGTGTCTGACCTGGCCTCAAACTTGTAACTTTTTATTTTGTGGGCAATTCTATCCCTGGCGCAGTTCATGACCCGTCCATGTGGCTTTATTTTGCCAGCACCATTCTTCTTCTTTCCAAACATCCCACAATGTTGCAGGTGAACTTCTGCAAAATTCAGAAATTAGAAGTAAAGCTGTAGGGCCTGGCCGTGAATCATGACCGGATAGCTCAGTCAGTGAGTACATTGCCTACAAAAGTCTGGCACAGAGTCTTAGTCTGCATTGAAGTTTCAAAACAATGCCCACTTTTCTGCAGAGTGAAATATTGATTCTGGAAACAATTCATAGGCTGTGTCAAGCCATTTCTTCACAGTATCCTTTCTTTCAGGATACCCACAAGTTACACAAGAGAACTTCTGCAAAGTTTAGAGAGCACAACAGAGGATGCTAGTAAAGCTGTGAGGAAGGTCATGAATTGTGCTTGGCTACCTCCGGCAGTGAGAACATTGCTGCAAAATACAAGATTTGGGTTCAGATTCCGGGATGGCACACAGTTTTAATCTTCCAGTAAATTTCGTAACAATTATTTAGGCTCCTTGGTTGTGCCTCTGTGTGGTATAGTAATCATAGTTATCACCCTCATGACTACTACCAAGCATACACTGCCAAAATCCTTGCATGCTGTATGTAATGGGTTGTTATAGCAGCTATCAGTTGTTTCAGTGATGTTCTCAGACAATGGTTTTTTAATCCTAGTGTCAACGGCAGTTGCCAGTGGATCTGGATGTGGTTTGCTTTTGACACGTTAATTTTTCTGTACTTGGATTTTGCAGTAGTTGTCCTCCATGTGCCTTTGTTTTACTGTTGAGTACTTTGTCAATAGTGCTGCCAGTCTCTGTTTCCAATCTTTTGTAAGGCTACATAGTTTGTTGACATTCCCTTGTATGGTATTAGTAACATACATCATAATATATGAGGGGCATTGAGTAAGTAAAGTAACACTTTTTTTTTTGGCAAGTTTTATTTAAAAAAATTGTAATTTTCTTTGTGACATCCTGGAACATTCCCACATCCTCCCTTACATTTCTGGTAACTCCCACTGGATGGCAGCACTATAAACAGCCTTCAGAATGGTATCTGCAATGGAGGTGTGTTTCAAGCAAAGAACAATCACTGAATTTCTCTTGGTGGATTTTGTGTCCATGGCTGTGGGGGGCTACAGACTACCAGTGAAATGTGCAAGTACCATAACAACTGTTTATTATAGATATAATAAACTGAACTCAGATACATTGTCTATGGATGAATGTCCAAACAACTTAAATACAGACTTAAATGTCACTCCTAGACATTGCTAATTGTAGTCAGCAGAGCAGAGGGGGCCAAGGATGATCGACTGTAGGATCCATCTGGCACACAAAGTGTGCCTTAGAGGATGACGGGCTTCTATTACGTTAAGCATCGGCGGGTGTCAGAAGCACAGGTTGAGGATGGTAGCTGCCTTAGGATGACAACACTTCTGGGATGTCACATGCTGGTGGATATCAGAGGCAGTGGCTTGATGACTATAGCTCTGGTGGAATGGCGATGCTTCTGGGATGTCGGGCATCAGTGGATTCCAAAGGCGATGGCTCAATGATGATAATTGCCAGTGGAACAAAGATGCTTCCAAGACATTGGGCATTGGAAGGTTCAGAGATGATATCTAGATGATGATAGCTGCCAGCAGGAATGATGATGCTTCTGAGACGTCGACCATCACTGGTTGTAACAGGTGATGTCGTCTGCCATTGGGGTGATGTGTGGCGAGGTGTGACACTCGGGAGCGGCAGTTGGTGGTCCTGCACAGCATTGGTGACAGGTGCTCATAGTGATGGTGATGACTCCAATCAATGGGGTGCTGGTGACGGGGTGTGCAGTCCAGAGTGGTAGTGGTCTGCAGCGTGATCTGGTAGTGGCCTAAATACTCTACAGCATGGGGATACCAGTGTGGAACTGAGTGGGCATGTGATACGGCGTAAGAAACAGGTGCCCAGACTACAGCACTCTCTACTAAGATTGGCACGCTGCCTGTTGGTGTTGTTGGTACCACTGGATGCCATGGAGGCTGGATGAAGCTACAGTGTAAAGAGCTCAGGCCACGCCAGGCTAGCTTGTAAACAACTCGGTGACTTACGTTGATGTGAGTCATGTAAGCATGACCTCCTGAAGAGGTAGCAGGCCACATTATGTGCCTAGTATGCATAGCAGTAGAGTCCCAGGCAGATACTATAGTTGAAAACCATATCATCATAAATATTTACATAATTTACAAAATATCTACCGAAACCAGGCAGTGGTTAAAAGTATGATAAGTCACTGGAAGAAGCATCTGTTGTCAATGGAACAAGGCAAAGGAAACCTGTGTGATCTACAATTACCTGATTACCTGCAATTCACAAGTAAGCATCTGGCAGAGGGTTCATCGAACCACCTTCAAGCTATTTCCTTATCGTTCTGCTCTCGAACAGTGCATGGAAAAATGAACACTTAAATTGTTCTGTGCAAGCTCTTATTTCTCTTATGTTATTATTATGACCATTCCTCCTTGTGTTGGTGGATGCCAACAAAATATTTTCACACTCTGAAGAGAAAGTTGATGATTGAAATTTTGTGAGAATATCCTGCCACAGTGAAAAATGGCTTTATTTTAACAATTACCAACTCAAATCATGTATCATGTCTGTGGCGCTTTCCCCCTTTTTCATTATAGTACCAAAAGAGCTGCTCTTCTTTGAATGTTTTTGATGTCATCCATCGATCCAGTCTGATGCGAATCCGACACCATTCAGCAGTACTCAAAGAGGACATACAAGCAAAGTGAAGCCAGTTTCTTTACTAGACCTGATGCATTTTCTCAGTGTTCTGCCAATAAGAATTAGTCTTTGGTTTCTTTACCCACATTATCTATGTGATTGTTCCGACTTAAGATATTCATAATTGTAATCCCTAAGTATGTAGTTGAATTTGTCCTTTAGATTTGCCTGATTTATTGTGTAACAAAAATTTAGTGGATTCTTTTTGGTGCTCACGTGGATGATGTCATGCTCCCATGTGCAGGCTGTTCACCCACAGCTGTGATGCCTGAAATGCTGCAATGTGGAGACACTCTTATTCTAGGTGATTGACAAATAACAGTCACGTAATTCAGCGCTCAAATCACACATTTGTTGTTAGTGTTGATACAGATGTTCAGCAGTTGAGGTATTCAAAGACTTGTGCCCACTGGGTTCCTCAAAGTCTATCTGAAGAGCATTAAGAGAAAGGAGTAACATCTGTGCCAAAGTGCTTATTATGAGGCTGATTGTGGCGATTTCTTTTCAAATATTGTCACAGGTAATGCAACATTAATTCACCATGTTAAGCCTTAAACAAAACACCAATTCATGGAGTGCCCAACACAATGTCTCCTTCAAAGAATATTAGGAAATTGAAGAACTGATTACAGTATGTCCATGGACACAAAAATGAGAACACGCTTCTCCTTCTCCACAGTAATACAACGCCACAGACAAGTCTGCACTCCCAAATGGAGATCACAAAACTTCTTTGGATTGTTCTTCTTCATCTCCCTACAGCTCAGGTGTGGCAACTTCTGACTTCCATCTCTTTGGCCCACTAAAGGATGGACTCCATGTAAAACACTACAGCAATGATGAGGAAGTTGTTGGTGCAGCAAGATCTCACATTAAGGTGGTGTAAGACTGTAGAATAGAATGGAGATTACAATGAAAAATATATTTTTACAACAAAAGTATTAGGGAACCATATCATGTATTTAAATCATGAAAAAGGCCATCCTGCTTTGAGAAAAAAAGTTTTGCAGTACTTATTGAACAACCCTTGTAGCTTCTCATGAGGTCCAGCGTGTTGGTCCCCATCTTATGGACTTCCAGCTCTTCCTTCTCTCATCTTACACAGCATCATTAAACCACTGTACAAATCATGATGATCATCCTTTCCTAGGTACCCTTTAAATCTGACTCTTCTTTCTTTTGTTTCTCCTGTCACAATCGTACTATCAGAAAAGTCTAACTTGACTTGGTTCCCCATCAACCGATCTACGCTTAATATTTAACTGATTGTCGGAGGCAATATTATCAAGACTCCTTGCTCATACTCAAGATGCTGTATTGTGAACTTTTAATATATTACTTTACACTGAACTGGTTTTCTTTTATTTCTGACCTTCCTTATAATATGTATACTGCATGGTGGAAACACAGGTAAATCGTATTTATGTTTCAGCTATTCGTGCTATTGTTTTTGTTTAATTACATTAACTCCAGATTCACTGTGAAGAAGCAAAATAGTAGTCACACTGTGGACATTAAAATTTCTTCCACAGTAGTTTTTTGTCCTCTAACTAAGTCATTCTGTGTGTTATGTATTATGTTTGATCCATCTTCCACATTAATTTAGGATAGATTCACATCTGAAACCTCACTTAATTTAACAATCTATTTCTGGGAGATGTTCACTCATTGTGACACTCCCACACCAGTGACCTAATTGGGATTATTTTCCTTTTTTGTTGCAGATAACTTCCTCCAAAGTTATGGAAATATTCATAACAAGGTTTTACTTGTGATCCTATGGTTACATGGCAAGTGTGATTTTGCTGCCTCCTTTCCCACTCTATCAATTCAGTCTGAACACACATGAGAAAAATTTCTCCAATATCATGCACAACGTAATGGTAACTTCTCATAAGCCAAAATGGGTGGCTACTGTATTACAATTTTCATTAATTCTTCTTTCATGGGATCATCTAAATAAATGATCCTCTCTCAAAAGTGCTTGATGAATTCTTTGATTGTGCCATCCTGGTTTGAACACGTAGCTGGTATCAGTAATGGTGACTTAATTACCCACTATAAATTTTCAATCAATACTTTTTTTTGGCAGTGATGGTTCAGATATGTTTTAACTTTAATTTTCTTATAAATCAAGGTACTCATCTTCACAAGTCTTGTCCTATGCATACGCAAGCGCGCAGCTTGTGGTCTAGTGGCTGGCATTGCTGTCTCTGGATCACGGGGTCCCAGGTTTGATTCCCGGCCAGGTCAGGGATTTTCTCCACCCGGGGACTGGTTGTTTGTGTTGTCCTTATCATTTCATCATCATTGAGGAAAAGTGTTGTTACTGGACTGTGAAAAGATTGAGAATTTGTACAGGCACTGATAACTGCACAGTTGAGCATCCCACAAACCAAATGTCTTTATCATCATCATCATCATCATCATCATCATCATCATCATAATCATCATGCATACCAATATGAAAATCAGATCTCTTCTTCTCATTCTGTACCCTTAGAAATGAGTCCTGAATTGTTTTTGAAAAGCAAAGGAATGTTTGCCACCAGATGTGAGATGTATTCAAAAAGTAAGGGCTGTATATTCTTTATGTACATCCATGTGGAAATTAAACCACTTGGTAATTATGGTCTTGCCCTCGTCATCTTCAAACTATTGCATACAGGCAACTGTTTCAATTGCAAGAAGAGGAGTAGTCAGTGTTGGAGCAGTATGTTTTTGATTTTTTGTGCCTCTCTTTAGAGCTTTTCTTGTGTGGTATTAAATTCCCTCCACAATTTGTTATGTTTTTGTTTGATTAATTTCTAAGTTTCTCGGACCATCGGGAGAATGTCTCAATTCAAGTAAATAAGTCAAATTGTTTCTATTGCTTTTAATATCATTTTCACTGTGCTCAACTTTGATTGCTCAGTTATTTAATGATGTTTACATTTGTATTTTTTAATGTGCAGTGGGTGTATCCCAGCATTTAATTCTGTTGTTTTCCAACATTTCTGTATCACCTTAGGATTCTCTTCCTACTAAAACTTGAGTTGACCATTTCTGTTATGTAATTTCTACTCAGCTTTCTTCTATACATTAGACAATTTTAGGATTGTCTCTATTATTAATAGTAAAATTGTTTTTAATTTGTAATGCTACTTATTGTTCCTTGTAATAGCAATTATTCTTCTTTACAACCAGTTGACACTGCTCTATTCTAATACTTCCTGGTGCATTTGAACTTACACTGCAATGCAACAGCAATGAACCCATCATATTGTCAACAGTCAATACTAAGATTGTTGCAATAATTGAGGTACAAAGGCTGATTGCCAAGTTTTGAGAGATCTCTGTCTCTCACAAGGTTGCTTACAGTTCTTTACTCAACAGCGGGATGAGATGATTATGTCAATCAGTGGTCTAGTTTAGTACTGACCGGCACTCATTACCAGAAAACTTGTACATTTATTCACTGCTGAACTATAATCATGTGCAGTGAATTATGTGTAACTATTCTTCTTCCATCCTAGACATAATCAATATGCTGCAACAACAATAAAATTATGTGCCCTAATGGAAAATACTACAGCACATCTATTTTAGGCAGCAGCTGGCTTGAAACTGAGGCTTTGGTGTAACTATGTTGAGGCCCAATTGCTACATTACTGAGGTGCTACAACAACAATGCCACATTATTTTAACAATCTACGTACTTATAAGACACTGACTTTACTCCAGCCACATATAAATGTGAATGGAGTAATTGATGCTATACCCTCACAAGGTGAACTTTAAGAAATATGGCTTAATGTCATCCACTTTACGTAAAATAACATTTGATGTAACAGAGGTCTAATCATTTCTGAGCCTTTTTGTCTCCAAATTTTGGCTATGACATCATGAATATTCTGGATAGACTCCTTATTGTGAGTTCCAAGATGATACAAACTTCCTCTTCTGCTCTGTTGGATTTGAGTTCAGAAATAATCACCTGGATGTGCACCTTAGCTGGTGGGAGACTATCCAGGTTAGTAACTGTTCCAAATTCAAACTGCAGTTTTCTTGTGGGTTACACTGAATTAAAAAGTTTGTTGAAAAGTTCTGCTAGTGCTCCTGTGCTATGCTGATTATTCAATTTCGTTTCCTTATCTGTTATGTGGAGGTGAACTGTCTGGGTTGAGAATGGAGTTACCATGATTTGATTGCTGTATAAAGGTATCTGCTGTTCTTCCTCTGGAAGTCCTTCACCACTTGTTAGATGACGTCCTTTTTGTAACATCTTGGTGTGTCTGATGATCTTGGTTGTGGTTTTTCAGATTGTGTGGTAGCTTGTATAATTAGCCATGCTCTTATTGCTGATCCATTTCAGCCAAGCTTACTTTCTGTCCTCAAACATCTTGCCATATGCTGTTGTCCACTATGAGTGTTTGTTCTTCTTGGTCTCTGGGATAGCAGCTGTTGCTGTTTTTGTCATGACCTTCTTTTGTTGTAGCCAGTCCTTTTTATCCTTATAAACGTGGTAAAATTGTTGTTTATCAAAACTAGACATGATTGTCTTAATGGGATTTCTGCACTTGTTCTTTAAATAAAAATATGACATTTCAGTCTTTGATCGCTATTTTTTATTTTCAATGACCAGTTTCAGAACTGTACTGACAAGTTACTCTGTAACTGCAATATATGATCTGAAGATGGGCAGCTAACCTGAAACCAGTCATTGAAAATAAAAAACAGCGATCAAAGACTGAAATGTTATATTTTTATTTAAAATTGTTGTTATCTTGCAATCAGGTTGGATTGAATATGGAAACACTTCTATAATTTGTGAGTGGGATGAAATTTGCTCCTATCAGTTGTGGACAGTGTTAAGAGTTATTGTTGGCAATTCTCAATACCTTCATGTGAAGTATTTCTTTCCTACTTTTCATGCTAATGGGGACATGACTCAGTTGAAACTTTCTTAACATAGTGTTATGATATCTCCATGTCTTAGGTTCCCTGGGAAGGTATTTGAGTGCTCCAGATTTAAGGACCAAGTTGTAATTTCTGCACAGATTTATCAGTCACTCTCCATTCCTACTGGTCTTCATGTGGGGCTGAATACTCTCTTCTGAATACTTTCTTGAATTTCCTTTCTTTCCTAATCTGAACATTTAAGTCTTCCACTAAGACAATTGTGTGATATTTAGAAAATTTATCCATTGTCTCTTCTAGTTCTCTCCAGAGATTTTGTACTTCAGTAGCCTTCCCTTTTCTATCATTGGTGGACTCGCATTCAGGAGGACAATGGTTCAAACCCGCATCCAGCCATCCAGATTTAGGTTTCCCATTATTTACCTAAATCGCTTCAGGCAAATGCCAGGATGGTTTCTTTGAAAGGGCACAGCCAGTTTCCTTCCCCATCCTTCCCTAATCCGAGCCGGTGCTCCATCTCTTATGACCTCGTTGTCGACAGAACGTTAAATGCTAATCTCTTCCTCCTCTGTCATTGGTAGGTACTTAGAAGGTGGTAATCATATAAGCTTTGAAGATACCTTTCAATGATATGGTAGATATTCTGCCATTCAGAGATGAGAAGGAGAGTGTGTATTCTACCTCTCTACTGTTGACAATGAAACCTGTACCCAGGTGACGTAAATTCTTCATCACTCTCTGACCTGGTTACCTTAGTAAATCCTGTAGTCCAGCAATTCCCTTGCATTTATACCTATGAGTCTAACTTCTTGCAGTGCTGTCATCAGAATAGTACTGTTCTTTATAACGTCCAATGTGTGTTTCAGTTTCACTGTCGTCAGGTGGGAATTGAAGTTGATGTGTGCCAAGTAGGTGAAGTATTTCTTATTCTTTCATGAAGGTGCAGATTCTCCAGAACCAAAGGATCCTCTCGCCCCTACACATGTGGGTGTGGATTTATTACCTCCTGGGTTATACATTCTTCATGTGGTCACCCAAAGGTTATGAGTTGTTAATTATCAAGGTTGTAAACCTTGAAGGCACTAATGTTGCTTGGCTTGTGATCCAAATTTCTTTACCCTGCCTTCCACTAGGTTACTTGGTTTAACAGGAGCACCTTATGTAAGTGAAACACTGGAGATGATATGTTTTCTGTCACAAAAACTGTCTTTACCATTATCTAGAGATCTCTTCAAAAATCTCCCTATCTCCCCCCCCCCCCCCCTCCTCACTCGCCTCCCTCTCTCCCCCGCCTTCCCTGTCTCTCCCTACCCCCCCCCCCTAGCGCGCACACACACACACACACACACACACACACACACACACACACACACACACTCTCTCTCTCTCTCTCTCTCTCTCTCACTCTGCTTTTGTGTATCTTAGTGTGCTAAAAATATAATTTGACGTCAGTGTTCCAGTTATATTAATTTTAATTTTATTGTTTTGTTGATTTCAGATTTTTATTTTATTCAGTGAAAAGAACCTGGAAACCAATGAATATGAAATGTCTTAAGTACTACACACTGCTTGTACCAGAAAATATGATTATAAACTTTTTGAAACATAAAAGTAATGCTCCAATGTGTCAGTACCACAAACGGATAATGCTTTTGAATTATGGCAAACAGTTTCATACTTCAAGCAGCTTATGTACAGTGCTTCAGTCTGCATTCAGTCACATGTACAGCACAGACAGCAGAAAAAGTTATACAAACCAGGAGAATATTAGCAGAAAAGATTTCCTGGAAGGAATGTTTCAAGACAGAAAACAGAAACTTGCAGAAAGTAGGCAGATGATTTTAAAAGACATCAAAGAAAAAAAAGATAAAATGAAAGAAAAAATGGAGGAAGTTATTGAGGTAATATAATTCTGGCAGATTATTTCTGCTTAATATTTGTTACTTTTTTGATAACAAATATTAAAGTAATAACAAGAAACAAATTTATTTTTTTCTTTCCCTCTTTCAGTCTTTCTCTCTTTCTCACTCCTTTCTCTGTATCTCATTGTATTTGAAAATGTTTCAACCACCGTTCTCACAGTTAAGTGATTGTGATTTATCAGACCTATACAAATTAACATTAACCTCTCAAAAAGTCAATTCTGTGAATGTCGTCCTCATCCTAAGTGAGTCCATTTCTTGACAAATTTTGCATTTCCAAGATATGTCCACAAAGTAAGTTCCGTTTGGTTATATAAGACAAACATTTACAGATACAGAAAAAATATTTATTGTACAAAAATCTACAACTGTTAAACTACTTTTATAAATTGCATCTGAAATTTTGTAGGCACTTGTCATAGCATGTCACAGTTTTTTGTATGTCTTCTTCATAGAAGCTTGCCGCCTGTGTATTCAACCATGTGGTAACATGTTCTTTCAGCTCATCGTCGTTGTTGAAGTGTTAACCACCAAGGTCAGCTTTTAGGTGTAAGAAGAGATGAAAGTCACTAGGAGCGAGATCCGGGCTGTACAGAGGATGATCAAATGCGTCTCAGTGAAATTCCCATAAGAGTTGTTTGGTCACATTCACCGTGTGAGTTTGGACATGGAAAAAACAGCACCTTTTGACAGTAATCCTCAGCGCTTGTACAGTATTGTGTGGCACAATTTCTTAATGGTCTCGCAGTAACCATGTGCATTGATTGTTTGGCCTCGTGGTAAGAAATCAATCAGCAGAATGCCTTTTCTGTCCTAAAAACCAGTGCACATGACTTTTCGAGGTGTTTGCTTAGGGCTAACCTTCATTGGGGATGAAGTGTGCCTCCATTCCATTGATTGCCGTTTTGTTTCAGGGGTGTCGTATGATACCCAAGTTTCATCCCCCGTGACTATCCAAGAAAGAAAACCATTCCTTTCTGCATTGTACCATGTCAAAAACTGAAGTGCATTGCCCATCCATTGTTTTTTGTGTTGATCAGTAAGAATTTTGGATACCCTACGTGAGCAAAGTTTTCGAAATTTCAGTTTTTCAGTAAGAACTTCATGAATTAATGATTGTGAGATTTGCAGAACTTCCATAGCAAGGGCACTAAATGTAAACTTATGGTTGTGTTTAATCTTCTCTTCAATTGTGTGAACCAGTTCATCAGTAACCCCAGACGGGCATCCACTTCATTCTTCATCGTCCACTTGATCACGTCCTTCATTGAACAGTCTGACCCATCTTCTAACCATCGAATCACTCATAGCATTTTGTCCGTAAACCTCACAGATCTGCTGATGAATTTCTTTTGGTTTAACTTTCTTTGCAGTTAGAAAACGAATCACAGATCTGATTTCACATGCTGTGGCATTTTCAATTACGGCTGACATTATAAAGAAGCACTACAAAGCACACGTCGGCAGCAGCAATCTGAAAATGGCGTACATGTCTTCTCCTTGAGTCAGATTAACTGCCCCATGTGCTTGGAACTGCGATTGTAGCGCTGCCGCAGATAGAAATAGAAACGGAACTTACTTTGTTGACGACCCTTGTATAATAAGCATGTGTAGTTTCATGTTATTTTCTAAACCATCCTTAAATTTTGTTTGGCCCTTCCTTTATCTTTGTGTATGTTACTCATCTTGTCTGCCTGACTTTCATATCCAGTTTACTTATGATTCTTATTTCCTTCTCTGTCAGTATTTCAGTGGGCTATAGTTGAATCATAAAGTCTGCTATTGTTTTTATGGGAATTTTGCACCTTGCAGTTCTTCTGAATCTGTGGAAGTTTCACAGCAGTTATGGAAAATAGTAACAATAAGCCACATTTAAAGCAAAAATAACCTCACAAAGCATGTAGATAACTCAAACTAGGAGACAATCATAAACTCTGCGTAATGCTGTTATTTATTCTTCTAAAATACAATGTTTGCTTTTTGATAAGGAGCATCTAGTTACTAAACACACTACAAAAATTATAAGGAAGGCGAGAAACACAGCAATCAATTGTAATCCCAATGGTTTTTTATTATTCTTGCATATTCAGATTTCAGTTATAATTGGCCATTTTCAGTGCATTTGAGTGAGTTATAACCCAACAAACTCATAGCAGTACTTCACCATATGACTTTACTGGTGTATAGGCAGAAAGAAGCTCCTTCTGCCTATACACCAGTGGAGTTTACACTGATGTAAAACTTCCTGGCAGATCTGTGTGCTGGACCATGACTCAGCCTCAGGACAAATACCTGGGTTCGAGTCCCAATCCAGCACACAATTTTAATCTGCCAAGAAGTTTCAATACATTGACTGTTGATTCAGGGTAGGGGACAGTCTTCACTCTCATAAACTGAAGAGCAGTCAACTAAATAACAACTTAAATCTGAGTTACTAGTCAAGAAAACTAAGAAATTATTCACCTCAGTTCTTGCAGAAGAAATTATTGCTAATAGAACAATTATGGTAATTTAGTAACACTGATGTTTGAAAGCTTCCTCATTGATATGTAAATGAATAACTGTGGTGTCACCGCCAGACACCACACTTGCTAGGTGGTAGCTTAAATCGGCCGCGGTCCATTAGTACATGTTGGACCCGCGTGTCGCCACTGTCAGTACTTGCAAACCTAGCGCCACCACATGGCAGGTCTAGAGAGGCGGACTAGCACTCGCCCCAGTTGTACGACGACTTTGCTAGCGACTACACTGCCGAAGCCTTACTCTCATTTGCCGAGAGACAGTTAGAATAGCCTTCAGCTAAGTCCATGGCTACGACCTAGCAAGGCGCCATTAGCCTTACAGTGATTGTAATTAACCATATCTGGAGATACTCATTTGTATCGTCAATAGCGATGTACCACAAGGATGAATTAAAGTTAAGTATTCAAGGAGCTGCATATTTTTCTCTATAGCATTCATCAAGTATCCTGTTCCAGAACTCACGCCAGCCGGCGTGTGTGTACGCGTGCCTATCGGTAACCTCACCCTGTGTCTAGACTCTTGTCTAGACACAACAAAACAATATAAGGAATATTGCACTGGGAAAAAAACAAAAACAAAAACAAAAAACGCTTTATAGAAGGGAGGGGACATGGTGGAGCATATTACAGAGCTGCAGCTTGCATGTTAGTTTACTGTTATGTGGTTATGAAAAATGTGTCTTAGAAGTATACAACAGAGAGAACATTGGTTCTTATCACTTTTCCCTCAATGAGACTGTACAAATTAAAAGTATTTTTCTGTGAGAGACTGTACAGCTTCAATGGGAAGAAAATATGAGCAGCATAATTTTGGATTTGATATGCAAGCCTGTGCCTGTGAATTCAAATTATGTATCCAGTTAAGATGAGGCTAGTACCTAAATTGTGGAACAGAGTGGAGGGTATACTGCTTGTCAAAAAAGGAGCAAGAAATATCCCTGAGAACTATAGAGAAATAAGCCATCTAAATGCTTCTTACAAACTCTACGCAAGAATTATTACCAATGGAATGTGAAAGATACATGACACCATCCTAATGGAGGAACAAATGGCTTTAGAAAGTGGCTACCTTGTATTGAAAATGTTAACATTGTATGCAAGTTACTTGTAAAATGACAAGAATATAACGAGGAGACTCTCATCAAATTTATAGATTATGAAAAGATTTTTGATTATGTGATCAGAAGCAAGCCATGAACGTCGTGTAAAAGCAAGGGCTATCCAAGACATTTAACACAGGCAACAAAGACTTTGTATGAGCTCACAGAAGTTATAATAAATACAGGGAAGGAGAAGACATTACCAGTAAAGATCAACAGAGGAGTGTGGCAGGGGTGTAAGGATATTACAGAATTCATCAGGTCACTAAAAAGTAGTAATTCTGCTGTGTATGATGGTGTTTATCCTGACTTTATAGGATTGCTCTTAGGCTCTCTTTGTAATTAATCAATGGTTGAGGCCATATTTTCCAATACGCTTAAATTTGCTTTAGAAACACCCATCTACAAAACAGAGGATGAACAAATCACCTATAATTACAGACCTATTTCACTCCTTCCCGTCTTTCCAAAAGTATCTGAGAAAGTGCTGCATTAAAGAATACTGACTCATATAACTGATCAGAACTGATTAATCACCTCTCAGTTTGGTTTTTGTAAAGGATGCTCCACACAGAAAGCAATAAAGATCTCACAAATGACGTACTGATGGAGCTAAACAAGAAAAATTACATAAAATTGTTGAGGCGTTCCTAGTCACTCACTGAAATATTGCCTGTTGGCTTGTGTCTCGGGTTCTTTAGCGAACATTTGTTTGACTTGTCAAATGTTTAGTTTGCACAAATGGTTGACATTGTCAGAGCTTCGCTCTCCATTGCTTATGGGGAGACTGGAATCGAGCCTGCAGCAACAGATTATATTCTGTTATGCCAATGTCAGGGCTTTTCCCTGATCATTACTACTGAGGATCCCACCTTGCTACTTACAGTGATCATTTGCTGCAGCATGGGAATCCAGGATCTGTTTAGCTTGAGGCTTTCCCCTTTTCTGTTGAAGCTGTTGTCAAATTTATGTATTACTATGCTCAAACTCAACCCTAGCAGTCACAGCTCAGATGACAGTTGAACAGACTTTTTCAAGTG
Source organism: Schistocerca cancellata (assembly GCF_023864275.1). Classification (NCBI taxonomy): domain Eukaryota; kingdom Metazoa; phylum Arthropoda; class Insecta; order Orthoptera; family Acrididae; genus Schistocerca; species Schistocerca cancellata. Next base: position 382,057,727 of record NC_064626.1, on the reverse strand, counting down.
GTTCACAGTTGTAGTTTGTCTTAATCCCACAAAGACTCATATTATGCAATTAACTTTTAACACCATAAAGAGACATTAATGGTCACACACCGAATGAAGCACAGTGTGTAAAATTCACTGGGGTTCAGCTGGATAATAAAAACACATGGATAAACTAATCAAGGGGCTCAGTTCATTGTGTTATCCCCTTATAAGCATCTCCCATTGTGTTGACCTAAACACAAGAGTGTTGATTTATTTTGCAATTTTGCATATTTTCATTTCCTATTGTATTATGGAATTACCTTCTGGGCTAGTGCTACTAAACTAAATAAAATATTTGTTCATCAGAAGTGAGCAATAAGAATATTGTACAAAGTAGATAATCGTACATCTTGCAGAAGCCTTTTTCAGGATCTTGGAATTCTTACACTCACTTCCCAATACATGTACTCCGTAATGGTTTTCATTGCTGATGATGAAAGTAAGTTTCAACTGAACTGTGACACACACATTTGTAATGTAAGGCACAAAAATAATTTTCATGTAGACTTTACATTCTTGTCTACAGTTTGGAATGGAATTTTGTACTTAGGTGGTAAGATATTCAGCAAATTCCCATCTAACATAAAGCAAGAAACTGGGAATCCATACCAGATAAAAAAATAAAATTAGACACACGTCTGATTAGCCATTCTTTCTGCAAATTATCTGAATATGTCGAGTCATGGATTTAACATTTTTGTTAGCTACACGGCATGTAGCAGTGCTTGTTATAAAGTCATATAACATTAATAATGGACTATAAATAAGACTCAGTATTTATACATGCAAAAATATTTTCTTTGAAAAATACCATTGCATTAAAGTAAATATTAAGCAAATAATAGCAGATAAACAGCAGGTGAATAATAAAACTAAGAAGGCAGCAGAGTATCTCAAAGGAACAGCTTTCTTACTAATTTACTCTATTAAATTTAGGTGTCAGAAGCATGAGTAGCATCAAGCAGTGTAGTGATAGTTTATTGTTAATACAGTATACAGATTGAACTTTGGATGTCTTTGTCTCATGCTGAAGTATATCTTGACTCATTCAATATCCCTGGAGGTTCTCCTTCTTCATGGGATCTATGGAATGTGGCGGATTGATGGATGGATGGATATCATCTAAAAATTTCACTAAAGAAACTAAAGTATGGCAGTCAAAGGGAAATTTCCAGTATGCTCTAAAATTACTAAATGGACAATCAATAGAACAGGTATTACAGTATCAGCTGTTAGGCTATGATACTGACTATGAATATGAAGATTATGTCACTGATATATTAAATAAGTTTGAAATGGTATGTGGCACAGTAGATATAACACAGGGCAAGGCAAGGAAGGATACATAGCTAAAATTTTACACTTATTCTAACATATGGAAGTGAATCTTCAGTATTAACTATGAAAGAGAAAAGAAGGGTACAGTCAGCGGGAATGAAATTTTTAAAGAACGTTAAATGATGTAGTCTTAGAGATCATATACAAAATGAGAAGAACTTTATATATACTGTTTAAATGAAAAAAAGTAAGGTTACTTGAAATGAAAACAACATATCAACAGAATGGAGGAAGACAGACTAGTTAAACAAGTAATCAGTTATAAACCAATAGGAAAGATGGATGCAGGATGACTGAGGAGGATGGAGCGGACTGTAAGTCTATTCCACGAAATCGAGAAGAATGAGTTAATCTCCCTTCCACATATGCTCTGGCTGGCCGTCTGGCTGCCAACTTTGTTTCCAGAGGATGAGTTTAATTTTTTAAATCTCATAGATGCTGTTCAGTACACATATCTGGAGTAAAATAATTCTGTCTCATACAGGTGGGTCTTAATATATCACAGTAGAGGAAACTTTTGGTTCAGTCTCAAATATATGTTGGGGGTATCTCCTAGATCCATTCCTATTAGGCATTCCACTTTACTACCTTTTATGTAATTTTGATATTAGAATTTTCATATTGTGATTCGATGTCTCCTGCATTCAAGCCTCATTTAAAGGATTGCAGGCAGTGACTCATCACATTACCCGTAATGTGGGTTGGCGAGTATCCTGTCTATATTTTCCCTTGTTTTTATCTCGCCTATTGATATATGAAGATGGTTACCATATGGGGTACTAAAACTCACAAATCTTGAATATATGGAGTGGACATTATGATCTAATCAGCTCCCCTTCACACTCTGTAAAATGTATCTTAAAGCTCTCTTCCCAGATCTTAGTAGAGTCACATTATGCAGCCATTCTTGCTATGTGCAAGTGCAATACCTAACATGAAAACTAGATTTCACACAACAGAATGTAACCATTCATTTATTTAGTCATAATATATTTATTATGAATGGACACACAGTAGACACTTGACGACTGCTGAAAACTATGGTGGCTATCACTGTTAAACTACCAGGTGATGAAAAGGTCAGTATAAATTTGAAAACTGAATAAATCACAGAATAATATAGATAGAGAGGTACAAATTGGCACACATGCTTGGAATGACATGGGGTTTTATTAGAACCAAAAAAATACAAAAGTTCAAAAAATGTCCGACAGATGGCGCTTCATCTGATCAGAATAGCAATAATTAGCATAACAAAGTAAGACAAAGCAAAGATGATGTTCTTTACAGGAAATACTCAATATATCCACCATCATTCCTCACCAATAGCTGTAGTCGAGGAATAATGTTGTGAACAGCACTGTAAAGCATGTCCAGAGTTATGGTGAGGCATTGGCGTCGGATGTTGTCTTTCAGCATCCCTAGAGATGTCAGTCGATCATGATACATTTGCGACTTCAGGTAACCCCAAAGCCAATAATTGCACGGACTGAGGTCTGGGGACCTGGGAGGCCAAGTATGGCGAAAGTGGCGGCTGAGCACACAATCATCACCAAACGACGCGCGCAAGAGATCTTTCACGCATCTAGCAATATGGGGTGGAGTGCCATACTGCATAAACATCGTATGTTCCAGCAGGTGTTTATCAGCCAGGCTGGGGATGATTAGAGTCTGTAACATATCGGTGTACGTCTCACTCGTCACAGTAGCAGTTATAAAACCAGAATCACGCATTTCCTCGAAGAAAAAAGGCCTGATAACAGTAGATGTGGTAAATCCAACCCATACCATGACTTTCTCATCATGCAGTGGTTTCCACGACAGTTCTAGGATTTTTGGTAGCCCAAATTCTGCAACTGTGGGCGTTGACAGACCCTCAGAGCATGAAATGAGCTTCGTCGGTTCACAACACGTTACTCAACCAATCGTAATCTTCCGCCATCTTTTGAAATGCCCACACCGCAAATGCCCTCCACTTCACTAAATCGCCAGGTAACAGTTCATGATGCTGATGGATTTTGTATGAATAGAATTGGAGGGTATGCCTAAGCGCCAACCAAACAGTAGTGTATGGAATGCTGGTGCGATGTGCGACTGCACTAGTGCTGATTTCCCCGTGCATAGACGAACCCGCTACAGTCTCCATTTCTTCCTGAACTGTCTCAGCAGCATTACGCCTTGTGCTCGATCGGCCACTATGGGGTCTGTCATCTAAACAACCTACGACTTTGAACTTCGAAATCATTCTCGCCACAGCTGCATTTGTCAATGGGCCTTTACCCATTCAAATCCCCTTCCTATGGCGATAGGATTGTAACGCTGAACTAGCCCATTCCCCATTCTGATAATACAGCTTCACTAAAAGCTCCTTTTCAGGTAACATCAACATGCTGCAACTGCTGGTGCATCTGATTCTCTCTCTCATTACAGCTCCTTTTATACACTATTGTCATGCGCAGTCACTGACGTTTTGCTGTCCAGCGCCATCTGTCGGATATTTTGTGAACTTAGTTTTTTTTTTTGTTCTAATAAAACCCCATGTCATTCCAAGCATGTGTGTCAATTTTTACCTCTCTACCTACATTATTCCGTGGTTTATTAAGTTTCCAAATTTATACTGAATTTTTGATCACCCAGTATATTGACTGACAAACTACCTATTGGCTTCTGTCTTGGGTTCTTTAGCCAATGTTCGTCAGATGATTTTTCTGATGTTTTGCCAGCATTGCAATGGAAGGTGAAACTTTGACAAAGCCAGACACTCATGCTAGTGGAACGTCAGATAAATCAGCAGATGAGCATCAGCCGAAGAACCCAAGACAGAAGCCAACAGGCAGTTTGTCAACAAGCGGCCATGAATGCCTTAACAATTTTGTATATTGACTGATTTGACAGGAAAAGAATTCCTTGTTGAGTCACCTGTCTTTTCAACTTACATTTTTCCACTTTCATAGCAAAAGCAAGATTGAGCAAATTAAATAGACGGGACTAAAATTTGCTATGAGTAGAACTGACCATGCATATTAAATTCCAGTGTGGATATATCTTCAATATAAGATTTTATATGCATCTTATCATTAAAATAATAATTATAATTATAATATATATTTCATAAAAGTGAGCTACACACAAAACTAGTGGGGACTTATCCTGGTTTATTTAAACCAAAACATATACAGAATGTGCCCCAGAGAAAGCACAATCTGTCTTAAGTCTATATTTCAAAGCAAAGTCCAGTCCACACCACATTAGAGTCTACAATGTAATCTCATAATCAAACTAATGACACACTCATTGTGCACTCCACAGATCACTTCTCAACTGTTTCAGACTGAATCGCGGCCATCTCATATTCAGGATTCTAGTGTGATCTCATATGACATTGTTCCTGATGATGAGCACCCTCTTTGTAGTGACACCACAGAGGTTGACAATAATATTGCACCAGCTATTTGGTTTCTGTAGTATCATAAGGTTACTCCACTACAGTAGGTTTCCTTAAGCAGGAGTTAGTGATGGAACATTTTGAAGCTGTTCATCAGGTGAAACTTGAAAATGAAAATCAAACTCTGCATCTTTGCCACCAACCCCTCCAACCAAAGCCAATCCAATTGTAACATTGAACCCTGCCTGTCTCAATTTGTACCACCAGCCAACTGTGACCCCTCCCACACTTCCACCTAAACATCCCCTGGTCACCTTCCAGGAATTCCTAACTTCCACCCTGGCGTCACCATCCTTCCCCAGATCCCTCCCTAAGAACAACAATCTTTCAGCAGAAGAAAGAACTGCACTACATAACCTAAAAATGGATCCTGACTAGGTCATTCTCCTGGCAGACGAAGGACCCTCCAATGTTGTGATGAACAGCAGTGACTACCTAGCAAAGGGCCTCTGCTGGTTGTCTCACACCTCCATGTACAAGCCCTGCCAAAGTGACTCCATCCCAGAAGTCCAACATAACCTCCAATCTCTGCTGAAATCCTTAGGCCCTTCCCAGAACCTCTCCCCTGAATACATCTCCAACTCACCCCGACAACAGCCCGCACACCCTCCTTCATGCTTCCCGAAATCCACAAACCTAACAATCCTGGGTGCCCCATTGTGGTTGGTTACAGTGCCCCCACAGAAAGTATCTTGGCTCTTGTTGACCAACATCTGCAACCAGTTTTCTAAACCCTAACCTCCCACATTAAAGATACCAACCACTTCCTGCCCAGCTCTCCGTCATCCTACACCCGTACCTCCCGGACCCAACTCGTCACTGTTGATGCAACCTCCTTATACACTAACATCCCTCATGCACATGGCCTTGCTGCAATTGAACACTACCTCTTCCGACGCTCTACAGATTCCAGAGCCACCACTTCATTCCTCGTACGCCTAACCAACTACTTCCTAACCCATAACTACCTCTCCTTTGAAGGGAAGATATACAAACAAATTCGTGGGACAGCCATGGGCAGCCGCATGGCACCATCCTATGCCAACCTCTTCGTGGGCCTCCTAGAGGAAATAGTCATAGCTTTCCAACTCCAAACCCCTGGTTTGGTCCAGATTTATTGATGACATCTTTATAATCTGGATTCAAGGCCAGGACACCTTATCCTCATTCCTCCACAATCTCAACACCTTCTCCCCCATCCACTTCACCCAGCCCTCCTCCATCCACTGTGCCATCTTCCTAGATGTTGATCTCCTCTCATATGGCTCCATCTACATTTCGGTCCACATCAAACCCACCAATCATTAACAGTACCTGCACTTTGATAGTTGCCACCCCTTCCACACCTAAAAATCCCTTCCATACAGGCCGGCCACCTGCAGCAGACACATCTGCAATGATTAGAACTCTCTCTCCCAGTATGCTGAAAGCCTCACAAAGGCCTTCACAGACAAGCAATACTCTCCAGACCTAATACACAAATAGATCTCCCATGCCATATCCCTGCACACACCTGATCCTCACATCCATCCAAGGAACCAACCACAAAGAAGTGCCCCCCTTGTCACAGAATACCACCTGGGACTGGAACAACAGCCTTCATCAGGGCTTTGATTATCTATCATTGAGCACTGAAATGAGGGACAGCATACCTAAGATACTTCTGTTCCCTCCCAATCTGGTGTTCCGCCGCCCACACAACCTCCACAACACCCTAGTCCATCCCTATGTCATTCCCACCCCCACCCCCAGTCCCCTGCCACAGGGATCGTACCCTTGTGGAAGATCCAGCTGCAAGACCTGCCCAATCTACCCACTCAGCCCCACCTACTCCAGTTCCGTCACAGGCTTATCCTACCCTATCAGAGGCTGCGCCATTTGTGAATGCAGCCATGGTATATACCAACTCTGTTGCAACCACTGCATAGTGCTTTACATTGGTATGACAATCAGTCAGCTGTCAACCGGAATGAATGGCTACTGCCAAACTGTTGCCAGAAACAAGGTGGACCACCCAGTGGTACAACCTGCAGCAGAGCAGAACATGCAAGATTTCAATGGCTGTTTCACAACTGGTGCCATCTGGATCTTCCCCACCACCACCACCACCACCACCACCACCAGCAAGGTAACTCAATGTCCCCCCACCCAGTAGTGTGTTTGTGTGGGGGGGGGGGGGGGGGGGGATGGGGAGGGAGGGTGCGCATGCTGCTGTCTCACACCCTAGTCTGTGAATTATGTACCCAAGCATCTGCCGCCTGCCTCCTCTACCTGCACCTCTAGCTAGCCCACAGGCAGCTCTGCACTCTCCTACAAGCCACTAAATGCTTTCCCCCAACCACAGATATATATATATATATATATATATATATATATATATATATATATATATATATATATATATATATATATATATATATAAAATAGAGGGAAACATTCCACGTGGGAAAAATATATGTAAAAAGAAAGATGATGAGACTTACCAAACAAAAGCGCTGGCAGGTCGATAGACACACAAACAAACACAAACATACACACAAAATTCTAGCTTTCGCAACCAACGGTTGCCTCGTCAGGAAAGAGGGAAGGAGAAGGAAAGACAAAAGGATATGGGTTTTAAGGGAGAGGGTAAGGAGTCATTCATTTGTCAAAAAATGTCTGCTTGTGTCTGTGTATGTGTGGATGGATATGTGTGTGTGTGCGAGTGTATACCTGTCCTTTTTTCCCCCTAAGGTAAGTCTTTCCGCTCCCGGGATTGGAATGACTCCTTACCCTCTCCCTTAAAACCCATATCCTTTTGTCTTTCCTTCTCCTTCCCTCTTTCCTGACGAGGCAACCGTTGGTTGCGAAAGCTAGAATTTTGTGTGTATGTTTGTGTGTCTATCGACCTGCCAGCGCTTTTGTTTGGTAAGTCTCATCATCTTTCTTTATATATATATATATATATATATATATATATATATATATATATATATATATATATATATATATATAAATTTTTTTTTTTACTGACGTAATAGCTGTGGGGATTGATCCTTCTTTCCAGACAGGTTTCTGGGTTTCTGTTCTGTTTTCAGTTGTTTCTATTACCAAAGTTTTGTTATACCATCTTTTGTCCTCGTGGAGACATTTTCCAATTGTTTAATTACCATTTTTCTATTTGTTAACTTAAACTTTTACTTTGCTTTAACAGTAACCTTGTTCCATAGAGTTTTTCCTTTCATTTTGGTTTCCTCATACCTGCAGCGTATTTTGCTGTTCCCCCTAAATTTTTATGTTACATTATTGCAGCTGTAGTCTATGTTTCTAGAATCCTAAATTTAAATATGCTGAAATTTTTGCTTAATTTAATCTGTTGTAATGACATCTTATGGTTTGTAAATTTCTGTTACGCTTATGAAAGGTAACTTAATGTTTTTACAGAAGGAAAATGTTCTCACAATACCAAATTTACTCTGCCTATTCCGCATTGCAGCTGCACCATATTTGGGATATCTTGTTCTACAATCAGAATTTCATCTTGCTGTAGCTATTTTTGCATTTGCTGGAGTTACTGACCTGGTAAGATATAACTGCTTTATTTTTGTCTTTTAATTTGAAATATGATATTAGTTTATTAGAATTATTTTTGAATTGTGCATGTAACAAACCAATTAATGTCTAAGAAACTACCTTCTTGTAGGCACTGTAGCTAAATGTGAATAATGAAAGAATAAAAATATGGTCAACTTCTGCCTATGTAATTTTATTTATTAAGTTTACAGGTATTTTTAGGAGGGTAGCTTCATAACAAATAGTTATATTCCATAGTCCATTTTAATTTGATAGTAGTCAAACTGTTATTACAGGATTGTTGCATAACCATTTATACATCTTTGGAAAGTGTATTAACCAACTGCATTACTTTCCAGCTGAAGTTCCCATATGAGGTTTCTGTGATAGCATAAGCTAAAGAGCCAGAGTGATATTTTGCGTGTTTAGGATGTATTGCACATCTGATGGTATCTTTTTCTCACCTCATTTTATTTACAAGAGATGTATGCATAGGATGTTTCTCGAAAACAGTGCAAGTTAACTTAAGTCCATATTCAAAAGCAAACTATAATCCATGACATATCCAACTTACACCTATGTCAAACAGAGTCCACAATAGCAGCAGCAGCACCTAAAATAAACTGGTAGCACACTAATGCACACTGCACAAAGCGCATCGCAACTGCCTCAGGCTGGCCCTGGTACAGCTTATAGGCTGGATTCTTGCTTGGTCTTGTCAGAGGGTGCTTTTGATAACAAGCACTGTCTAACGAGTGGTGCCACAGCAATTGACAAGAATGTTGTGTCAGCTACTTGGTTTTCATAGTAATGTTGGGTGATGCCACTACATCTCCTTCCCTCCCCCTTCCCCCATCAGTGATCACAATGGAGAAGAATGCAGGTGATGCATGGTCTGAAGGAGGTGTTGGTGGTGTTGCAAAAGGCTGTGGGTGGAGGCCATGTTGTACTTCATTTACCTGTGGCAGATGGAGAATGTCCTGAGGATCCCAGTTCGGTAGTGTCCAAACTCACGGGCTCCCACTGAGAGTACTCACCCATAAACGAGTGGCGTCACTGATTATGCATGTTGACAGTGGGCGCAGCATGTTGAAGTGGGTGTGATGAGGGCAGCTGTGAAAATGCTCTACTGGGCTGTAGTCTTCACCTGCATTGGTCCTGTAAGTTGCTAGAAACCACAGGAGGCATTAGGTGCTGTTTCACACATCATTTCCTTGTAGGTGGTGGCCACAACACAATCCTCTGCCTGTTCGAGTCCCTCGCTGAGAGGCTGAACCCAAATCTGTCATGGCCAGTTGCCTGAAAGAACACTTGTGCAGGTTGAATTTTAGTTCTGTTCCTGTTTCGTGAATCCAGAAGTACAAAAAGAGTCTGTCCCAAAATGTGGTCCACTGTGGGATCAGCTACCACGAGAAAATTTCCTGGACTTTTTTGTAATCAAGTGAAAAGGAACTTTTCCTAACAAGAGCACTTTTGATGGCATCCATTGGCTCACAGATTCGTCTCAGATACCTGTAAGGGCAGTGCCCCTAAACTGAAACAAGAAGATTGTTTTAGCAAGGATGCAGAAGTAATTTCAAAGGGGGTTTGCCATTGAATTGCATCCTTAGAAATTCACAGTTCTGTAGATTTATCACTCACCTGGTACACTTCTATAGGTTTGATGTATCTGCATTGGAACTGCTATAACATACCTCTCACAAGTGCCTCTTCTTCCTGCACCTGTGGCTTCGTGTGCACCAATGGTGGCACTTGCTGCATACTTGGCGAAGGAAGCAACATTTAAATCTGGTTACCTGCACTGCTACTGATGTGGCCTGCCACCACTGGCATAATAGTTTACAAGGTTGTACAGTCTGTGTAGCAAGTGATAGCCTGCATGACCAGTGTCAGAGAGCTGACTGCTATATCATCATCCTCCATCATAAATAAACTGTGGGCTAAATGGACAGTTTCATAAGCTTGAGGTATTCACATTACTTCCCCCAGAGAAGGATCTGGTGCTGACAGTACGTAGTTTCTCACTTCCAAGTTGGGGGCAAGACACTAAACTGTCCCTGGTCAGAGTGTCCACATAATTCTGCCTGTGCAAACATTTGAAATTGCAATTCCTACTTAAACCTTGCATGTCAGTTCCACAGTCCACATAAGTTTGACTGGGACAGTTTTTCTGTTGCCAGAATTCTAACCTGGCTGCAATAATATTTGTTCCTCAAAAACTGTTCTTGTAATAACACAAAATTTCTAGGGCACTCAAGTTGTGCTAGAATTCTTCCAGCCCTAGTTTCTGCATTTGAGATACAGTTTGGGTGTTCCTGACAAAAATGTGGTGTTTTGTCTTTCTATGTCAGAAATTTGGCAAGCTGAAAATGTTACTGCAAGTGTCGGCGCTAAGTGTCCCATTTCTCTCTTGATTCATTAAATGGTAGGAAAGTCATAAACATGAGTGGTGCAGGAGACATTCGTGCTATATTCACTAACACTTGCACTGCCTGTAGCACAGCTGTCATTAGCTCCTGTATGCTTTTATATTATTAGTTGTCGTAAGTGTACCGTGATTGAAAAACCAGCACTTTTTCCCAATTACAAAAATTTTCAAAGTCCTGTTTGGAAATATCACAGGTCCTGAGTTGTTGCCACTCATATAAAAGTGAGTTACACACAAGAAAATGGGGCTCGATCTTGTTTATTTATTTCCTGATGACCAGACTGAGTAGCGGCAAGACGGCAGGCAACAGTAATGTTGTGCCAGCTATTTGGTTTTCATAGTAATGTCAGGTAGTGCCATTATAGATTCTAAGCTGAAGCTTCTTTGATGCAGTTTCTGTTTTTTCTGTATTCATTCATAACATAAATATGTTTGGGTGTCTTCATCAACATGCATTACATGCATTACTTTTGGGGAGAAAACACATTGGTTTGGTTACAGGTATTACATTTATTGAATATTATGTTGCTGTGTATGTTAAAGTAAAGCAAATGCAACTCTTTGCATCGAAAATTTGTGCTTGTGTGATGTAGTACAGCAAAGAGTAATTCATTACTTGCTTTTCAGTTATTTTATACAGAGTATGTTTATCCATAGCTTGCTTGGCACAAAAACATACAGGCTAATTTGTTATTCAAACATTACAGTTTTATATTGTCACTTGTTATTCGATTGCAAGATGTATCAAAGAAATTATAATTCCTTATTTAGTATATTTGAACTAGTTAATATAGTTTGCTGGTACTCTTGAGATACTGTACATTGTCATCCAAGAAGCTGGGATATAATTTCTGATCGATTTTTTCTCTTTTCATGTGTGCTCCAGTTCAGTATTTTAGATTTTTTTTTTTTTTAAATCCTCAATTCTGCTTATGATATCTGAGATATCCTGGTGAAAGTTTAGTCTGTTTGGACTTTCTGCACCTACAAATTTAACATTACAGAGAGTGAGTAGGTGAGGGTGGAGATGAACACACCTGCTAGGGAATGGATCAGTCATTGTTTTCATAAAAATAATTTGTATTTTAGCATTATTACAGCACCAAGCATTGTTCCTTATATTCCTCTTGTATGTGTTCAAAATTATCTACTCAACGATGATTATGCTGACTCACAATGTGTATTATAAATAAGAATTAACAGAGAAAACTCCTTTCAGCACATTGAATTGAGCTGAATATTACATACCAGCCACAAAACTGAAGTGATTATACTGATGGTGTAAAAGATAGTGATACAGATGTCCCAGAGGAAATATTGTGCTGCAGCTGTTATAATTGACAGTGTAAAATATGTAAACGTGGGTACCAAATTCAGGAAAACGCAAAATGGTACATACTATGATTGCACAGTATTTACATACCTAATAAAATATTGCTTATGTACCTAATAAAATATTGCTTATGCAAAGAATTTGTAAATGTCAGTATCTTAATCAAATATACAAATTTATTTTATGGTAGTAAGGACAGCAGTAATTCAGCTTGGCAAAATAAAATATTATACCAAAAGATATCTCTGGAATTTCTTACAAATAAAACACATGTTGGGTTATAGTGGGCAAAATGGCTTGCAGAGCATATAATAACCATCAAGTACGAATTAACTTTTGTCTGATAAAATCCTTGATGTCCATATAAGAACAAACAAAAATGATGTGACCTTTTAGATCTCCATAGTGAAACTGGTAACCTCAATATTTCAGACTTTGCAGGCAAGTTACTGTTGCCGTTGCATAAAAGCACACAAAATGACAGTCGTAACTTGGACAACTTAATTTGCCCAACAAATTTTGAAACTGTTCTATTTGGTTTAAGGATTGCAGCCGAATCACGTTGACTTCTTGCCTCGATATTTCAGCCGGTAATCATCCAGCCATCTTCAGGTGAGTGTCAGTCACTGTAGACTGCAATTCCTGGTGTCAGCTTCATAGCAAAAAATTGGCATGAAAACGTATGCGCATTGGCGACCATCAAAGGAGTGTCCTCTATCAAAATCTGCGCCCTCTGGAAATACTGTTCTATCTGTGGCGCAAAGATGAAAACTACTTGTCTGCCCTCTGTCAGAATGTGCACTCGCATTACTAAAAACAGACGTCAGATGTTGCCAGATGTGTCATTATGGATAAACTGTCTTCTCTCAGAAGAAATTAGAGAGATCACTGGGTCCCAAGCTTTGTCCAGTTGAAAATGGCATCACGCTTTATAAGATTTTGTGCTAGGCGTATCTCCACAGATTCTTTAATTACTGAAACCCAAAAAGTTTTCGCTGGGACCAAGATTTTTGAGGCAAAAAATTAATATTGTGTCCTGTGGTAATGCAGTGTTCGGCTACGGCTGACTTACTGGGCTGCGAAAGACGAACTTCGAAAACTGAAAAGTTCTTTATGGACCCAGTCCGCCCAAGTCACGCCATCAACTCATGCGAAGGAAAGTGATGGCAGGCTGGATGCAATCTCTATATGCAGATGAAACAGCTGTCTCAATATCATATCTGGTTCACGGCAAGTAAACCGGATCCTCTCCTTCACTAGTGCTAAGCTTGCCTTTCATGTAATGAATTTTGCAGCAGCAGTCTGGATAAAATGTCTCACTCTGGCAAACTTCAGAATAAGGTGATTGTCCTGACACTTCAGTAAAAAACACAGAGAACTTAACAGTCTCGCTCGCTTATTGCGTAGTTTGTCCAACCTCTGGATTTGTAATGCCATCGCCTCCTCGAAGATGGTACAGGACTATTTGGGTCTGCAGAAGACCAGAATCTACCAAATTCCATCCAGTGTGGCAGAGCTTACATCCGTCAGATGACACACAAAGTAAATGAAATGTGCATTGAACATGAGCGCCACACTCGCCTTTCGCAGCCCAGTAAGTCGTCTGTAGCTGAGCGCTGCATTACCACAGGGCACGCTATGGATTTTTCTGCCACAAAAATCTTGGCCTCAATGAAATCTTTTTGGGATTCAGTAATTAAACAGTCTGCAGAGATACACCTATCACAAAATCTTATAAATCGTGATGGCGGTTTTCAACTGGACAAGGCTTGGGTCCTTGTGATCTGTTATTTCTTCTGAGAGAAGACAGTTTATTCATAATGACACGTCTGGTGACGTCTGACACCTGATTTTAGTGACACAAATGCGCATTCTGACCTTTATGCACGCGCATGTGCACCACATATAGAACAGTATTTCCAGAGGGCACGGAATTCAATAGAGGACGCTCCCTTGATGGATGCCAATGCACATGCGTTTTCGCACTAAGCTTTTGCTATAAAGCTGGCGCCAGGAACTTGCACTCTCCAGTGATGGGCACTCACCTGAAGGTGGCTGGAAGATTGCCAGCTGAAATATAATGGCAAGAAGTCAATGTGATTCGGCTGCAATCCCGAAACCTCATCAAACATTCAATATGCTGGGATAACTTCAGGAATCATTTTGAAACTGACAAAAAAACCAATTCGTCTCAGTTCATAAGTCCTCCTTGTGATTGTTGACCTTAAAGAAAAATGCTAACATATTTATATCTCAAGTTGACTTGGGATCACAATAAACTCATATGATAATTGCTTGAGAAAGGAAAGTGATGAGCATTTCAGAGAGAATTTTTGCTGTTAGAAGTACTTAATTCATCCTTTAACATTCATTGAGACAATGCAAATAATTTTTATACCTATTTTGTTCAGGTTGATGGCTGGATAGCTCGGACATACCCAAGTCAGTCATCAAAATTTGGGAGTTTTCTTGATCCCTTGGCAGACAAAGTCCTAATAGCATGTTTGTTTCTAACACTTACATATGCTGGATACATTCCAAGTAAGTAATGAAAAATAAGATAAAGCTCCATAATTTGTCACTTTTGACACTAGTATACACTGTGCTAAATATGTTTTATTTTACTTATTTATTGATGTACTACAATCATTTTTATTATTATGAATAAGGTATTTGAGTGTGTGTGTGTGTGTGTGTGTGTGAGAGAGAGAGAGAGAGAGAGAGAGAGAGAGAGAGAGAGAGAGAACAGAAGAAGAAGATTCCAGGTATGATCAAACATCGTATCAGAATAATGGAGGGGATAACCAGTTCCATTCCATACCCTTCCACAATTTGAATTTTGCTCAATCTCTAGTAACTTCATCATAAACAGAATAATAAACTATTATCCTCCTTTGACAATGTTATGAAAAAGATAGATTACTACTCACCATATAGCAGAGATGCTGAGTCGCAGACAGGCACAACAAAAGGACTACTAAACATGTAAGCTTTTGGCCAGAAGGCCTTCTGAAATAGACAACATACAAAATACACTTTCACACAAATGCAGCTCACACACATATGACCACTGTCTCTGGCTACCGTATCCAGACACATCTTCACTGGTCATCATGGCTCAGTTTGAAGCAGGACTCATATCTGAAGACAGTTCTACTCCAGTCAATGAGATTCCTGGCCAAAGATGTGTTTGGAGATGCCCCTGAGAGTAATGGGGTACCAACCTGACTGTTGCCTGCCTTACGGTCCGATGACGAGGACAGGAGTGCCATTTCACATCATAGCAGGACCACTTTGGTTGTCATCTGTGGCACCCTTACAACACAGAGGTATGTCAACAGTACTAGTTCTGTTGTCTTTTGTAGCAAGACATCCTGGTCTTACATTTCAGCAGGATATTGCCCGCCCATATGTGGCAAGAGTTTCTACTGCTTGTCTTCATGCTTGCCAAACCCTACCTTGCCCAGCAAGGTCGCTGGACATCTCCACAGTTGAGAATGTTGGGAGCTCTATGGGCAGGACCATCCAGCCATCTTGGGATTCTGATGATCTAAGGCACTAGTGGGACAGAATTTGGGACAATATCCCTCAGGAAGACATCCAAGAATTCTGTCAATCGATGCCAAGCAGAATAACTGCTTGCACAAAGGCAAGCGGTTGACCAATGTGTTATCAACTTGTCCAGTTTGCGAAGCCGTTTCTCTTGAATAAATCATTAATTTTTTTGTGAAATTGTAATCATTTGTTTGCCTGTACATGTACATCACATCTACCAATTTCTGCCACATTTGGGTAATTCCTTCATGGTGCATCATGTCCCGTCCCCCCCCCCCCCTCCCGCCCTCCTCACTCCTCCACCTCCTCCTCCTCCTCCTCCTCCTCCTCCTTCTTCTTCTCTTCTTCTTAGGGTGTGTATTGTTTACTAATGCTGATGAATCTTCTGAATTTTGGGCATCGGTTTAGGGTCTTTAGCTAATAAATTGCAAGATGCAGATGTGCCAACACCTTGCAACTAGGAGAACTCACATTGGAAAACTAGTAAAACAGCATGAATATGTGAAGATGTTTTCATTTAAATGTCTTTGAAGGTGCCAGATAAATCAAAACGCTAGTTCCCTTCTTTTACGAGGGTGATTTGAATAGTTCGAAATCACCACAAGAGATCAGTGCTAGAACAACGAGTTGTTCACGTGATGTTCATTGGACTGTTGCCTTTAAACACTTGCCATGTCAGTGCTCTTGGAAGAGAGCTGTGGTGGTGACGTGGCTCTGTTGTTGTTCCTGCATAGTGATTTGCGAAGATGGAAAAAATTGAGATTCAAGCAGTGATCAAGTACTTCCTAAAGAAACTATGAAAGCAAAGGACATTCATACCGATTTCTGGAACACACTGGGGGACTCTGCTCCTTCATATTCAACTGTTGCCAAGTGGACAAACGAATTTAAATTTGTTCAGGAGAGCTTAGATGATGATTTGTGCAGTGGTCAGCCAAGATGTGTCACTACTCCAGAAATCATTGCAAAAGTGTACAGAATGGTGATGAAGGATCACTAATTGAAAGTGCGTGAAATTGCTCATGCTTGTCAGATGTTGTCTGAAAGGGTATATCATATTTTAACTGAAGAATTAGAAATGAAAAAAAAATATCTGCAAGATGGGTGCCACAACTCTTGATGCTGGATCAAAAATGCATGAGAATGTACATTTCAGAACAATGTTTGGTCCGTTTTAGGAGAAACAAACAAGATTTATTGCTCCAGTTTGTGAACAGAGATGAAACTTGGGAGCACTAATGTATCCCTTGTATCCCAGAGACAAAACAATAGTCAAAGCAGTGGAAACATGCTGATTCTCTGCCACCAAAGAAAGCAAAGACAATTCCTTTGGCGGAAAAGGTCATGGCATCAGTGTTGTGGGATGTGAAGGGGATTCTGTTTGTAGATATCTACCCACTGTGCAAACAATTACTGGAGAATACTGTGTTAACCTTCTGGACAAATTGCAACAAAATATATGCGAAAAAAGGCCAGGTTCACCAAGGAAGAAAGTCATCCTCCACCAAGAGAATGCGCGCCCGCACAGGTGCTGTTGCCATGGCAAAATTACACGAACTGAGGTATGAATTGTTGCCACACCCGCCTTATTCACCTGACTTCCGTCAGACTTCCATATCTTCCAAAAACTGAAACTTTTTATTGGTGGATGAAGAGTCACTTCAAACGAAGAATTGATAGATGTAATTGACAACTATTTTGCAGTCCTGGAGGAAACTCATTTTTGAGATGGGATCAAGGCACTAGAACATTGTTGGACCAAGTGCATTAATCTACAAGGAGACTACATTGAAAATAAAAAAAGTTTCATTGATGTAAGTACTTTTTTTGTATTCCAGTCCGAAAACTTTTCGAACCACCCCATACATCCCTAACTCTGCCCAGGACATATTTTCCTTTTTTTGGCTATGAGAGGAGCATGGAGCATTTTTCATTATGGTTCCCAACTTTCACTATATCATAATTTTGACATTAGATCACCAAGCTTGTCAATCTATGTGGATTTTTGTTGACTTGAGCAATGGGTGATCTGGTATAGGTTTTTTATTGTCTTTCAAACCATGTTGCTTTATTGTGGCAATGGATAAAGCTTTCACAAAACAACGGGGCTGCAATTAATTACATGTATTTATCTAGCTTCTTACAAAATTGAACCAGTTTGCATAAATTTGAAACATAGAAGTGGTGTGTGTTAAAAAAAAACTCACAAAAAATGTATTTTTTGCACATAAAGTCCAAATGAAGCTAGAGTTTTGAAAGATAGTTTCCTGTTTTATAGTAATAATGCATGTATGCATTTATTTATTTCACTTTAAACTGTGCACTCAATTCATATAAGTACGAATTTTATGTGCTCCATTTAGCTTGAATTTACACCACTGCATCTCAACAGCAGATAAAGATTATTGGAAGTAAATTCATTTTGACTTTATCTTCTTATACCTTCATGCAAAGTTTGAACCAAATCATACACGTTTAAAGTATATAAATAGTGCACTTCACAACCCTCGCAGAAAAACATGTCTATTGCGCATAAAATCTGGAGCACATAAAAACCTCACAAAAATCATGTCTTTTGCGTGTACAATCTGAATGAAACTAGAGTTTTGAAAGTGAGTTTTCAATTTTATTGTACAAATGCATTCTTTATTTATTTATTTATTAACTTTAAACCATTTCTGCACATTCTGTTCACTAAGCTTGACTTTAAACCTTTGCATCTTAGCAATGAATAAAGATTATTGGAAAAATAATTGTATTGACTTCATCCATTTATTCAGTTTCGCACAAAGTTTGAACTGATTCATAAAAGTTCAAAGTATGTACATGGTGCACATCAGAAACCTCACAGACAAATGTGTGCTGCATTTTGCATGACTTTAAATCATTGTCTCTTGACAACGAGTAAAGATTCTTGAATAATTTTTTTTTTTTTTTTTAGTTTTTTTTTTTTTTTTTTTTTTTTTTTTTTTTTTTTTTTTTTTTACTTTAATCATTTGTCTACCTTTGTGAAAAGTTTGAAACGATTCATACAAGCTTAAAGTATAGAAGTGGCACACTTCCAAAGCCTTCCAGATAAATGTGCTTTTTGCGTGTCATTGCACGTAACATCGGAACGGTACATGTACAAATGGTGCCACTAGTTGAGAATTAATTTGAGCCCAACTGAAATCTTTTGCAAAATGAACTAAATCATTCACATAATGTGCCTGAGTACCAGCCCCAGTTCGTCTTTCAAACTTTCATTAATGTTCTGTAACATAGCTACACTAAAACAGATGTTCAGAAAGATATGCAAATGGCTGCTGATCCAGGCTAAACCAAAAACGTCTTTCCCTTTGTTCCCAGCTCAAATAGAAACCAAGCACCCCCCCCCCCCCCAAACTGTGATTCTGTGCATGGTCTTTTCAGAAATATTTGTTACAGCACTTGCACATCTGTAATGGTAGATCTTGCAGCTTGCCTTTGAATTTCTTCAGTCTCTTCCTATAATCTGACCTAGTGGGATACTTCAACTCTGGATATATTCCAGCATCCAGCAACAATTTTTAACAATATTGGTCTCTTAGTTTACCCATCTGTTCAAAAGAAATGTGGAAACATGGGCAAACTTCTTAGAAACTGGGTAAATTGCACTTTTCCTTGGCATCTACATTTTTACCCTGTGAATTAATAGTAATTTCATGCAGAGTGTCTCATTTGTCTTCATGTACAACTACAGCTTCATACTTGTACATACACCATAAACCACTATATGTTGCATAGTGGAGGGGTATCTTGTACCATTACTAGTCATTTCCTTTCTTGTTCCACTTGCAAGTGGAGTGAGTGAAAAATGATAGTGTATGTGCCTCCATACAAGCTGTAATTTCTCTTATCTTGTCTTCATAGTCAGTATGTGAAATGTACTTAAGCGACATTAGAATCATTCTGCAGTCAACCCCAAATACCAATTCTCTAAATTTTTTCAATAGTGTTTTGCAAAAACATCATCTTCCCTCCAGGGATTTTCATTTGAATTCATAAATCATCTCCATTATGTTGGTGTCTTGATTGAACCTTCCAGTAACAAACGCAGCATCACACCTCTGAATTGCTTTGATGTCTTCCTTTAATCCAACTTGGTGGGGATCACAAACACTTAGCAATACTCAAGCATTGTTAGTATTAGTGTTCTATATATGATCTTCTTTATAGATGAGCTATGCTTTCCTAAAATTCTCCCAATAAATTGAAGTTAACCATTCACCTTTCTTTCTATCATCCTTAAGTGCTCATTCCACTTTATATTGCTTTCTAATGTTACACCTAGATATTTAATTGACATGACTGTGTCAAGCAACACTCCACTAATAGTATATTCAAACATTGCAAGTTTGTTTTTCCTACTCATCTGCATGAACTTCCATTCTGCTGCATTAATAGCAAACTGTAAATGAGAATTTCAGATGTTCATGAAGTGGGTTAACGTCTGTGACCAGTAAAAATTGGGTTGGTCTGGGATTCAAACCTGAGTCCTTGCTTTTGCCCAGGTACTCTCAAAATTTTTTGTGACACAAGTGATTAGTCAAAAGTTAGAGCCATATAGCTTAGAGGGAAGTAAAAGACAATTTAAAATTTTGAGTTATTCATGGAGGCATGTATGTGTTCTACAATCAATAGTCTTTTGTTTGGGAAAGACAAGGATACAGTTTTGAATCTCATTCCAGCACACAGTTTTAGCGTTTCCAAGATTTTCTTTGTAGTATATACACTGCTAACAGCTGCATCATAGTCACTGTAAATCCTGACCAACATTTTTCTTCACCTGACACTTATTTGTTTCAGAGTCTCAGTTTCAGTTGATATTAAGCATCAGAGGTGGTTATGTATGGCATTTATTTATGCAGCAGCTAGATGATGAAACTGTAGAGTTAGCATGAAGTGTAGGATTTAAGATTTCCTCTTTCCCTTTATTGTCATCTAGTTCGACCCCAGGCTCCAAAACTGATTGTATTGAAGCTTCTGATGAGTTATTCAATTCTTCACAGAGCTAGTAAGTTCTTGCTTTTTCTGATATTTTGCTAATTTATAACTGTTTAAAATATTAAAGACATCACACAGCTAGCTTACAGAAGCATGCACTGCTGTGAACTTTTATCTCTCTATTTCTGCGGAGTTTCTTTTCTCCAAATTTTATGAATGTTACTGCTACACAAGTGTCTCTCTTCTGTCATTTTTCATCACTTTTCACCTACTCTAGGTCATACCCCTCCAAAATCTTCAAAATGTTGTGGGAAATGAATATTAAATTAGCCACCAGAATATTGTTGTGTGATTAGCTTTGAAGTTAGCATACAAAAAAATGTGGGAAACTTGTAGCCAAACCTACATTTTTAGTGATTGTAGACTTAGAGAAAACTTTTGACAATTTTGACCAGAAAAACTCTCTTTGAAATTCTGAAGATAGTAGGGGTAAACTACAGAGAGCAAAGGGTTATTTACCACTTGTACAGAAACCAGGCAGCAGTTATAAGAGTCGGAGGGGCATAAAAGAGAAGCAGTGGTTGAGAAGGCAGTGAGACAATGTTGTAGACTATTCCCAATGTTATTCAATCTGTACATTGAGGAAGCAGTAAAGGAAACAAAAAACAAAAAATTGGGGTTTGACAATGACATTGTAATTCTATCAGATACCGCAAAAGATGTGGAAGAGCAGTTGAATGGAATGGACAAAGCATACTGAAAGGAGGATATATGATAACATCATCAAAAGCAAAACAAGGAGATAAGAACGTAGTTGAATTAAATCAGGTGATGCTGAGGAAATTAGATATGAGGGCACAAGCCACTGAAAGTAGTAGATGAGTTTTGTTATTTGGACAGCAAAATAGCTGATGATGCTCAAAGTAGAGAGGATATAAAATGTAGACTAGCAGTTGCAAGAAAAGCTTTTCTAAAGAAAAGAAATTTGTTAACATTGAATAATGTAGATTTGAGTTAAGGAAGTCTTTACTGACAGTATTTGTCTGGAGTGTAGCCATGAATGATTTAGACAAGAAAAGAGTAGAAACTTTTGAAATGTGGTGTTACAGAAGAATATCGAAAATTAGATGGATATATCATATAACTAATGAGGAGGTACTGAATAGAATTGGGGAGAAAAGAAATTTGTGGTACAATATGACTAGAAGAAGGGACTGGTTGGTGGACCCATTCTGAGACATCGTGGGATCATCAATTGAGTATTCGGAAGGTTGCAGTAGTTATTTGGAGGTGAAGAGGCTAGCACAGGATAGAGGAGCGTGGAGAGCTGCATCAAATCAATCTTCAGACTGAAGACCACAACAATAATTACAAAGTAACTTGATCAACTAAAAAACATCATTCTTGAGGCAGAACCTGTGTAAATGTTAGTAAATAATTATGTTATTTAGTAGAAAATTAGAATTTTTTAGGACTAATTGTTTACAATTAATATTTTTACAAATATTTGTACAAAAACAAAATATTTAAGAAAACAAACTTTCCTCATTTTGGTAAAACATACTGTTGTACTTAAGTTTTTGTGATATATAATTTTTCATTACAGTTTTATGGAAATATCTGTTCTAGTAATGAGTTTGGCATCATGGATTGTTACATTTTTATGTTAAGGACAGTGCAAGATGAAGCAGAGTGGTTGTCTTGTCATCAATATAGTTATGGTTTATATATTTATTGCACTTCATACTGAATTGTAATACTGAAGGCTAGGTTTCAGTTTACCATCAAAATGAAATCAATGACTATGAAAAATTGCATCAGGAAAGAATAAATTAGAAGAATGTATGCAAATATTGTCAGGTTACTATTTACAATTAGGAAATCTGGACCTTCTAATTCTGTGTGGAAGATAAGTATTGATGTTGTTTTTGTTGTAACAATATCTGATTAACTGAGGGACATATGGTGATACATCTTGTGTTGGTGTTCCAACAAAAGCACCTGCTAAATGATGCGGTGTTCTGTATTTTTGCAAAAGTCAGATAATTTTTTGTTGAAATAATCAGATAGTTATGGTACAGTGTACATTTAATCATCTAGTGTAATTTCTGCTGGTAACCTACAAAGTGTTTTCCTTTTTAGGATATGCATATGATTAGTGTTTTGATGTTGCACAAACACAATATCAGAATGGCAACTTAGGACCTTCCTGCAGGGTATACTAAGACAATGAACAAAGTAGTATTCAGTACAAACACACTTAACCAAGAAGTACACCTATTGATGCACAGTCTAACATGAAGCATACATCTGTCAATAAACATTTGTTCGCCCCGTGGCCCCAGTGTGCGGGCCTATACAAGGCTGTTTGGCAAATGTCCTTGTGAGGTGGCCTCTTTAGCCTGGTCATGGAGGTGCACACTGTTTGATATTGCGCACTCACTTTATAGGGTTAAAATACCCCTTCACCCTTGGGGAAAAATGTTCACCATAGAGATATCCACATCTTCATTGGATCAGATGGGGAGGACTGCTGGAGCAAGTGTCATGCCGTCACACATGAATAGGGTCCGAAATGGTGGTACAGGTGCGATGCACACTCATCCGTAAGAGACCATAAAGGAGCACTGATGCTGGAGGTGCCATATCCATGTCTACCTCCACGCAGGCACACAGTGATGGAGGCAGCAGAGAAGGGGGCTGCAGAAATGTAATTGGCCTGGTACCAACTATGCCGCCCAGAGGAGGTGGCACTCGGAACGAAGTTGGAGCAGGAGCTGGGGGCCAATACAGATGGTGGAGGCATCCTTGTGGGGCAGCAGGGTCTCCAGCAGGGTGACCAAAACAAGTGGCAGCAGGCTAGCAAATATGTACGAGAAACATCCCAATGGTCCAGAAAGAGAGGGTGCATGTTGCCCCACCACAATGCAGACTATCACAAGCCTGACCGCTGACCCTTCTATAGCCAGCAGTAACATACCATCAGAAAGTGAGAGGTGGTGGTGTAGAACATAATAATTGTGCAAAGGATCTGACAGTCAGCCCAGCAGTTTATCTGGCCAGCCTTGGCGGACAAATTGAACAACCGACGTAAGATATGATTGGCCATGATAGTTGCCAAAATCCGAGAACTTGGAATGGGAAAACCGTCCACAGGTTTTGGGCTTCATCATCTAAATGGAAACATAGCAGTTCATCCTGATCAAATGCCGAATTGGGACCAGTCAACTGTTAAGAGCATCTGCATTAACAGGACGTGCTGTACGTTAGAAATGAATTTCATAGTTGTAGCACAACAAAAGCAGAGCCCACCATTGCAGACGATGGGCTGCTTTGTCTGGTAATGATGCCGAAGGATGGAAAAGAGCAACCAAAGGTTTATGATCAGTATTCAAATGAAATTTAGAACTACATAGAAAAACTAGAAATTTTTTGAGTGTATAAACAGTAACAAGAGGTCTTATATCTGTGAATAGTGTTGTTGCACATGATTCAGGGTTTTGGAAGCACACACAATAGGATGTTCGGAACCATCCGCGTATTTGTGCATGAAAATGGCCCCAAGGCCTTGCTGTGAGGCATCTGTAGCCAACACAAAATTTTAGCCCAGTTGGAAGGTAACCAAGCAAGGTCCCAAGTGTAATTTCGACTTCAACGGAGTTAAAAAATGCTCACATGTGGCGACCAGTTAAAAGGAACACCTTTCCTTAAGAGAGCATGAAGGGGCTAAGTCACTGCTAAGAGCTAAGAAGGAATTTGTGGTAGTATGCAATCTTTCCGAGAAAGGCTTGCAACTCTTTGACATTGGTAGGAGACAACAGTGGCATCAATGTGCTGGTATAAAGGCTAGACACAGCATGTGAGACTTCATAACCAAGCAGACAGCTGAACAAAATTGTGATTTATCCAAATTACATCTCAACCCGGTTGCCTGCAGCACCATGATCAAGGCACAAAAGTTCTACAATTGTTCTTCTGTTGAGAAACTGAAAACCACACTATCAACCAGATATTTAATGCATTCTACCATGGAGGCCATGAGTTGCTCCAAAAATCATTTGAAGATGGCAAGTGCGCTAGCTATATTAAATGGCAGGTGCTGGTATTGGCATAACCCAAAGGGAATGTTCACTATAAGGATACATTTGGTGTCATAATACAGAGGCAGTTTCAAGTAGGCCACAGACAAGTCTGTTTTGGAAAAATATTGGCTGTCAGAAACCCACACTAATCCTGAAGGGGTAAGGGACAAGTATCAACGGTTTTGCGACTATCACCAGTGGAGTAGACCATTCACTAGTGGACACAGGTGTGATAACACCCAAAGACATATCTACCAATTTTTAATTTGACCTGCTCCTGTAGAGCTATTGGGATTGGGTAGGCTTGAAAAAAAATGGGCACGCCACTTGTTTCATTGTGATGTGAGCCTCAAAATCAGTAGCAGTCCTAGACCTTCTGAAAACAAGGAGGAATATTATGAGTAGAACGTACCCAGGCCATTACGGAACTTGATCTGGTACCAGATGCACTTTGTCAGAAATAGAGTAGCCAAAATTTTTGAATGTGCATAATCCAAATAAGTTTTCAGCATCATCCACCACTAGAAAGATCAAAGGCTGAACAACTGCTTTATACATTACAGGTGTAGAAAACTATCCTAATATGGGTATTTGTTGTTTGTTGTAAGTCACCAACATATTTCAATATTGAGTTCGTTTGGGCTACCATCACTTGGGAAACACTGTTCACATCCATGTTCATGTCTGGTGAATGAGATTGTGAGTGCATACAGATGCAGTTTTTTTTATTTTTACGATGGTTGCATGTGGCGGCACACGGCCTGCTCATGTTGAACAAAACGATAAGGGCGCAACAGGAAAGGAGCACAAGGCAGCTGTTGTGACGGTGACTGTTGTTGCTGTTTAGCACAATGCTGCCCCATGCATTGTGGAAACCACAGTTGCTTGGCTGCAATGTTGTCTTCCCCCCATGAGCTAACCAACAGCAGCTGAGGAGGATAAGCAGTGGCGGCTCTTCACACCAAGCATCTATCCCATTTCCTGCCTCTCTAGATATTTCAGAAAACTGGGAAATATTCAAAACCTCTGTGAGAGGAAGGTTTTCCCAAACTCCTGTATGAGGGGCACATTGTAGCATCATGAATCATCAAATCAGCATATGAGTAACAGTGAGCTTCAAACTGGCAATGGCGGCTGAGCCTGTGAACTTTCACTGCCCCAACTCTGTATGACTGATGCGGCTACTTTTGACAGCGGTAGAACTCAATGCCCAGCAGCAATAACAGGAGTATATTCGCAGTGATAAGTAGAGAGCAACTGACACATTTCATTAAAAGAGAGACTGGCAGGTTCCTGAAGAGGAGTCAGCTGACACAGAAGGTGATAAACACAAGGAGAAATCCCTGGTGTAAAGAAAGTCTCACACATGTTGGAGTTCCCAACTCCTAAAGCTGGAAAAGTTGTTGAAGGCATTCTTTATATGTATGCCAACCTTTCACACAATAATCGTTTGGTGGAAACTGTAGGGTTGTGTCAACAACAGTGAACCCTGGCTACTGCTGGTGGGTGAGAGTTCACTGCTGTTCAACAAGAGATTGAAGAATTTCTTTCACTGACATATTGGCCACACACTACACTTGATGTGCAGTCTAACATGGAGCATAGGTCTGTCAAATAAACAATGGCATTTCAGTGAAACTATACAGAGAACTTAGGAGTAATGCCACCTACATTATGTATGTAAGGAAATATTATACAGTGGGTTTGTTAGTCAGAAATCATGTTTTAATGTTGCCTGTTTGTGAGAAGATTGTGTTATGCCTCATATAAGATGGAGAAATGTCTATCAGTTCGACACTGACAAGATTGTGAGTCATTGAGAATGCAATTTATTATTCTGCAATATTGCTTCACCAGAATCCCATGACTGTCCACTTGCAAATATAGAATCAGTGGGGTCAAGAGGGCATACTCAGTGCCATGCAGAATCTCTGTGTCCTCACACAATTTAGTGCCCAAGAAGTAAGACTTATTGTTCCATCAGTTGTGCAGCCACGTCATGAACCTTGAGTCAGTAACTGCACTTCTTTGTAGCAAGATATGAATCCACTCAGAGTGTGCGACGGCATCTGGAACACCACAGACTATCAGTGCAACAAACCACTGTTATGGCTTCTGTTGACACTGAAGGCGCACCAATAGTGATAGCCCGAGACAACACAGGAGTGGAACCATCTCATCTTTTCAGACAACTCCCAGTTTTGCGTACAGCACCACAATGGACGTATCCACAAGAATTAGGGTGCTGATGACCTCGCCATTCTTAAAATACTAATAGACATCGAAGTGAATTAACGTTTCGAGATTGTGTTTGTCAGCACCTGGTGTAATATGTAGGATGTCACTGAATACACAAGCCAGTCAACTCTGGTTCACATAGTTATTTGGACAGCAGCTGTTACATTTCGGATGATTTAAGGCTGGTGGCCCCTGTTCAAGGTCTGCGAGACATTCTCCATCAACAAGACAGCATGCTGCCCGTGTTGTTCTGACCTACCTGAATACAAAGGGTGTTCGACTGTTGCCCTAGCCAGCACATTCTCCAGATCTCTCTCGCATTGGAAACATCTGGTCATGGATTGCTGAGAGACTGGATTGTTACCACTTGTCAGCCACTGTGATTTATGAAATCGGGCACAGAAGTGAAGCAGAATGAATTGATGTACTTTCATCTGTCATCCAAGCCCAGCCACTGTTATTGTCAGGGTGAGAGCTCTATGTATTGAACTTTGTACTCTGAATATACCTCCCTGCTCCACATCACCTACATACTGAATAATATATTCTTACAACTATACTGTATATGCACAGTAAATAAAATGTTCAAAACAGTAAAGAGCAACAATGAGTTGTCATTTCCATTCTAGCTGTATTAGAGCAGATTTAGATTTTGGCTAAGACTAGCCATTATCAGTGCTAAAATACATGAAGTCAGACCATAGTGTACAAAAATCACAACTCATGACATAACCTATAGTGCTTGTACGCAAAATTACATACTAGTATTTCAGAGTTGTTATACATGCCCTAATATGTCTACACCTCTTCTTCAGGATCTTGTCACAGCTCCTTAAAGACTACTGTATAACGAAGTTATGTTTTGCAGAGAATACATCAGTTGACATACTGTATGAACTACATAATACATAACCTTCTTAGTAAAGCAATCAGAATCTCTAATAAAATGTAAAATTTACAAAGAAATAAAATAAAATGCTAGTGAAATTATTGATATTTCTCCAGTGATTTACTGCCACATTTAAAAGTCAACATTAGAAGAAATTTAAAAAATGCCAGAGTCATTTATTACTTATTGAATAGTTCATAGTTGGCACCAGATACAGTGTTGGTGCGATTTGCCAATCTGTAACGGGTATAGAGAGTATTGATCTCTGTGTCACTTCATACAGGCTTTTAATTGTGTGTACAATAAAAATAAGATACTTAATTGCTATTATTAACAGTGTACAAGCATCTAAATTAATGTAACATGAAAAAAGTTATGTAGGTTTGATATAACCATCATGCTCATACAGTATTATGTCAGTGGTTGCTAGCAAAGCAAAAGCTGAAATGCTTAACTCTGTTTTCAAACATTCCTTTACAAAGGAAAACCAGGAGGACTGCCACAATTTAACCCTGTACCACTGAAAAGATGAATGAAGTACAAGGGTCACTCCAAAAGAAATGCACCCTATTTTTGTAAAAATACTGTTTTCATTCTGCATTTGTGAAAGTTTTACAGTGTGTAGATACATCCTTCCCGCTTGTTTTCAAACTTAGTTCAACCTGTTCCCATGAGTGGCACCTCACAGCATGTCTTCAAAATTTGCTGCTACACTTGATGTTCGTCAGAAGCAATGTGCTGTCATAGAATTCCTGTGCTGTGAAAATGATACAATGGGAAACAGCCACAAGAGGTTGAAAAAGGTGCATGGAGATGCTTCTGTCAATCGCAGTACAGTTAGTCGGTAGGCAAGCAGGTTACATGATTAAAGTGGGCAAGGCAATATTGAGGATTGTCCTCGCAGTGGCAGGCCTCGTATTGCACACACTCCAGACAATGTGCAGAGAGTTAACGAATTGGTGACTGCTGACAGACGCATCACAGTGAACGAATTGTCACGCTACGTTGGGATAGGGGAAGGAAGTGTTTGCAGAATACTGAAAGTGTTGGCGTTAAAAAAGGTTTGTGCCAGGTGGGTTCCCAGGATGTTGACAGTGGCTCACAAAGAAATAAGAAAAATGGTATGCAGAGAACTTTTGGAATAGCACGAGAATGGTGGAGATGAATTTCTTGGAAGAATTGTGACAGGTGATGAAACATGGCTCCATCATTTTTCACCAGAGACGAAGAGGCAATCAATGGAGCGGCATCATGCAAATTCACCCAAGGAAAAAAAAAATTCAAAACCACACCTTCTGCTGGAAAAGTTATGGCTACAGTGTTTTTCGATTCTGAAGGACTCTTGCCTGTGAACATCATGCCAAGTGGAACCACCATGAATTCTGATGCATATATGATGACACTGAAGAAACTTCAAGCTCAACTGAGTTGTGTTCGACCACATTGGCCAAAGCAGGATGTTTTGCTGTTTCACGACAATGCACGGGCACATGACAGTCAAAAAACCATGGAAGCGATCACAAAACTCAGATGGACAACACTGAAACACCCGCCTTTTAGTCCTGACCTGGCTCTATGTGACTATCATCTCTTTGGGAAACTGAAAGACTCTCTTCGTGGAACAAGGTTTGAAGATGATGACTCCCTTGTGCACGCTGCCAAACAGTGGCTCCAACAGGTTGGTTCAGAATTTTACCATGCGGGTATATAGGCGCTGGTTCCAAGATGGCGTAAGGCAGTTGAGAGGGATGGAAATGATGTGGAGAAATGAAAATATTGTTCCTAAAGGATGTATCTACACACTGTAAAACTTTCAAACACGTAGAATAAAAGATGGAATTAAAAAAAAAAATAGTGTGCACTTCTTTTGGAGTGACCCTCAGTTTTGAGAAACAGCTGAAATAGTTAAAATTGAACAAAGCTCCAGGGTCCAATGGAATCCCTATCAGATTCTATACTGAATTTGTGGCTGAATTAGCTCCTCTTCAAACTGTAACGTATCGTAGATCCCTCGAACAAAAACGTGCCTAGTTTTTGGAAAAACCCCCAAGTCACACCTGTTCACAGGAAGGGTAGTAGAAATGATCTACAAAACTACCGTCCGGTATCCTTGACATTGATTTGTTGCAGAATTTTAGAACATATTCTGAGCTTAAACATAAAGAAGTTCTTGAATAGAATAACCTCCTCGATGCAAACCAATATGGATTCCGAAAATGTCAATCATATGAACCCAACTTCCACTTTTCTCACATGACATACTGAAAGCTTTGGATCAAGGCAGCCAGACAGATGCATTATTTCTTGATTTCTGAAAAGCATTTGACTCAGTACCACACCTATGCTTATTGTCAAAGTTACGATCATTTGGGTATGGAGAGTGTTCGTCAAATGTAGAAGTAACTTCATGTGTGCCCCAGGGAAGTGTTTTGGGACCCATGATGTTCATGTTGTACCTTAATGATCTTGCAGAAGATATTAATAGTAACCTCAGACTTTTTGTGGATGTTGCAGTTATCTATGAAGAAGTACTGTCTGAAAGAAGCTGCATAAATATTCAATCAGATATTGATAAGATGTCAATGTGGTGCAAAGATTGGTAATTAAATGTTCAGAAATGTAAAATTGTGCACTTCACAAAAGGAAAAAAAAAAAAACATAGAATCCTATAATATCAGTGAGTCACTATTGGAATCTACCAACTCATACAAATACCTGAATGTAACACTTATAGGGATATGAAATGGACTAATGACATAGGCTCAGTTGTGGATAAAGGTAGACTTCAGTTTATTGGTAGATTACTGGGAAGGTGTGAACAGTCTACAAAGGAGAATGCTTACAAACAACTCGTACTACCAGTTCTAGAATATTGCTAAAGTGTTTGGGACTGTACCAAATAGGACTAACAGGGGATACTGAATATATACGGAGAAGGGCAACATGAATGGCCACAGGTTTGTTTGATCCATGGCACAGTGTCAGAGAGATACTGAAGGAACTGAACTGGAAGACTTTTGAAGATAGACGTAAACTATCCCGAGAAAGTCTGTTAACAAAGTTTCGAGAATCGGCTTGAAATGATGACTCTAGAAATATATTACAAACCCCTATATATATTGCTCCCATAGGGATTGTAAGGATAAGATTAGAGTAATTATTGCACATGCAGAGGCATTCAAAGAATCATTCTTCCCACACCTCATACAGGAATGGAACAGGAAGAAACCCTAATAAGTGGTACAATGGTATATACCCTCTATCATGCACCTCACAGTAGTTTGCAGAATACAGACGTAGATTACTGACAAGAAAGCAGGACCAATTTCATATCCCCCCACCCCTCCGGGTTGTATTTTTCATTTCTTCCAAGCAAGGAAGCAGGCTTCGAATCATTCCAAAAAATGGGCATTTTTCATAATGACTTGATCATTTGTCAGGTTGCAGTTAATATTTTTCTGGTGGCCAGAGATCTCCAGTCGTGAAGTGCATTCGACTTTCCTAATGGAAGGTAATTTTTCCTCATGCTGGAGTTTTAATGGGCAGCATTAGCACTTCAGATAGTTTTTTCTAGGCGCTTCACTGGAAGATAGACTATAAAGTACAAAATAACTGACATGAAAATGCAAAAAAATGAACAACATAATAAATGCTATAAATACACTTACTTTACAATGAATGCTCGTAAGAAAAACCCTTCTCCTCTCTTTAAGAGCAGCAAATCTGTAGTAGCACATTTGTTAAAGTCTGTGTACAAATTCTTTTTCACTCACAAGTGCCACTATTGCTATCAACCACTCTTGACCCATAGTACCTAGCAGAAATGGTTTTATTCTGTTCAGGGCAGAAAAAGATCGCTCCACGTCAGACATTGCCATTGGTATGGTAACAGTCACTTTCAGGAGTTTCATTGTCTTGTTAAAGCGACCTACAAATCATTTTCAAGAGGAATTGCAGAAGTGGAACAGCATGTGTGAGAGCTGTAAACTCTATATGTAAATTGAAGGTGGAGGGGAGGAGAAAGGGAAGGAAAGGGAAGGGACTACAGATATCAGCTGCATCAGGACTGGGTGGAATCAGCAGCGATGAGGAAAATTATGTGATGGACTGGGATTCAAAACCAGGATCTCCCACTTACTAGGCAGTTGCATTACCCACTGTGCCACCTGGACACAGTGTTTATCGCAACTGCGTGGACTATCTTGGCACACCTCTTGGCCAACTGACACTCTCACCTAGTGCCACCTAACCATAATCCCAGACCACGTCCTCTATGCTCGCTACTTTGAGATCCCTGCAGAAGGCCAGGCGTAATTGAGCATCCTCACTGAAGAAGGTGGATTCATTGCTGACTGAGGTGAATCAATTATATGAATGCCACACAGAATCTGCAGCTGTGATACATTATATGTAAATTACAGGTGGAGGGTGGACGGGGAAAAAAGTCTGAAAGAACATACACCCCACAATCATAAACAAGGGTTGGAACTTAAATAGTGGCAACTATTTATTCACAACCGATACAAAAGAGTTACTTGTTTGCCTCTGTTACTGTCCTTCAAAGTAGTCACCAGCATTGTGTAGAACCCGTTGCCAGTGATGTGGAAGGTGTAGTTTACCGTTAGCAGAGCCTGTTCTGCTGATGGTGCGAATGGAGCGGTCTACTGCCTATCGAATCTCTGGAACAGTTCTGAAGCAAATGTCATGAAGTGTTTCCTTCATCTTTGGAATCAAGTCAGAGTCACAAGGACTTAAGTCCGGGGAATATGGTGGATGGTACAGTACTTCCCAGTCCCATCAACTGAACAGAGCAACCGCAGATTGTGCTGTATGCGCCTGCACATTGTCACGCAAAATGATGGGTGGTTTGCGCAGAAAGTGTTGCCGCTTCTTTCACAAAGCTGGTCACAGGTGGTGATCCAAAAATGAACAGTAACACTGTGCATTGACGATCTGCTGTGGAGGAACGTAATGCGTTAGGATAACACCATCACAGCCTTACATAAGAATCATCATAACTTTAGACCACTCCATTCGCACCGTCAACAGAACAGGCTCTACTAATGGTATACTATACCTTCCATATTGCTGGCAATGGGTTCTACACAACACTGGTGACTACTTTGAAGGACAGTAACAGGTGAAACATGTAACTCTTTTGTATCGGTTGTAAATAAATAGTTGCTACTATTTAAGTTCCAGCCCTCGTAATTGATTCACCTTGATGGGCAATGAATCCACCTTCTTCTGTGTGGATGCATAATTACACCTGACTTCCTGTGGGAATCTCAAAGTAGCGATCATGGAGACCATGGACAGGGACTGTGTATTTGTGGTGCTAGGTGGGAGTGTGGGCCAGCCAAGAGGTGTGCTGAGATAAGTCTGTGCAATTTTGATAAACACTGCCCAGTGGCACAGTGGTTAATGCAACTCCCTAGTAAGTGGGAAATCCCTGGTTCAAATGCCTGTCTGACAAACAGTTTCACTCATCACCGCTGATTCCGCGTACAGTACTGATGAAGCTGATGTCAATAGTCCCTTCCCTTCCATTCCCTTCCCTTTCCTTTCCTCTCCCCCCCCCCCCCCCCCCATCCCCACCTTCACTTTACATATAATGTATCACAGCTGCAGACTCTGCATGGTGTCTGTTCTTTTAGACATGTCTGAAAAAAACAAGACACCATGCATTCATATAACTGACTCATCTTGACGGACAATGAATCCACTTCGTTCAGTGTGGATGCACAGTTACACACGACCTGCTGCGGGAATCTCAAAGCGTGAGTGTGGAGGACTTCGGACAGGGACTGCGGATAGGTGGTGCTGTGTGGAAGTGTGGGTCGGCCAAGATAGTCCATGCACTTACGGTAATGCTGTGTCTCGGTGGCACAATGTTTAATGCAACTGTCTAGTAAGCAGGAGATCTCAGGTTTGCATGCTGCCCCCGCCCCCTCCTCCCTCACGGTACCTTCAATTTACATAATGTATTATGTAACATGGCTGCGGATTCCGTATGGTGTCTGTTCTTTCAGACATGTCTAAAAAAACAGACACCCCACATTCATATAGCTGTAAATTCATTCCTCATGTATAGTTTCCCTGAAGCTCCATACTTATTCTATTCAAGGAAGGGCTAAAAAAAAACTAGGAATCCCATTAACTTCAGTCAAAGATTCTAATGTCTATATTCTGACTCATTGCTTGGGCTAAAACTGCAGAACTGGATTTTGTGCACATGTCAAGCAGAGCACATAAGAGCTGACTGTCAATCTAAAAAATGATAGTAGACTTCAACAGAACAGTTCATATATTTTGCCAAATCTTTCACAGAGCCAGGAGAATGGTTGAGTTGAAGTTTATAAAATCTTTATGCTTTGTAAAATTTTCTCATTCATAAATACTTCTGCAAGGGTTCATTTCTCCGTTGCACCACAGGATAAACCACCACTAGGCATCATTCTATTTTGATTATATTTATTTGATGTTGATATCACTACTACAGCTTTCAGTAGGCCCAATAAATAACCTATTGATCTTGTCTGGTTTCTACAACAGCAGGACTCATTGGTCATGATGCGGAATTATTAGGTAAAGGTACAGTATCATTTAGATTACAGTCAATAAATGGTTAGAACCAGAGAGCAATTTGCTAGTAATTAAACAATGGCAATTGTGTAGGTACATGATGAAAGGCCCCCAGGATGCTGTAAAATTAAGATTTATTAAAAACAAAAAAAGAAACAGAAAGTTCGCAAAGATGTTAATTATGAATGCACGGTAAGGCACAGACAAATTAAAGAAAAAACATTCAATTTTTGTACATCGTACGTAGAAGGACGATGAAGATGTATGAATTTAGATATGATGTATTTCGAGCTCCATGTATCATATGTGTGTGTGAATAATATTATATTGAACAACAGTATCAAGTATGTTTTTATTTATTGAAGTGAAGTGAAGAACATATAAGGAAGATTTTCTTGATTATGACAAGCGCCGGTGTTCTCGGAGTCCGTCACCTGTAGCTTCAATTAAAATGTTAGCGAAGTCCAATGGCCAAAAAATACAAATAATTGCAGAACATTTTTTTAGTAATGCAGTCATATTACATCCTACAAACATGTGTCTTCATATGCATAGTCAATAATACTTAGTAATAATAATATATATATTTTTTTAATTGCAACTATCAACCTGTGTGCCAGGACTTCAGGGCAGCGGTTGTGAGTAGTGTTTGTTAACTATTGTTATAGTAACAAATTACTATGACATTGTTATGAATCATAAAAACTAACTGCCTGTATTTTCTGTTTGCATGAATCATGATGGGGAGCAAGTGTTACAAAAAGGCAAGAACTGAGGTGAAAAAATTTTGAATGGGTTAAGAAGAGGACCCAGGTCATGTAAAATTTTCAGTCGTAAGCTGTTTTGTTTGGCGCAGCAAAGGTAGGACGGCTACGCAAGTTGCTTGCATAGTTACACTTGGTAATGCCTCCTTTGATGCAGATAGAAACCTTTGCTCATCATTCCCTTCCTTGAATTTTATTTGCAAAAACTTTACAGAAATTTTTCAGTGTGATACATATTGTCAGTAAACCATAAAGAATTGTGACACAATAGTTTGTGCACCATAAAACAGTGTTTGACATCATGTGAATTGCATTTGTCAGATGTAATAGCACATGAAATTTTTAAAATTTTTTGTGAGAATTTCATTTTTTGCATATACATAGAACATGGCCAAAAAATATATGCCCATTGTTGACAACAATAGTGAAAATGCAATCAGCCAAGATGGTGTAGAACTGCGAGACTGAACAAAGTTCAGGCACTGTGCATGCTTACTGTAGAAAGTTTAAGTAGATCAGAGATGAGTGTCGCAGGAGTGACAAATGATAGCGATGCTCCACAGGAGAACAACCTTGACGACACAATGTTTACAATTGATGAGACAATATCATGCATCTCCCAGAGCGACATACTGCTCCTGAGTGAAACATTGGAGAGTGATTCCAATATGAATTTTGACAGCACATTACAGACGCCACTTGATCACAACACAAACATAAACTTGGAAAGTACAGTTGACAGCAACCACAGTGGTACTTCTGAAGCATTACTATGGCAGTTATTATCTAAAATAAACATGAACTTTGATGATAAGAAACACAATATGAACAACAGATTCATTGATATGAAACAAGATATGAATACCAAAATTGATTGTTTGACACAACCTGAACACCATCACAAGAAGAGAGACAAATTACCAACATTTCCTGTCCAAAATTGCAAGGTGCAAACTGCTACAGGCAGTAAGGCTAAATTGGTTAAACATCAAGCACTTATTCCGTTACAAATTGAACATTTTGCAGTGTAGTGCAACTTTCGTATAATCAACAAACTTATAGTTTATTGTCTTACTGGCATGGACACATTCAGAACATACAAAACGCAGATTGACGTAGGTAATGGTAAATGCCACTTTTTTTTGTTTTTGTAAAGGATCACATCTTTTCTATTGATTTAGTCAGACCAGCTGATGAAAGTAACAAAAACAAACTAGAGTCAAATGTAGTGGTACAGTATTCCTTTCCAGCTGTATATTTCACAAACAAATTTATTACTGAACAAGAAGCAAACACTGAGGTTAGTTACGAAATTGTAGAGTAGAAACTAAGTTAATCATAGGTACTAAATGAGATGCAATGACAAGAATGTTCTAACTTGTTATTTAAGTATGCCATTGTTTTCATTAGGGAGCCAGGAGTAATCAAAGACTATGAATATAAATTTGAAGTCTACCCACATGAAACATTTTGTATAATGCCATATCCTATTCCGTCCTCCCCTCGTGGTCTCGCGGTAGCGTTCTCGCTTCCCGAGCACGGGGTCCCGGGTTTGATTCCCGGCGAGGTCAGGGTTTTTTCCTGCCTCGAGATGACTGGGTGTTGTGGTGTCGTCTTCATCATCATCATTCATCCCCATTACGGTCGGAGGAAGCCAACGGCAAACCACCTCCATTAGGACCTTGCCTAGTAAAGTGGTGCGGGTCTCCCGCATCGTTCCCCTACGCTCTGTAAAGAAGCATGGGACTTCATTTCCATTTTTTTCATATCCTATTCCATGGGCAAAAGGAGAGGCAGTAAAGGAAGAGATCAATCATATGATTAAATGGGGAATTAGACAACCTTCATTTTCAACTTAAAAAAATAGTCCAATATTACCAGGAAGCAAACCATATGGTTCTGTAGGATTAGTTCTTGGTGCTAGAGGTATCAGTAAGATTATAGTACCAGTATGCCTAAGACCAGACAACTTGGACGAACAGCTTTTAAAGTTTTACAATACAAAATATTTCAGTATACTCGATCTCAAGTGTCCTACTGGCAAATAAAGCTTCATGAAGAAAGTCGAAAATATACATCATTTGTTTGTGGTGGCAGAAGTCCTTTGGTTATGTGATGGTAAGTGTCAGGAGGACTTTAATAACGTTAAGCAGGCATTGGGAAATGCAAACATTCTTAGCCACCCTGACATGTCCATGGACTTTTGTCCGTGCACAGATGCCTCATATCAAGGGCTGGGGGGCATGCTTATTCCAGATGAGAGAGGAAGAAGGTAAGGAAGTACTCAAGGTCATCTGTTTTGCTAATTGCATGTTACCAGAAGCAGAAAGATCTTACTCTGTGTCAGAATTGGAAAGTTTAGCAGTAATGTGGGCATTTAAGAAGTTTGAATATTTTTTGTGGGGCAAGAATACCAAAATTTGTTGTAACCATCAGTCACTGTCATTTCTTTTAAGATGTAAACTATTACATCGTTGACTAGCTACGTGGTGTCTATGTTTACAAGAATTCAGTTTCGAAATCATTTATATTAAAGGAAGTCAGAATGTTATTGTGGATGTCTTGTCCAGGTTACCACAAGGTTTAGAGGAATTTGGTGAATTAACAGAACAGGATGCAGGTTCAGCACAACAGTCTGATTGCCATAAGTTTTGTAAGCAAATGAAAATTATACAACAGCAAGATCGCAGATGCAGTAGTCATGCAAAACCTTAAGCAAGATGAAGGTGGAATGGTAAGTAAATGATATCAGGAATACCAGGGCGTTTTGTTGCATGGGAAACATGAAAAATCTGATCAATGGTGTGTGTGTGTGTGTGTGTGTGTGTGTGTGTGTGTGTATTCCTGAAGATTACATCATCGAATTTATAAGACACTCACATGAAGTATGGGGACATTATGGAGTAGGCAAATGTACTGAAAAAATTGCAACACTTTGTTAGTTTCCAAATTTGAGAAGGTGTGTCCCGCAGGTATTAAGAAAGTGTGCAATATGTCAAAAATCAAAACAGTCCAATGTGTCAAAATATACTGAGCTACACCCTAAGCTCATGAAAAGCCCTCTAGATATAGTATGCCTGGGCATAGCTGGTCCATATCCGAGAAGTGGTCCATGTCCGAGAAGTAAACGAGGAGTAAGATACGTAGTAGCACTATATGATATTTTCTCGAAACATATCAAAAGCCACAAATATCAGAAAAAGAATTGAGAGAGACTATTTGAGAAGAGTAGGTAAACCAAAGGTAGTACTAACTGATAATGCTTCATATGACGCGGGGCAAAAGTGGAAACAATTTGTGACCTCACAGGGCATAAAGCACATATTAGTAAGCCTTTTTCACCCAGAAGGACATACACCCCTCACAAAAACACCCGATGGGTAGAATACGTAACTCCTTTCATCCATGTTGTCAATAACCTACCACATTCTTCAACAGGTTTCACACCTAATGAATTGATGTTTGGACAAAACAAACGAATGAGTGGGAGTCTCCCATACCAAAGATACTCACTACAGAAATGACACTAAAAGACAAAATCGAACAAGCTGTAGTTATACTAGAAAACAGGGCCAAGTATAGAAGGAAAATTTATAACAAGAAACTGAAACGTCTTACACAATATTTTGAAGGGCAACAAGTCCTCTTACTGATGCACCCTAAATCAATAAAATTTGGCAAACTGAATAAGAAGTGGCAATTACTCTATTCAGGACCTTATGTAATTTCCAAAATAGAATATCCTGGGATGTACAGGTTAGCTTATGAGAAAACAGGAAGAGACAAGGTTCTCCACCCTCACAAAGACATAAAAGTCTTTATAGAATGACAAAGCATTGTAACTTTTTTTTTGTATCACAAGATAATTGTACATAGTGTACATAATTCTAAATGTAATTTTGCTTCTGGAGTATATTTTAAGGTAAAGTAATGTGTACAGGCATAAGTAATTCTTTTGATTTGTACATGTAGGCATAAAAATTAACAGCAATGAGAAGAATACACCAATTCATGCGAAGTGAAAGTATAAATGAAATTTGCTTATGGCTCAGCTGCCACGCACTCAACAATACGCACTGACGGCAGTAGCAGAATAGGAGACATTGACCTGTGCACATGCGCAACAGACTGGCAGAAGGCGCAACAAAAATAGGAATGCAATATGTACCTAACTTAAATACAAAGTAAATGAAAAACTATACGAGACATGTAAGCTAAGGGCTAACAACAAAATACTGTGAGAGATGTCAAATAATTTTCTTTGCAGAGTAAATGATCATAATGGGTAACAGAATAAACAAATGTCTATGAATTTACACAAAGTACGGAAATATCTGTGGATGTATGCAATGACCAAATGTATCAGTCGCCACTGAGCTACGTAATGCAGTTAGTTTTAAGTTTTTTCTTTCAGTGGCCAGTGCGTCGTCACCGCACAGAAAAAGAGAATTATGTTGAGAGTAGCAGGTACCAATTGAAGAAATAGGCCACACCTCGAGTAAACAATTTAGTTATAAGGATATATTAAAAACAAAGATTCCATGACTTACCAAACGGGAAAGCACTGGTAGATAGGCACAATAAAAAACACACACACAAAATTTCAAGCTTTCACAACCAACGGTTGCTTCGTCAGGAAAGAGGGAAGGAGAGGGAAAGATGAAAGGATGTGGGTTTTAAGGGAGAGGGTAAGGAGTCATTCCAATCCCCGAAGCAGAAAGACTTACCTAAGGGGGAAAAAAGGACAGGTATACACTCTCGCGCGCGCGCACACACACACACACACACACACACACACACACACACACACACACACACAAGCAGGCATATTTAAAGGCCTTTAAATATGTCTGCTTGTGTCTGTATATGTGTGGATGGATATGTGTGTGTGTGCGAGTGTATACCTGTCCTTTTTTCCCCCTAAGGTAAGTCTTTCTGCTTCCGGGATTGGAATGACTCCTTACCCTCTCCCTTAAAACCCACATCCTTTCATCTTTCCCTCTCCTTCCCTCTTTCCTGACGAAGCAACCGTTGGTTGCGAAAGCTTGAAATTTTGTGTGTGTGTTTGTGTGTTTTTTTATTGTGCCTATCTACCAGCACTTTCCCGTTTGGTAAGTCATGGAATCTTTGTTTGTGATATATTTTTCCCATGTGGAATGTTTCTTTCTATTTTAGTTATAAGGATATTTATACAAAGGTCATAAGGCAAATTAAAAATGAAATATGCATCGTCGCAGTGTCTCTCTCTGTGACAATTATCAATACCTGTTCACTGCAGAGTACACATAAACATTTAAGCATGAGATTTTACAAAAACTGGTTAATTTTTATCGTGTGACATGAAAGCTTGAATAATGGCATTTCCAGTATTTGAGAAAGACAAGTCTACGATGGTTAAAACTTCATGTTACACACTAAGCTACATGTGAAATGAAGTAAACAGCACTAACACATGAAGAAACAACATGATACTACATTGGTGATTAGTAGGTACACTTCTTTCAGTGAAACAAAAGTTCCTTGGCATCTAGTCCCATCATTGTATGAGTAACATTTCCTCATAAATCCTTGAGCCCATAGATGAGTATTTCCTTTCTTCCCTCCCAAACAAAGGAGGCGGCGCCAAGCATAGTTAGGCCAGCAATGTGCAGTGTTATAGTCCTATTTCCAATGTTTTTCTCCCTCTTCTACCTAAGGAAGAAATGAGCTCCCACAAGTGATAAAAGCTTATCTATAAAATGAAGCAAAAATGTATCATATCCTTGTGTTGTATCATAATAATGTGATGTGAATGAAGAAAAGTTGAAACTAACAGACAGACTGTAGTAACAGAACCCAGTTAATGAAAATTTCATGACGTTTTGAAACTTAAGAAATTTATGTTTGTAATATAAGCGATGGATGGAATGTCAGCCATAGGTGTAAGATATCATGTTATGTATATTGTTATAACTCAATACTTGTATGAATTTTCATTGAAAATCAAACTTATAAGAAGAAATGAACTTTGAAGACAAGCAATTTGTACAGTGTTTTGGACTTATATACATGTCTTTCAACAAGTGGCCGGTCTAGTGTGGTGACAGGAACATGCGTGTGCAATGAAATAACTTCTGAGTATTGTGGCTCACACCGCTTGACACATTGACAAGTGAACTATAATTGTTCGAGCCCATACTTACCTCATCGACAGATGCTGCTGGTCAGGTTTCTCTCTGCTGAAAACGCGAGTACGACAGGTAATAATGATGCCCGTGCCATAAAAATTGAGATCTTCTGCCACAGCATCGGATTTTGAACAATAAGCAAACATCCACTGCACCCAGAATGAAGAAAAACGGCATAGTGATTCTTCGGTATGTGACACTCAGATGAAAGTGTGATAGACAATGTGAAATCAACACCAAGAAAGCGAGTGTATGCCCATGCGA
This sequence comes from Schistocerca cancellata, assembly GCF_023864275.1. Classification (NCBI taxonomy): domain Eukaryota; kingdom Metazoa; phylum Arthropoda; class Insecta; order Orthoptera; family Acrididae; genus Schistocerca; species Schistocerca cancellata. The sequence continues at coordinate 382,016,098 of NC_064626.1, read as the reverse complement.
CAGTAGCTTCTAGCCTGTTGTATGTTAGCGTCTAGCTCTTAGCTGCCAAATCGGTCAGTACACCAGCGCAAAACCTGGCAGCGACAAGGAAGCAAACTGAACATTATTGTTAATGTGCTAAATTCAAACATGTAATGGACTGTCATATTATGTATATAATCTTTAATTTCTTGTAGAATTCCAACATACATAGGATAAGCTGACATATTCACTCCATTAAATAAAAAAGCTGACAATAAAGGATATCGACCCCTATCGACAAATGTAATATATATATATATATATATATATATATATATATATATATATATATATATATATAAACCAAAAACCACTGTACATCTCCATATATCTCAACGTACAGTGTGGGGGCAATTGTGTAGGTACATGATGAAAAGCCCCCAGGATGCCGTAAAATTAAGATTTATTAAAAACAAAAAAATGAAACACTGAGTGACAAGACAGTTGGCAAAGATGTTAATTATGAATGCATGGTAAGGCAGAGACAAATGAAAGAGAAAACATTCAATTTTTGTACAGTCCCCCCCCCCTCCCCCTGCCCGGTATGTAGAAGGGACGATGAAGATGTTCAATTTTAGATTTGAAGTATTGCAAAATCTATGTATTGTATGTGTGTGTGAATAATATTAAATTGAACAACATTATCAAGTATGTATTTATTAAGTGAAGTGAAGAACACATAAGGAGAATTTTCTTGATTACGACAAGTACCGGAGTTGGGTCCACACTGCCTGCAGCTTCATTTAAAATGTAAGAGAAGGCCGGCCGAAGTGGCCGTGCGGTTAAAGGCGCTGCAGTCTGGAACCGCTACGGTTGCAGGTTCGAATCCTGCCTCGGGAATGGATGTTTGTGATGTCCTTAGGTTAGTTAGGTTTAACTAGTTCTAAGTTCTAGGGGACTAATGACCTCAGAAGTTGAGTCCCATAGTGCTCAGAGCCATTTGTAAGAGAAGTCCGATGGCTAAAAGATACAAATAAGCAAAGAACATTTTTTAATAACACAATTGTATTATATCCTACAAACATGTGCCTTCATATGCATAATCAATAATATTTAGTAACATTTATTAATTTTTTTTCTTTTTTAGTGCACAATATAGCATTTTTGTGTTTGTTAGTTTTACTAACAATTGTAAGGTTCACTGTCAGTCAGATAGAAGCTGTCATATATTACAAAATACATCTCACTCCCCCCTTAAACAGACATAAAAAAAGCAACAAATAAAAGTGAATTTTTTATTCTGCCTACTATTGCTGAAGATTGTTTATCACTAAAACGTAAGTACGTAATGTCCCAGAGGATTTGTGAGCAGAATTACATCTGTGACATAGACAAAGGGATAATGTCGAGTGTAAAATTTAAGCCAGAGAAATGATGTTTTTAGCATCTTATGGTACTATAAAGTAACAGATATCAATATAGAGAATGAAAAAATAGTGTGTGATGTATCCTGCTTGACAAGACACAGGAAACCACAATCTGCATGAATAGGTATGTTATAAAAACAGTGGATGACAAAAAATGTTGAAATTTAGGTAGATGGAAATAATAGCCTGAAAAGACATAGTTCCAATGAAAACTTTTTGTGTGATGAATAGCATTAAGAAATTGAGGTTTGTAGATGTAGATAGGTGTTTGTCCCATGGAAATCAAACTGCTGTTGCTTATGATTGAAATTCACATAGAAAAATGTTAAGCATAAGTAAAAACTAACACCGAGTTGTGCCCTAACTAGTGTCACATTTATAATGTTTCACAGTGGCACATCTGTTCATTTATCATCTTCAGTTAGAAACACATTTGTTTTATGAAAAGAATCCATCAGGAGCAAAGATCCAAGATTAAGCAGTTCCTGTAGTAAAAGAAATATTTCAGGCCATGATATCTCTGGTATTTTGTGTGAATGAAATGGCAACTAATAAAGTCAAGATATATTTGGATACATGTTTTCTGTCATCGTGAGACTATTCCTCCAAGTTACACATCAAATCTTTTAACCAGTTTATGACTTTTTGAAGATCTGAACATACCAATTAATAACTACCTTGTACACTACTGGCCATTAAAATTGCTACACCAAGAAGAAATGCAGATGATAAAAGGGTATTCATTGGACAAATATACTAGAACCGACATGTGATTACAATTTCACGCAATTTGGGTACATAGATCCTGAGAAATTAGTACCCAAAACAACCACCTCTAGCTGTAATAATGGCCTTGATACGCCTGGGCATCGAGTCAAACAGAGCTTGGATGGCGTGTACAGGTACAGCTGCCCATGCAGCTTCAACACGGTACCACAGTTCATCAAGAGTAGTGACTGGCGTATTGTGACGAGCCAGTTGCTCAGCCACCATTGACCAGACGTTTTCAATTGGTGAGAGATCTGGAGAATGTGCTGGACAGGGCAGCAGTCGAACATTTTCTGTATCCAGAAAGGCCCGTACAGGACCTGCAACATGTAGTCCTGCATTATCCTGCTGAAATGTAGGGTTTCGCAGGGATCGAATGAAGGGTAGAGCCACGGGTCGAAACACATCTGAAATGTAACGTCCACTGTTCAAAGTGCCGTCAATGCAAACAAGAGGTGACTGAGACGTGTAACCAATGACACCCCATACCATCACGCCGGGTGATACGCCAGTATGGCGATGATGAATACACGCTTCCAATGTGCATTCACTGCGATGTCACCAAACACGGATGCGACCATCATGATGCTGTAAACAGAACCTGGATTCATCTGAAAAAATGACGTTTTGCCATTCGTGCATCGCAGGCGCTCCTGTCTGTGATGCAGCGTCAAGGGTAACCGCAGCCATGATCCCTGAGCTGATAGTCCATGCTGCTGCAAACGTCGTCGAACTGTTCGTGCAGATGGTTGTTGTCTTGCAAATGTCCCCATCTGTTGACTCAGGGATCGAGGTGTGGCTGCACGATCTGTTACAATATGCCTGTCATCTCGAGTGCTAGTGATACGAGGCTGTTGGAATCCAGCACGGCATTCCGTATTACCCTCTTGAACTCACCGGTTCCATATTCTGCTAATAGTCATTGGATCTAGACCAACGCGAGCAGTAATGTCGCGATACAATAAACCGCAGTCGCGATAGGCTACAATCCGACCTTTATCAAAGTCGGAAAAGTGATGGTACACATTTCTCCTCCTTACATGGGGCGTCACAACAACGTTTCACCAGGCAATGCTGGTCAGCTGCTGTTTGTGTATGAGAAATCGGTTGGAAACTCTCCTCATGGCAGCACGTTGTAGGTGTCACCACCAGCGCCATCCTTGTGTGAATGCTCTGAAAAGCTAATCATTTGCATATCACAGCATCTTCTTCCTGTTGGTTAAATTTTGCATCTGTAGCACGTCATCTTCGTGGCCAGTAGTGTATTTTAGATGAGATTTGTTGTGACTCTTAATCTCATTTTATGTCATTTCTCACAGTTGCCTTGACTGGCATGATTATTGCAAGAGATCTACTTCTGGTTGCTGCTGGTTTCTACATCCGATACCAGTCTCTGCCTCCACCTGTAAGTTATAATTTCATTCCGACAACTGTAATTAATATCTGATTATTAAAATGTGTTGTATGATAGGAATTATAATTTACAATTTCAGAAGACACTCAGCCGGTATTTTGATGCTACACATGTAACAGCTCAACTAGCACCTACATATGTCAGCAAGATCAACACAGCCATTCAGCTGTTACTCGCATGTTCAACCCTGGCTGCTCCTGTCTTCGACTATGTGGATCATCCCTTTTTGCATGGCTTATGGTAACAAAAGCTAGCATTTCAGATCTAAATACTTTTAGCATTCTTAATTAACAGCAGAAGAAACTGAAAGATTGCATACTGCCAGTTGCCAATGAAAGTGATGCTTTTGGGGTGGTGATTATTTACGAATAAAAAAACAATAGGTCACTCAATTCGATCTGTAAAATTTAAAAAAAAATCAATTAGGGAATCTCACTGGTGGAAAGACCATGCAGACATTGTTTTCTGGATGCATTTCATGTTCACTATTAATACCAAACGACTTTCTCACAAAACTTCTCAACTGCTGACACATGCAGTAGAATCAGCTTCAAGATGCACAGGGTAAGAATTACTAAGGCAGAGGCAGCTTCCATAAGCTGTTGCTTAATATGATTCTGCAAATGTATAACAGGTATCACTACCATTGACTTCTCAGTTTGCTGCAGTAGAGAGAAAATTGAAGGGAATAAAGCAGTTATCAACATCAAAAGTTTGGACCATTTGATTATGTTACAGCCTTTAGTATACAGGGATCAAACCTAGTTGTGGATACAGTGTGCTGCCTTGCTGAGAAAAACCATTTCAGATCTTGTTCAGTCATTATAATTCTGCTTTGATTATCCAAAGTCATACCAAGATCTTTCCTCCAAATATGTCATTGTCGGGGCTACCTCCAGGATTGTAAGAACTGAGGTAGTGTTCTGTCTTTAAGGACTTTACTAATAATCAAATATTGAAAAGAGTGATCTTGTGATGTTTTGCACTAGTCTTTGTTATAAATTTGCTATTTTGATAATACTTATGCCACAGACTTGTGTTAGCAAACTTATATATCAATCCGCATTTAAGGTGCCTTTTTACATGTTTGTCATTACCTACATTTGTAGAAATTTGTTCTTGAACTTGTGCGTAAACATGCTATGTCAGATTGTCTGCCCTCCACTAGATTAAACACTACAAATCTGTCTGTTTTTGTTGAAAATTTTACTACTTATGAAAAAAACATTAGAAAACTTGCACTAAGATACTTTTGACATCCTTAGTCAGAGAGATTATTTTACTCCATTTGCCTGTGAGGCGTTTGTAGTTTGTCACTGTGATTAACTTCACAGACAGATGTCACATGAAACAATATACCTGTTACATCTTCAGGGGCAGTTCGAGTCCAGTGTCTTTACAACTGTTCAATGCAGAGAGTAGTAGAATATGTCATTACCAAACACAGGAGGCTACATTTGGCACCAAGTGAAACAGTGCAGTCGTTATGACACTGGGCTTGCATTTGAAAGGACTGAGGTTCGAATTCCCTAAACTAGTTAAAGCAAATGCTGGTATGGTTTCTTGGAAAAGAACATGGCAGAGGTTCTTCCCCATCTTTTCCGCTACTGCACTTGTCCTCTGTTAATAATAACCTCATTTGGAGTGGGACTTCATGTCCCATCCTCCTTTTTCATGGGTTTTGCCCCTTACCACAAAATTCATCCTTTTCATCCACAATAGCCCCTAACCACAACTACACGGATATCCTTAAACTGTTTTTTCAGAAGACAAAAGAATAAAGGTCTCACTTGTACAAGGAGTTTCGGTGTTTAATGTGAGTTTTGAATCCATTTACATTCCTCTGAATTATGGGAGCCATTTTAGTGTCGAGATTTATCTTTAACCTTTCATCTCAGTGAAAATATCTCTGCGATGGTTGAGGCCTGTTGGAGCCTGAAGGGCCACTTTGGTGGTACTGCAGGCACTTTATATGGTAAGGAAAGTGTAAAAGTGGAGTAGAGATATACGGGAAATCATTCTAGCAACAATTTAGGCTACAGATTGGGAAACTCACAGTCATAAGTGACTTTTACAAATGGCAGGTTATAATAGCTTGGTCTCTGGGAAAACAAATTTCGGAAACGGCAGTGCTGATTGTCTGTTTGTATGCTACTGTTGTGAGTATCTGTGGAAAGCAGTTGAATGATGATGACACCAAAAGTTGTTGACATGTTCTTGGAAATCCATACCTCATCATGTAACATGGAGGTCGGAGGCTCACCCGCTCCATAAAGCAGGATAAGTAGTGATCTGTGGCAGGTCTGACAGGATACAACATCACTGGTGAAGGAACAAGTGTTTTGAAACACACCATTAAGTACACATTGTTGAACATGATGGTACACAGTAAATGACCCCTTAAGTGTTCCTACGTTGATAACATTATCAGTTACCAGTGGAGCCATGTCATCTGATCAGATGCATCATGTTTCTTGTAACACCAGGCTCATGATCATGTCCAGGTATGCCATCATGAAGCCAAAAGGCTGCTCAAAACATGCACGACGACACAGGTGTAGAGTGGCGGGGATAGTATTATGCTGTGGGGAACATTCACCTAGGTAGTGGTAGTAATCTTAGGCATCATGACAGTTGTGACCTTTGTGAACATTATTATAGACCACCTGCATTCCTTCATGCTTGATGTCTTCTCTGATAACAGTGCCATCTTCCAGCAGGATAACTGCCCATGCCACAAAGCCAGAACTGTGCTACAGTGGTTTTAGGAGCTTGATAGTGAAATCACATTGATGTCTTGGCCGCCAAATTCACATGATCTGAGGCTGATGTAACAATCTGGGAAACTATCAGGTATAGTAGGGCTAGTAATTTACGGTAAACATGTGACCTGTGCATAGGCATCTGGGGCCACATACCCCGAAGCCTACCGAGGATTTGTTGAATACATGCTGCACAGAATTGCTGCTCATTCCAAAGATAGACTGACATGCTATTAAGCAGGTTATCGTTATATTTTAATTTAGTAGTGAATATCAGATTCAATCTGATCCACGTAACATACACTTTCCTATACTTGGAAATGACAATTCTTGTTGTGTGTTTGTTTGCTAGTGATTTTTCTTGTTGTGTGTTTGTTTGCTAGTGATTTGAGCATTCACAGAAAGTGGTCGAAGGGCAGTGAAACCACAAGAAGGCAACAAGGTGCTGGATGTCCATGTCTCAGAACAGAACACAGAATTCAAAGGCTTTGCTCACACTGTAAATCAGGATAACTCTATAACATATTGACATAAGTTCTTGCTTTTGAGGAGGATACAGATAAAATGGTTACTTAAATTTTACAGCTCCCACATCAGATATTTATGATGTGTCTACCACAACTTACTCTCCTGTGCCAACCTCTTCATCTTCAAGTAACACTTACACTCAGTGCCCTTGAATTTTGGCTTTATATATATCAATTTCAGTCTTCTTTTACAGTATTGGACCTCTTAGTTCACTCTATCATGGAAGTTGTTCCTTGATGTTTTAAGAAATGTCCTAGCATTTTGTTTCTTCTTGTAGTCAGTGTTTTCCACATATTCTTTTCCTTGCTTTTTCTGAGGAAAACCTCATTTCTTATCTATTCACATCATTTTCAGCATCCTTCTGCAACACCACAACTCTAACACTTTGAGCCCCTTCTTTTCTGATTTTCCCACAGTTCATGATTCCACTTTCTTAAAAAGCTGTGCTTCACACGTATATTCTCAGAAATTTTTCCTCAAACTAAAGACGTCGGCACATGGGGCGAGGCAGCTAATGTAGACATACTGTCCAATGCCATGACACACAGTGCTGTCAGCACACAGGATGAGCTAGTTAACATGATTTTGCACTCCCAGCATTCTCCAGCATAGTTGTTGGTTTTATTTAGCTTACATCAACAGAGTTGGTTCACAAAAATTGACACGGGTAAAATTCCTACATTAGCTCTATTAAAATGCACATTTCTTCCCTTGTTCATAAGCAAGTTGTGTTGTTCTGTCTGTGGTATACATAAATAAATACTTCAGTATCCATGAACATGTAATGAGACAATAAGGAAAGATACATGTCCAGGTCAGTGAGGACATCAGAGTATAACAGTTCACCAAATTGGACAAACTCACTCCTGACAGAGAACACATTTACATTAAGTATTAGAGAAATTATTTCTATTAATTTGGTAAGAAAGTCCCACAAGCTCATGAAGAATGTGAAGGTGAAGAAAAAGAAATGAAGTACAACAGGACTTGACACTTCTTTCACTGGTGCCATGTCCCGCACTGATGCAGGGTCGGCATTGTTAGGAACGGATTTGGCAAGGTTAGTGGAAAGAGGTGGCCGGATGCCCTTCCTGCCACCACCCCGTACACCCCCGGGATGGAAGTAGTGTACCCCTGCTGTCTGCGACTAGTGTAATTCATGGAATAGTGCGAACGTGTTCAGATGTCTGCAGGTCGTGTAACTGAGGCGGAATGTGGAGACCAGCCCAGTATTCACCTAGCGGGATGTGGAAAACCGCCTAAACACTGACCGACGTCGGTAATCCGCCGGGCGGATTCAAACCGGGGCTAGCGTGCCTACCCGAGTCCAGGAAGCAGCACATTAGCACTCTCGGCTAACCTGGTGGATTACAACAGGACTTGACAGTATACCAGCCTAACTCTGCACTGTAACAAGTTGTCTCTGCGCACTATGTTAGGCTGTAGCTTTGTTATAAGAGATTTGGATTTATCCTTTTTCCAGCAATTGCAATTAGGATTATTAAATATATGCTATCTAACCAATTTTCCTTTTTCAGTTTTGTAAGATTTTCCTACCTTTGTCTAAAATAGGAAAATCTTACAAAACTATCTCTTACTCCATGTGAGTATCAACTATGAATCCAATTCTCTGAAAATGTGCTCAAGATTCTTGAAGAAAATGATGCCCAAGTGAACAACATATCGACAAGTGACAAAGGTGCGCTTCAGCCTCAATGGTTTTGACAATAAACAAAACTTCAGGGGGAGATTCCTGTTTGCTTCATTAGAACCTGCTTCATGCTCTACGAAAGTCACAGTTTTCCACACAGTTCAGTGAATGGCATGTTTGATTCTTGTGTTCAGCCAGTTTAAAGGTGGGCACAGAAGAAGTGCTTGCCTGCTCCCAGTACTTTGTTGCCAAGGACATTCTACATTATAATTCAAGGGACTCCAGTGCCTGATACTCTGTGCAGGCCATTTGGATCCTACCAACCAGCACAAAATGAATGGAAAGGGGGGGGGGGGGGGAGGGGAGCTTTGTTAAGCTTAATAGGATTGCAGGTTGTGGGAATATTTTTGAGAACAAGTTTCCATCTCTGGAGTTCTTGAAAGCTAGTGGTAGCTCAGTCTGAAGTTTGTATCTAAGATTATCATTGGTAAACCTTCTCTGATGTGTCAGTTATTCCAAGGCATATGACATGTTTGTGTGATCGCCAACTGCTGATATCACTTAAGACATTCCTGTCACTGCCCATACAAATTACAGGCACATTGTGAATTCCCTAACTGAGGCTTCTTGAAGAATGTGGTTGCAAAATCTATGACAGTGTTTCTAAAACCAATTGAATCTGATTTCCTCCTTTGTCTTATAAGCAGAAGCAGCACAGAGAAGTCAAAAACGTTTATGATGTGTGGGGAATTGCAGCAGTCACTTTAGCCCAACTGGAATGTGTTAACCACATATTTAAATTGCATTGTCTGGTTACACAGTATGTTAAAGTAATTTCCAAACATATGTCATCAAACTCTCACCATTTTAGTGATATGTTTTGACCATCCAATCACATTGTCCACCTCACTAACAACTCACTGCAGTTAAATGGCAGACCATGCAGATGTTGGGGGCCAATAAACTTTGCCACCACAACCTCCCTGCATATGCTGGTTCTGGCATTATAACTGAAGATTTACATCTGTTCAAAAATTATTGCCATAGCTGTTTTCAATCATTGTTTCCATCACTTTCATCCCTTCACAGATGTATTGCTCTGTACAGATTCGGTGCTGAATTGTTTTAAGCGAATAACCTAGAGAAACTAATAAGATTTTCATTTTATTTCAGGTACCTAACTGCAGGCACAACAGCTGCTTCTGCAATCAGTTACGTTATTTCTCAAGATACATACAAATATTTTAGAACAAAAAAATGAAATTAAACGCTTATAAATACTGAAGATGTTCAGTTTAGCATTAATGCTAACTTTGAGCCACAAGAGAAGACTGGTAATTGTATCTCTAAACATTTCAGAGGATTTGTAATGAATCTTTGCTCTTGAGTAAGGGCTATGTTTTTGTGTAATAAAGCAATATCAAGGTACAAGCAAATTCCTCTATGTATTCTGAAGAACTGTAACTGTGGAGAGAGCAGATATTATTGTGAGTTTTGTTGATCTTTGTGCTAAGGAATACTTGCTCATATCTAACTGAAGCACTGTGATATGAATTTTTAAAGGTAGTTTGTGAATCAATCAGATTTGTGGAATATGGCACTGTAGATATGAAGACAATTTTTTTGTTCTACTTATTTTTAAGAAAGTTCTTTTGTACAGGTAACCATCATTAAAATATAAAACAATGTGTCTAAACTACTTGAAGTATTTATTATATGCAGTTTTTCATTCACTATTCCACTGATAGAAAACAGTATGTGTGTTCAATCCTTTACCTCATTGATTTGATGTATTTTTTGTGTTACTATATTGTTTATTATATGACATATAAAATTGTGGATTTGTGCAACAAAGTTTTGAAAATAGTAATTAATTTACTTTGGCAGTACTGCTAAACTCGGTAAAATTGTCAAAGGTTTCTTATTTAGTGTCTTTTTTTCATTTGCCTTGAGTACATGAATACCTCAATTTGTTTTTTTACAAGGTACAACACAGCACAATATTTTCTACACTGACACAATGATGATGATTGGTTTGTGAGGCACGTTTATCAGCACCTGTGCAAATTCCCAACCTTTCCTCAGTCCAATCTTGCCACTTTCATGAATGATAATGAAATGATGAGGACAACACAAACACCCAGTCATCTTGAGGTAGGTGAAAATCCCTTACCCTGCTGGGAATTGAACCCGGGACCCCGAGCTCAGGAAGTGAGAACACAAGCTGCGGACACACTGACACAAAGGTCAAAGGTTGCACACATTTAAATTTTTTTATTGAAAAAACACCTATTATGAACCCACAAGAAATTTAGGAGTTTGATACATTTCATAAGCAAATTCTTCTGTGTGTGATGGGTCGAACTCCAAACCTATATAATCCAGTTCCAAACTGAAAGGACCATTAATTTTGTCTCCAAGAGATATTCCCACATTTGTAACTTTGTCCAGTGGAATAGGGCATTGCTTGTCTTGCAGACGTCCTTTGCTTGCAAGAATGAACTTTGAAAAAGGTATCTGAAAAACAAATAAATAAAAATTTAAGGAAATAATTTGTTGAACAATTAATAATTTATTTAATGACACTTTCTTTTACAAAACAATGGTTTGCAATAGGATTTATTTCTCTAACAACATCCATTTCTCCAATAATTTGTTTTAATAAAGTACGAATTGTAAAAGTTTCTTATCAAAATTTAATAGTTTCCTAAATTATTTTAGAAGTGTTCTGTAATCTAGCAAACCAGTGCATTCAAAATAAAATTTCCACAGACAAAATTCTTCCCAAAGAGGTTACACAGCACATTATATTACAAACAGAGAACCACCTGCTGTACATCTCTACCTTTAACTTATTAAACCACCTATATTTAATTGTAGTTTCATTTTATGACCATTTTCATCAGACAAATTTTAACCACTGTTGCTTTTATTTTCTCTGTTGGCAGTCTGTTGTCATCTATGTAACTCTGTGTCACATTTTTATACTTTTAGTACCAATTTACTTTTCTCTTTAATGTACTTAAACATTTCCTTAAAAAATACTTCTTTTTTCTTCTTTCAGATAATGCTTCTTCATATGCAGTTTTCTGTGACACCACCTCTTCATTATTTTCTGGCCTTTCTAAATTAATTACAGTACTTCCTACTTTCTGTGGGCATAGTGCAGATCTGATTTTGGCACTGAGCGTGTTCTGGGCGACTGTCCAATACATCTTGTAACAAAACAAATGAGAATATCTAAATATGTTACAACTATATAATGTTCTTTGTTTGATATTATTTCTCCAAGCTGCCTTTTCTCTTTGCTGTTGTCCTGTGCATTTGCTTCTTTCCCTTCTTAGTTTCTTCTAATATAAATACCTCCACTGCTTTCTTGCACATCTATTTTGTCTCATTCTGTTCATCACTGTCATATCATAATTTTTATTTGTTTAATTTCTGACTTTTCCCCAATTCTCTTACCGTTTTTGTATATTTTCTCTCTCCTGTGTCACCTGTTGCTGCTCTCTTTACACTATTTTCTTTTAGCTATAATGAATTCCATTACACTGTATTTTCATTCCTTTTGCAAACATGCTTGTATAGATTCAAAACTTCATTCTCATATACTTTTTCAAGTACACACACACACACACACACACACACACACACACACACACACACTGGAGTTTTATTTTCTGCCAACAAGAAGGTCATTATATGTAGAGCACAAGATCAGGTTGGGGAAGAATGGGAAAAGAAATCAGCAGTTTCCTTCTCAAAGGAATCACCCTGGTATTTGCTTTAACTCATTTAGAGAGACCACAGAAAACCTGCCATCTTCTTGAATCCAAGTCCATTCTCTTCACCACTGTAGCACCTCACTCCAATCTGGCATCATTTTTTGCCGATGTCTATAAGACTTTAACCCATCTCTGAAGATCTCGTTGTCAACGGGATGTTAAGCTTTAATCTTCCTTCCTTTTTCTTAAGATTGTAACCTCGAAAGTACACGTTTCAGGCTACAGTCCTTCTCTCGCTAACTTCCTCATTTGCAATCACAATAATCTTTTCCTATCACCATACTCTGCCTCCTCTGCTTATACATTTATTCTGGCATTTTTCACACCAAATTCTTGAACAGCCTGTACCTCATGTTCTACTGGAGTGTGTCATTTACTGAGCCAAACTCTAAATTGCATTTAAAAAAATCTTCAACTGATAATGTTATTATACATACAACTTGGCTACCTTAACAATAACATTCCTACATCTGATCCACTCTGGTTCCAAACACACTGACATGGCCAGTTCACAAGCATGTCCTGCTCCAATGTTGCACAGGTATTAGTGGCTGGAAGAAAGCTCAGCACTGTTACCAAATCTTGTATGCTGCTTTGGCATTAGAGTCTTCTCAGAATAGGTAATGGTGGCTCTCCTGCCTCAAAACATAAGTTGCCCGTGGGACGTGTCCTATAATCTCTTTGTAGTCTAGTTGGTGCCTTCACGGTATATCAAATCTATAATGTTTTAATATTTTGGCCATTCTGATCTATTTACCTTGCAGCCAATATCCAAACAAGACCAAATAAACACTTCATTATATTCAATACTTCATGGGCTGTTACAAGTTATACTGGAGTTTACTCTGTCAGTGATATTTGTATGTCTGGTTGTCAAGACAGCTACATAGGTATTTGTTGTATTTGCTATCAATTGTCATTTATGCTGAATAGGTAAATACGTCTTTTAGTTTATATTATTCTATTATAGACCTGAAGAAGGTATTGTTAAACTAAAACTAGTAGTCACCGTAACAGCAACGCAACTGAGACAGTAGAAAACAAAGAATAATTTCAATACCAAAGAAAGAAACTAATCGCAGTGCCACAAAATAACAGTAGTGTTTAATTAATTAAGGCTACTTGAAGAACTATGAAAAATAAAGCAAACCACAGAGCCGTGAACGATTCAATAAATTACGATACCTTTGTAAGCTGCCAATATGGGCCACCACGAGTGTGTAAGACATATGTGTACATGTCATTCCACATTATGTCATAGTACCCAGCAGTAGATAAGTTTAAAATATAAGTACGTCCATCACCTCGCACTTTCAGTACTAAATGCGTGTACATGCACCAGTTGTAGTATGCATCCCTTTTAAATGATTTCTGAAAGAAAAATGTAAGAAGAAATAAATATGTAGTTTAACCAAATATGAATGTAAAGCAACATAAAACTTTTCAAATATGTGTACATTTTGGGAAAACATACAGTATGTAGAGAACATGACAAGGTCAAGTTATAAATATCCTGGTATTTCAGAGAAAAAGAAATGGGGTAAGAGTTGTGAATGTGGTACACAAAGGGAAACATCAGAATGCAGGTTTAAGTGGGACATAAACATAAGGAGTGAGCAACAATTAGGCACCATCTAGTTCATGAGAACTGACAGAATAGTCCAAGCATGCAGATCTAATACTGCTGGGAAATCGTGGAATTCTAATAAAGGACTTTGGCGGAACTGATGGGTCTTCTTAGATTAATGGTGAAACATTTCAAATAGTGTTTGAGTGGTACGGTACCAGAAAAGTCCCAAGGTTGCATGGTAAAGAGTATTTTACAAAGATGACAGTGTGCACAAAAATAATGGTTCGTCAATAAGCATAGTATGGCTAAACTTAGTTGTCATGCTGGTAGGCCCTTAGACAGTACAGGTAACTTAGCATCAGAGTCCTAAAGTCATAACCAGTCTTGGTGAATATCTCATATTCTGGCGTTTTTCTTGTGTTTTAGTGCACTTGCATGGGAGTACTGTTGCTTTCTGTGTTGGCTCAAATTTGCTCCTGAATTTATGCCAATAAAAGAAGCACAACCCATGGATAGCACTTCATATATGGTAGTGAATACTGACTCCGTGGACCTGTAGGTGGTTTGCATGAGAGACTACAACCATCTTGTCCACTATTATACTTGGGATGCTGTTTAAAGAACAAAGGTGATTAAATGCAGCACAGCTAGCCTGAATAACAAAGCCAAACTCTACCTATGATTGCTGATTTTGCCGCACAGTTTCCAAGATCTGCCAATCCAGTTATGGTGGAATGTGCACTAAAGTAAAACTATGTAACCAGTAGGAAGGTCAAGTGCCTAACTGAGCTTAGGGAGAAAAATATTGCTGTTGTGAGAGACTGGAAGAGGGTGGTGGTGGTTTTATGGCACTCAACAGCACGGTTATCAATGTTCTTTTTGAGTGTGAATGTATGCATTTAGTGAGATGAACAAAGTCTTTCTATGGAAGCAATAATCTTGAGATGCAGCTCGTGAGGAAACTGTCCAGCAACATCTATGAGAAGGGAGGCTGCCTGTAGGAGCCCTACCTGCACCAAGAACCGAACTTCACAACATATGCCAGTGCCACACTGACTGTTCTATAAATGCTGTCTCAAGTTCAAGTATTAGCCATCAGTCCCTCTTTTACATTGAACTAATGACAATAAAAATCATAAATGGCAATTCAAATTACTGTAATCTGAAATCAGCACTTAGAAGTGAGTGTCTAAACATATAGTTGAATAAGAAAGAACCATGTGTGTTGGTTCATTGCAATTGTCCCTTGCTGCCATGCTGGTTTAGACATTTCCTTGGAGTCTCAGATGACCTGGTACCTACCAGAAGACTACTTCATTTACTTGCAGTTGTATTATGTGAATGGTGCCTTTGTATGTATTGTACCCTCATATATGCCAAATGGTCCCTTGGGCACTTATGAAATCAGAGCAGATTAGAAAATTATTTGCTGTCTGCACCTCATAGAGCTCTGCACAAGACAAGGCAGTGTCAGGAGAGTCTACAGCTTGGACCCATTGTCTAAATAGCTCCTTAATTTCAGTGTTCATTTAAAAGGTTTATTGAAAAATAAAATCTGATGTAACAGATTCCGTGTACTTAAACAAAATTTAAAAACATACTTGACCTCACTAGTAACTAGGGAGGATATATGCTCCAACCACACACACACACACACACACACACACACACACACACACACACCGTGAGCAATTTTTGCCAAATGTTGAATTCCTTAGCCTCAGCACAAAGGCTAGGTGTGGAACTTGTCCTGAAGGCTTCTCTCATCATTCTAATTCTCCCATGATGAACAGAATCCAAAGTCTTTAGGCAGGAAGATCATGCAGGTATAGTCTATCCATGGCTGAATGAAGGCTCTAAAATAATAGCAGGGAGGACTTGTCTACTCTCCCGTACCTGCCCAATGGCACTTTTTCAGGTGCTGTAGTGACTTTAAGGTGATGATACAGGCATAAGCTGAAGTGGAAACTTACCCCTTACCAAACCCCGTTAAATTTTCTTCAAATAAGGCCACAATATTTTTTTTTCAGTAAAACTGACTTCACAGAGAGGCATATTTTCACATTCCCTTGGATGCAGCATCACAAGCTTACCTAGTACTCAATAAGTTATACTGTGTCTACTGTAATAACTGGTTACCTTTCAGTATCTCATCATCCCCTGCCATATTCCATTGTTGCCCACATCAGTTACTACAAGGTATTCCATACTGTTCTGGATACTTATATAATATCTTTGTTACAAGTGTGATTCTAGATAACCACAGCGCAACTCTGAACTCTCATTCCAGAAGGTGGCAGCAAAAAGTCTCAAATACAAGCAGCACACATGTTCTTTCATGCCACTGCCTTGACATACTTGGGGTTAAAACTCTCAGCCAATGGACTCAAACCAACAGAAGATGAGAGGCCCTCACTATCATCTCACAGTTCAGAAATTTAAATTATTCATTTACAGATAGAAACGCTGGACAGAAATGTTGTCACAGACAACTAACTGTTCCTCACCATATTTGGTCTTAAGTATCACTTACCAGACCAGATCGCCCATCACTTCCAATGCTGTACTTGTTTGATTTTTACTATTCTACCCACTAGCGAGCAGCAACATTACACACTAATGTGGCTGTGCTGCTCCTTTTTCCCAGGGCCCTGCCCCAGCTTTTGACCAACAGCAGTTAATGTGTTTCCAGTTACACTTAAAATTGTATTCAGCCAATTCAGCTTCCCTGTAACATTACACGACATTATAACAGACACCTGCAAGCACCTAATATTACATCACCTCACTCACTTTGTGCAACATGGGTGGCCTCAATTTTAATCCCTAATGGTCACACTGGAATCAAGTGCACCTGAATCAAGGGATTCTGTAGTGGGTCTCAAGATGAGAATCACTGCTGTGTTTTGATCCCTTCCCCCTCTTCAGGCATGAATGCTGTGCCAGCTGAATGCTGCCCACTGGGATGTGTCTCAGATAAAAAGTTTGGCATGACAACACATGTTCTAACCCAATACTGACTCTGAAATCATGGACTTTGACTACAAATATTCGGCCTGTCAGGCCCATCAAGCTTTGCCTCCCTAGCAGTTTCCTCCCTTGTCCGACACTGTGGACTTTTTCCACCAATGTTCCACTTGCCAAGCTCATCAAGCATTAAGTGTGGCATTTTAATATGATGTCGCTGAGCAGAGATATGTGTAAGTCTGAGTACTAATTTTTGCACTATATTTCAGAGTTTAACTGTGACGTGTAACAATCTATTATCGTACAACAGTTGGGATGAGACAGAAAGTGTGGAGTGGCAACTCGTTATTGAACCACATTTAAGATGAGTATAATTTTGAAATTTTAAGATTACTTTTCCTCAGACTATTATATTTCCAACTTTCTTTTGTCTTGTGGCTGTCAATAGCCAGGATAATTGTGATTTTGCATATAATGATAATTGGTTAGGTAGGTTAGTTTTCATTTTTTGTGTCCAATATTATCTTCAAATACGGCAAGCATGGAAACTCTTGATACAACTGGAGTGGTTTCATATACTCAATGCCTTCAATCGTCAGCACCGAACCTGTGACAGTCATCTCAGACATCACATTTCTTAGGTTTTTCTCTCAGGCCTCAGATTTATTAGAAAGACTGTCTCAACTCTTGGATCACAAGTTTAAAAGTCAGAATAATGATTTAAAGAATGAACTTACAAGTCAAAACCAGGACCTAAAAAAAGAGTATTGTTTATTTATTTATTTATTGTTGCGTGGGACCAAATTAAGGATAAGTCTCCATGGTCATGGAACGAGTCAATACATGAAATTATAACATGATCGTAGAAACAGATAGAATGAAATATGAGAAACATATTCAGGCGACAAGTCGTAAGTTTAAATAAAGAAAATCAACAATGTAACACTGGAATTTGCTTAATTTTTTAGCTCTTCCAGGAGCTCCTCGACAGAATAGAAGGAGTGAGCCATGAGGACACTCTTCAGTTTAGACTTAAAAGAGTTTGGGCTACTGCTAAGATTTTTGAGTTCTTGTGGTAGCTTATTGAAAATGGATGCAGCAGAATACTGCACTCCTTTCTGCACAAGAGTCAAGGAAGTGCATTCCACATGCAGATTTGATTTCTGCCTAGTAGTAACTGAGTGAAAGTTGCTAACTCTTGGGAATAAGCTAATATTGCCAACAACAAACGACATTAAAGAAAATATATACTGTGAGGGCAATGTCAGAATTCCCCGACTATTGAATAGGGGTCGACAAGAGGTCCTCGAACTAACACCACATATAGCTCGAACAGCCTGTTTTTGAGCCAAAAATACCCTTTTTGAATCAGAATTACCCCAAAAGATAATACCATACGACATAAGCGTATGAAAATATGCGAAGTAGACTACTTTTCGTGTTGAATTGTCACTTATTTCAGATACGGTTCTAATGGTAAATAAAGCAGCATTTAGTTTCTGAACAAGATCCAGAACATGGGCTTTCCACGACAACTTACTATCTATCCGAACGCGTAGGAACTTGAACTGTTCTGTCTCGCTTACAATATACCCATTCTGTCTGATCAAAATATCGGCTCTTGTTGAATTGTGAGTTAGAAACTGTAAAAACTGAGTCATACTGTGATTTAGCATCAAATTATTTTCCACAAGCCACGAACTTATTTCATGAACTACATTACTTGATACTGTTTCAATATTACACACAAGATCCTTCACTACCCAGCTGGTGTCACCAGCAAACAGAAATATTTTTGAATCACCTGTAATACTAGAAGGCATATCATTTATATAAATAAGAAACAGCAGTGGCCCCAGCACCGACCCTTGGAGAGTGCCCCACTTAACAGTGCCCCATTGGGACTGAACATCACTACCACTCTCAATATTGTGGAGAATTACCTTCTGCTTTCTGTTCTTAAAGTAAGAGGTGAACCAATTGTAAGCTACTCCCCTTACTCCATAATGGTCCAACTTCTGCAGTAATATTTTGTGGTCAACACAGTCAAAAGCCTTCGTTAAATCAAAGAAAACACCTAGCGTTCGCAACCTTTTATTTAATCTATCCAAAACCTCACAGAGAAAAGAGAATATAGCATTTTCAGTTGTTAAACCATTTCTAAAACCAAACTGTACATTCGACAGCAAATTATGTGAATTTAAATGCTCCAGTAACCTTGTATATACAACCTACTCGATAACTTTAGCAAACACCGATGCCATAGAAATAGGTCTAAAATTGTCAACATTATCCCTGTCTCCCTTTTTATAAAGTGGCTTCACTACCGAGTACTTTAATTGGTCAGGAAACTGACCACTCCTAAAGGAAAAGTTACAGATATGGCTAAGTACTGGGCTAACATACATAGAACAATACTTCAGTATTCTGCTAGATACCCTGTCATAGCCATGAGAGTTCTTGGTCTTTAGTGATTTAATTATTAACTCAATCTCCCTCTCGTCAGTATCATGGAGGAGCATTTCAGGTAACAGTCTCGTAACACTTTTTTCTAAGAGCGCTATATGATTCCCTGTTGGGACTAGGTTTCTATTTAGTGATTATTAAATACTGTACATATATATGCGACTTATCAGTAACACGGACATTGCCACTACGCACTGATTCTATATCCTCGACCTATCTCTGCAGACCAGCCACTTCCTTTACAACTGACCATATGGTTTTAATTTTATCCTAAGACTTAGCTATTCTATCTGCATACCACATACTTTTTGCCTTCCTAATAACATTTTTAAGCACCTTACAATACTGTTTGTAATGGGCTGCTGCATTTAGATTTTGACTGTTTCTAACGTTTTGATATAATTGCCACTTTGTTCTACAAGATATTCTTATCCCTCTAGTCAGCCACCCAGGCTGCCTGTTTGTGCTAGTACCCTGTTTTGAACGTTCTAACGGAAAACAACTTTCAAAGAGCAAGAGAAAATTCTTGAGAAAAGCATTATATTTATCGTCTACTGTATCAGCACTATAAACATCTTGCCACTCTTATTCTTTGATAAGGTTTACAAAGGTCTCTACAGCAACTGGATCAGCTTTCCTAAACAGTTGATAACTATATTTAACATGTGTCACAACACAAAAATCTTTTAGAGTTAAAATTTGTGCATCATGAACTGAAAGGCCATTCACCTTTTTGCTAACAGAATACCCTTTTAGTAATGAGGAATGAACAAAAATGTTGTCTATGGTTGTTCTACTGTTCCCTTGCACTCTCGTTGGAAAGAATACTGTTTGCATAAGATTATATGAATTAAGGAGGTCTACCAGCATCCTTTTCCTTGCACAATCACCTATACAATTAATATTGAAATCAGCATATATAACTAACGTTTTGTATTTCCTATAAAGTGAACCAAGAACCTCCACTAGCTTTAGCAAAAATGTTGTGAAATCAGAGTCTGGGGATCTATAAATAACAACAGTTAGAAGTTTAGCTCCACTAAATTTAACCACACCTTTACAACATTCAAACACCTTTTCAGTGCAGTACTTTGAAACATCAATTGACTCAAATGGGATGCCGTTTATCACATACATGGCTACTCCCCCACACCGCAAAGAGCTCTAGAAAAGCTGCCAGCCAACCTGTATCCTGGTAAAGGAAGCCTGTGAATTTTCTCCTTATTTAAGAAGTGTTCAGATATACCAATAATTGCAGAGTCAACATCTATAAGCAGTTCACTAACTTTATCTCTAATACCTTGTATATTTTGATGAAATATACTAATTCCCTCATTACTTGGATACCTAAGCTTTGTCAAAAGCGGTTCCTTTGTTGGAGAGACTTCCCTTAAGCAGGAGTACCTATCAGCTGACTTCAATCTAAAAAAGGTGCAGCTCTAACACCCACTACTGCAGGAATTTTCCCGTGAGTGATCCCCCCACCTATGCTGTCACCTATAAGCTTTGCCAACCTCCCCTTCCCATACCTTTTGAGGTGCAGGCCATGACCAGTAAAACCCGTCCTGCTGATAGACTCTACTGACACCACTGAAACGTGAGCCATGCTTTCTGTCATCAGCACACCTCCAAGTCCCATGTTATTGCGCCTGACGGCTGTATTAAGATGAGGCCAATCGTGACGCTGAAACAGTTCCACGAAATGCACATTCGTGTTGCCAGTCTGAGTGGCTATCTTTTCCAGGTCACCATCTATGTCATACTCCTCATCCCTATCAATACTATTACCAGCCCCACCCACAATCACTACCTGATCCTCTTTAGTAAAATCCCTACATAGCCCCCCTATGTTAGCAGTGACCTGAGCCAATCCTGCATTAGACTTCACAATGCTGGTGACCTGGTACTCACTCCCCAACACTTCCTGCAGCTGCTGGCCTACACCTCTGCCATGAGAACTACCTAAAGCAGTACCTTCTTCTTTCTCTTCGACTTTGTAACTGCCCTAGCCACCGTAACTGCTGAGGTCTGCTGCATACTTCCTACATCTACAGCTACTAGAGATTCCTCTCTGCTAGACTCTGACAGTTGGTCATATCTATTGCAAACACCAATAGTAAAACTGTCTGAAACTCTCCTTTTCCTAGCAGATCTCTTGCCAACAGCCAGTTCCCATTCCCCAACCCCCTTCTCCCTCCTCATCCTATCTAGCTCCTCCTGTGCATTTTTCAACTGCACCTGAAGGGCACGGATCTTAGGCTCCTGCTCCTCTGTCAACTGACTCTTGCTACATAACCTGCAGTTCCAGGAGAGGATCTCACCAGAATGCCCACTGGCTTCCCCGCTGCATTCCCCCCAGTGAAAATACTTCGAACAAGTCTCACACTGCAATCCACTACTCACGAACCTACGGCAAAGCCCACACTTCTCACTCATGGTAAAATTTTACAGTTATTGAAACCAGAAAACAACTTTAAGTTCTGCTACTACAATAAGAAGATGTTAAAAACTGACTACAATAATCACAAACTTGCTCTACAAGGGAAGTAACTACTATTATTGACAGTATTAATCAACAACAAATGAGAATATAACAAAATACTAACACAGAAAGAAAATCAAATGTCTAATGACACAGTAACGAAACTAAAAACAGTTCCCAAAAAGTTCTTCTGAAATTATTTCATCAGAAAACACCAAAAACACTGGTTGAAGACTACTAAAGTTCCTAAATAAACCACTGTACACAAACAATTAATTAGTACTTAGCTTTCGATGCGCCGCTACAGCTGCAACTGCTCAGCGCGGAATGTAAACACAGGTAAGAGGTTAAGTTGCTTGATACGAAACCTCACAAATATCAGGTCACGACACAAGAAAGGCAAAGGTGAATGAAGAAACCACTAAAAGTCACTTATGTAGTAAATATTATCACAAAAACCGTTAACATATGTATCTGAAACCTAAAAATACACTCCTGGAAATGGAAAAAAGAACACATTGACACCGGTGTGTCAGACCCACCATACTTGCTCCGGACACTGCGAGAGGGCTGTACAAGCAATGATCACACGCACGGCACAGCGGACACACCAGGAACCACGGTGTTGGCCGTCGAATGGCGCTAGCTGCGCAGCATTTGTGCACCGCCGCCGTCAGTGTCAGCCAGTTTGCCGTGGCATACGGAGCTCCATCGCAGTCTTTAACATGCCGCGACAGCGTGGACGTGAACCGTATGTGCAGTTGACGGACTTTGAGCGAGGGCGTATAGTGGGCATGCGGGAGGCCGGGTGGACGTACCGCCGAATTGCTCAACACGTGGGGCGTGAGGTCTCCACAGTACATCGATGTTGTCGCCAGTGGTCGGCGGAAGGTGCACGTGCCCGTCGACCTGGGACCGGACCGCAGCGACGCACGGATGCACGCCAAGACCGTAGGATCCTACGCAGTGCCGTAGGGGACCGCACCGCCACTTCCCAGCAAATTAGGGACACTGTTGCTCCTGGGGTATCGGCGAGGACCATTCGCAACCGTCTCCATGAAGCTGGGCTACGGTCCCGCACACCGTTAGGCCGTCTTCCGCTCACGCCCCAACATCGTGCAGCCC